>NC_073341.2:24442500-25042500 GCF_027580225.2 Misgurnus anguillicaudatus
AAAAACGGGCTGATGTCTTCCTTGTTCTATGAAGTCCCTCCTTCAGAAATATGTAACGAATTCTGATTGTGTACAGTGTAGCTTGTTTAGTGTGTTGTGATTCGATATCAGCTTAGCTTGCCGTTAGCTTAGCTGGCGACTGACGTATTCCTGTGGGCGGAGCTTAGTGAAAAAACTGACGTCATTAAAGCAGGAAGTAGAGGGCTGTAGTCCAAACCAGCCGTTCGCTGTAGGTTTTGAAAGAGGAATTCTGTTAAAGAAAATATATCGGCTGGCAGTGAACTTTGAGCTTTATCATTTTACAGGTATTATTTATGCTATTATAGCAACATTACACACTAACTAGGGTTTAAAAAATGGGATCAGAAAGAAAGTGACCTTTAACCAGTATAATGTCCCTTCTTATTGCATTGCCTGTCGGTGACATTCTGTTCACTTTACCTTTATTTTCCATTTCTGTAGAAATCAAAGACATTTTATGCAGCACTGAACAGACGGAATAGCATATGACATCAAAATATCATTTTCGAAGTGATTCGAAAACACTGTTGTTAAGTCGCTCTTGTAACACTTTGATGTCATATGACGATCGGTCTCTGTGAAGTATTTTTAAAGCATCTAGCACATCTACCACTGTTGTTTATCAAGTCACTCTGTTGGCTTATGTTATAACGTAATGGTTATAAAACTTTATCGCATTACGTCATTCATGAACATGATTTGTGAGTCCCACTGTATTGATTTTCCTCTGGAGTGGAGGAGAGGTCTACAGCTCATTCCACACAGCTTTTAGGCAGCATATACACTGTCAGAAAAATGGTCAAACAATGGTCTCAATATGTACCACATTACTCTCTTAATGGACATATAATGTACGCACACCTACATTTCTCATGTTGAACACTATTGGCTGTTTACTAAAAAAGTCAGCCTTTCATGTGCACATACATGATGAATAATCATCAACTTGGGGTTTAAACCCGAGTTGAGAGAGCAAGTCATGAGACAGATTAACGTCTCAGGTTACGTATGTAACCCTTGTTCCCTGAGAAGGGAACGAGACGCTGCATCAGAGCTGACGCTATGGGGAACGCCTATAGCGTCAGCTCTGACACAGCATTGAAGTTCCCTCTAAAGGGAACCCCAATTTAACCTGATTAACTGGGGTGTCACGATTCTCCAAATCCTCGATTCGATAACATTTTTAATTCTAAGGCCACGATTCGATTCGATTCGATTCTCAAGGTTTTTTTTTGAAACCACAAAAAATGCTATGCCATTTTTATACTAGACTTTAATGAAATATAATATCTGACCTTGAACTCCGGAGATGCCCTCCCATGTTAGTCGTCCTGCCAGTGGAAAAATATGGTACACCCACATACCTGATAAAACGAAGCTTCCTGTCAGATGAACATTCCTGTCAGTACATTTGCACCTTAAAAACGCGCTTTTATTACCGTCAAACGAGATTATGAGACTATACACCAATAAGTCATGTTTAAATGCTGTTTTTATAATTCTTAAGCAACTGAAATAAGTTGTTGTGAAACTTAAACAGATCTCAGTTCAGAGAAACGACCGGTCCTGGCACAGATCTGCCTTTCTGCTGTACACGCGTGAAGCTGAGGCTACGTTTACACGTGGGAGGCTATTTTCATAAACGGACATTTCAACCTCTTCTTTTTCAAACATAATATTGTGCACACGTGTCAGTTTTCAGAAAAGTGTTTATTTACACCAGTGGCGACTGGTGACTTCTTTTTTTGAAGCTCACGATGCGAAGTTCGTCACAACATGTATGTAGCTTGTCATGTGTGTGGTTCGTCATTTCAAAATATGTGTTCTGCGCTTTGAGAGATCGTGTGTGCATCACGTGTCCTGCCTAAATAAGTGCCTGCTGCAGACGTGTCTAAAGGGTTTATGATAAAAGAGACGCTCGCGTTTGCCAGATACTCGCATAATCTCATGCGTAATCAGAGTTTACTGTTAAGGGAGTGTCTTATGTGTATTTGGTAAACGTGAGCGTCTCTTTATCATAAACGCTTTTGACGCGTCTCCAGCGGGCACTTGTTTTGGCGGGACACGTGATGCGCACAGGATCTCTCCACGCGCATGACACATGTTTTGGAAAAGGGAACCACACACGTGACAATCCAAACACTTATTATGAATTAGCGCATCCTCGGAAGTGCAGTCATGAGCCGCCACTGATTTACACGTACCCGTGCATGTATGGCGTCAAAGCTCAAGCCCACGTAAGCCAATTACCGGCGGCGCTGGTGGTGACGTGGACTGGTTCTTCATGTTGGAGGGAGGAGTTGTTGCAGTAGGTGTTCGATTACGTCAAAGTACCGCGAGAGCGATTCGAAATGAGACCTTTACGTGTGATTTCTCCACTCGCTCTCGCGGTACGTTGACATCATCCGCCTGTCGGTTGTTGCAGCGCTGCATGAAATCGAACACGTGTAAAATTGCTGACCTCCGAGCACTCGTCTCAGCTCCTCGACATAATGGAGCAGCTGTATTTGCAAATACAAACACACGAAACGAATTTGAATGAACATAAATGTGATCATGGAAGCATTCAGAGTAGCAGTCACATGTAAACATAAGTCGCACTTTTGACGTAGACGCGAGCTTTGGCGCATACTGTGACGTTGGCTGCCTAAACATCCGTTTGTCTCAGTTTACATGTAAGCGTGCAAACGAAGGTTTTCAAAATATCCACTTTGGCCGGAGTTTTGGAGTTCTTAGAAAGAATCGGTTTCAGAGGCAAAATCTACGTTTACGTGTGAACGAAGGGCGCAAACGAAGGTAAATGTCTCAGTTTTTCAAAATAGCCATGTACCTGTAAACATAGCCTGAAGGCGGGAGGCGCTTGCAGTTTTTTGTTTTACATATAAAGAGCAGCTCGTGTGGTGTCACCTGCATCTGCCATGCTATCTTTTGACTGGCTGTAGCTAAGTTAGAGGAGGTTGACTCGCAGCACTTAACACGTGTTTTTTTCCTGCTTGGCAAGCCGACCGGACGTGACATGGGATCGTGGCAGCATCAACTATTCCAAGTTCGAGGTTGTGACATAATTTCGATTTAAAATCGAAATCGTGACACCCTTATGATTAACCCTAGTTGGATTCGTCTGGTTTTGTCAACGCAAAATTTACTCTGCAACTCCGAGTTGTTCGTGCAACAGGCCACTGATTTGACTGTTATATAATAAGCCACTGCACATGTGCTGTGACAGTAACGTGAATTGATTTGATAAGCGATTCGTATTGGTGTGGCTTTAAGACCTGTTAAAAACTATCATCTTACTCTCTTCATTTCAGTTTGTTATTCTCAGAAGTTGTTCATTTGGAAGAAACATTGGTTTAATGCAGTCACTGAGAAGAATGAGATGAGCGCGATTAGTCAAGGGGACTGCTGTGACTCTCAGCAGCTGCATGATTAGTTGATGGAATGAGACACCCAGGCATCAATGTCAGAATGAAAAGACATGATCTGTCATGGCTTATCACATCAATTATTTATCATTCTGGCGAGAACACTGAGTTATCCAAGGCCCTTCATGTGCAAGAGTCAGAATCTGATTCATTCTGAATCATTTTAAAGAGTCAAAATCAAAAAGGCAATCAGTCATTAAATGTTTAATTAACAAGTAAATTCAAATACCGTCTTTATAATTACCAAAATGCAACAGATGGCAATAGTAAGCATTTCTACTATTTCAAGAGAGAAAAACATTAAATACTCCATACAATTCAATGTATACAACAGCAATGACGTTAATGGAAAAATTAGGGGGTCACCGCTGACTTTTGTTTTCCACTGATGGAGATCTGCTGGCAATGGGGATACAGCACACCTGGTGCCAATTGTGCTTCATTGATGCTGCTATAAATTCCTGTCACAAGCACCTGGAAATATGAACCCAATTTTGAAGCCAGAGGTAGCCGCTAAATCATCATGTCACGACCAAACTGATGATCAGAGCCAGATCTCATGCCTGGAATAAATGGATCCAGCCCCCAATGCAACCTTTTCTTATCACAACCTTCACAACTTCCTGGGACAGTTCTTCTTTTCATTTCTAAATGACAGTTTTGGGCCCTTGAAAAGCCCTGTGGGAAGGGTACACCACCCGTAAGGTCATTCCAAATGAAAGTGAACAGCTTATATCCTTCCCTAAAAGCACATAAAGCATTAGAGACGTACACGACTGAAGTAATTAGCTTGTTTGTGATTATGTGATCCTGAGTGGCACATTTTCATGGTTTATTTTGAAACCTGAGATAATTTATTAAAGCTCTTACCTGGGATTTAAAACATTTAACCTTTAATGGTTTCATTGTTTTTCCCCAACACCATGTGGAGTGATTAAATTAAAGACCCAACTAATACATTTACACAACCATGTACTAAATAAAGAAAAGTCTTGTATTTTTCACATAAAGGCGACATCGTTGTCAAAATTATCCCATTCACATGAATCCGCAAAACAATTACCACTTTATCATGCATAAATGGCCAAAATGCATGAAACATTTTCTATTCTTAGTTAAAAATGATGTTGTGTAAACGCAATACAGTAAGATGCAATATTTTGTTGTCACAACAGTTATAAACATGAATTTTGCTAGGTAACACAATTAAAATGAACTACTGTCGTAAGGAACATTCCTGTAGGATATACAAGACGTCTATACAATATTAAACAGTTTACCCTGCTCTCAGTTCAAGTACTCCAAAGTGAGTATTTTATCTGTAGTTTATTCAATAAAGGGGAGGAGTCCTGATAATTGATTCCTACATGAATAAAGTAACTTAAAAGCAAAGGCTTTTGAAATTCACCCCTCTTGGCATAAGCAGCGTTTAAAGATTTATCTCTGTCATATTGAGTCTTGTGACAAAGCAATCTGTAATGAAGACTTGATAAGGCTGAACTCCCAGTAGCATTAGCGGTAAGAGAAGTGACAAGAGGGTTGAAGAGAGGAGAGGATGGGAAAGGAGACGTGAAGATGAGACGGTGAGTATGAAGAGCTCTCTTGAGCAGATTCTTCAGAGTGATACAATTATGTTGGATTATTTACAAGAGATTTGATTATTCAGAAATGATTCTGAAATAGGAGAAAGCACGTCTTAAAGGGTCCACCCTGAAATGAAATTCTGTCAATATTTACTCACCCTTGTGTCAATTCTTACCAATTTAATTATATATTTTTTGCAAAGCACAGGAGATTTTGAATGATGTTGACGCTACTCTTCCATAAAATGGGCTTTTGTAGAACAAAGTGAATAAAATGCTACAATAGTTTCAGTTGTAATAGTTTAGGTCTGGCAGATGTGTGTTCTTCATGTGGCCTCATTTCCACTGGTTTGAGGTCAGCTGTTATATTTACACAGACAGGTATAAATCAGGCCAGAAAACAGCAAGTAGAGATAACTGATTAAGATGATGCAAATTACACGTTTGTTTTTGAAACTGTACATTATGAGTTAGAGAATTGGGCATGTAGAGACTGTAGACAGTTAGGGTGATTGCATTGTGCATTAAGTTCATATTAAAGTGATGCTTTATGTTACATTTATTGAGCATAAAAGTTATACAGGTTCTCTGCCAGAGGAAAACCCTACAGTATGGCCAGTGAGAAAAGAATGTAATGAAGGTAAGTGAAAAATGTTTAATAGACTTTCCAAACGACTTTTGGAGCTCGGTGCAGTTGTTCATTTTTCTGGATAGTAAAAACTTTCTGAAAATGTATTTCTGTTGAGAAACAAAATTTATAATTAGGAATCTGCCGTCATTATGAGAAAGTAAAGTGTGCTTTCCCCAGATTATTTTCAGGCCTGATTTCTTCTCAAAGATGCTTATTTTTAATGATTTCACATGTTTTTATTTTGCTCGACATTTGAAATCAGTCTGGACAACCAAAACAAAAGCATATGCTTTAGATACAACCATATAGGAGACTACGTTTACACGAGGGCGGCTATTCTCATAAACGGACATTTCAACCTCTCCGGTTTAAAAAATAACTTTGTGCACACATGTCAGTTTTCAGAAAAGTGTTCATTGACACGTACCCGTGTATATATGCCATCAAGAGCATGCCAAACCTCTAGGTGGCGGTGTAACGAGAAGCTCAAGCCAACATAAGCCAATCAGAATCCCGAAAACCACCACAAATCACTTCCTGTTCCTCTTTTGAACAAGGTCGCACTTTTGGCGTAGGTGCGAGCTCTGGAGCATACTGCGACGTTGGCTGCCTAAACATCCATTTGTCTCAGGTTACATGCAACCGTGCAACTGAAGATTTTCAAAATCTCCACTCTGGCCGGAGTTTTTAGATAGAATCGGTTTCAGAGGCGAGTTCTCAGTTTGCGTGTAAACGAAGGGCGCAAACGGAGGGAAATTTCTAAATAACCATGTACGTGTAATCAGGGTATGAATGTCTGGTAATGATTGCACATTCAAAAATGTATTCTAATTTTGAGAGTCTCGTACCTGGAGTGTAAACACTCACACTGTTGTTTCTTGAGAGAGTTCATACTGAAGAAAATTAAGGAGTCTAAACAAATGTGTAAAGGGAAGATTATTCTATAGTTTAAAAATAGTTTAAAAACTATTTTTAGAAAAATTTGTAGAAAAAACTTGTTAGGCCAAAGTTCAACTTTAAATATGCATCATGCAACTTTTAGAAGGATCTCTTGACAGAAAAATATAGCAATATAATATTCATAACTATATTATCAGTGGTGTTAAGACCTTACAAAATGAACTGTATTGTTTTTATTACCTTAGAACGAGTCATTTTTATCTACATACCTGTGGGTTCCTTACACAGAAGTTGCCATTTCGCAGTGTCATGTTTTTGGCGCTTTTCCATTTCATAGTACCCCACAGTTCAGGTCGGGTCAGCTCACCTCACTTTGGCTTGGTTAGCTTTTCTATCGAGATCAGTAACACTTTGGAGTGGGAGGGATTATAGGCGTGTCGTTATATTTGCACTGCCTGTTGCTGTGGCAACAAGTGAGAGTGTTGTTGGAATGCTATACATGCCCATACATTTATTTATTTCTCAGTCCGCCACAATTTTAAAATTGACCATCACAAATAGATGTTTGCACATCGCGTTTATCACTACCTCTGTATCATATGACATTTTCCGAACAAACACCGGTGGCGTTAGTCGACGTGCTCCGCTGTGCCTCATTTAAGTTGCATTGAAGCATATATGTGGACGTGCGCGTTGCGAATGTGTCGTCACAAACAAACTGAAAGTCTGGAAAAAAATGGTATGGTGTTCCTGATTCTTAACCTGTGGATATTTTTATCGCTAAAAGGGAGTTTGGGAATTTACAGCAAAGCACAGATGACAACATGTTTACTTGAGACAGCCCAAGCTAGCAAGAAGTTAAAGCTAATCTTTTACATTGTAGCAATGAAGCTGGTAGTGACGATTCACTTAGACCAATCAGTGATCTACAGTGTTTTCGCGTCACGTTTTGGTGTCAGCACGGCTTGCTTGGAACCCCAACTGTGGTGGTACTAAAAAAAGTATCGGGTACTATGTACTGCACCCAGTGGAAAAGCCCCCAAAAGCAAGCTGACCCGACCCAATCTGTGGGCTAGTATGCAATGAAAAAGTGTCATTTGACAGTAGCCTTAGGGGCCATTCACATATCACATCTTTTGCACGTTCAAGTTGTGTATGGCGCATTCCTTTGCGCCCCCCCCCCCAAAGAAAATTAATGACAAAAAAACAGTTCTAAAATTTTGCATTTTAATAAAAAACATTTTAAATTATAAAGTAGTGCTTTTGGTTAGTAGCCTTATTTTTTTAGGTGTAATTATAATGTATTTTATAAAATGTCATAAAACTGGGCACCATCTCACGGCCCCCCTGGGGTCCCCAGCCACGAGTTTGAGAACAACTGACCAAGGAAACCAAAATATTTGTTATTTTCGACAAGGACAAGGTATTTCAAGAGTTCAGTTTAGCAACTAGTCAGACCATTAAAAAACTGCAACCAGAAGTAAAGTTTCAACCAGACGCGTAATCGCGTCACCGCATGTGCGTCCAAAGAAACCATCTATAGAGAGCAGTGGTTCCCAACTCCAGTCCTTGCCCCCCCCCCCCCTTCATATAAGGAGACATCTAAAAAAAAGTTTTACATTTTAATAATTTTAATAAAAGTTATTATTTTAAGAGACCATTCAAAGGATGCCACACACATCTAATGCTGTATGTTTGTTTAACATTTATGCTAAACAATAGGCCTACCATTTGGTGACTTTTCCCATATATAACAGAAAATTGCTGATTTGTACTAGATAAAAAACATACCAGTACATATGCATACATTATTTACCTGATATGAAGTGTGCACTGCAAACACAAGCATTATTTATGATCGCCTCGGTCCAGTCCACAATTGTCTTCTTGATTTCTGTGAAGGAATGTCTGCCGGGATCAGGGAAAACTTTAGTTTTGAACCAAACGTGCTGTTCCTTCTATTCTGGCAGCCAAAAACACAACAAGATGACATCAAGTCAAAACCTCAAACTTTTAGCGTGCCTGCTATGAGTTCCTACCTATGTTTTGCCTCCAGCTAGAGCGGTGAAGTCACAGTGCCATAGGGCGTAGGCGATTAAGGGGTCTATAGGAAACACCTGATTCCACTCATCAGACTCCTTCTAGGCTACGTTTACACGTGGGCGGTTATTTTTCATAAACGGACATTTCAACTTCTCTGTTTTCAGAAATAATATTGTGCACACATGTCAGTTTTCAGAAAAGTGTTTATTTACACGTACTCGTGCATACATGCTGTCAAGAGAAGCTCATGCCCACGTAAGCCAATCACCGGCAGCGCTGGTCGTGACGCGAACTGTTTCCTCATGTTGGAGGAAGGTGTTGTTGTAGTAGGTGATCGTTGACATCAAAGTACCACGAGAGCGAGTTGAGGAATCACACGTAGAGGTCTAATTTCGAATCGCTCTCGCGGTACTTTGACATCATCCGTCTGTCGGTTCATGCAGCGCCGCATGAAGTCAAACACGAGTAAAATTGCTGATCTCCGAGCACTCGTCTCTGCTCCTCGACATAATGGAGCAGCTGTATTTGCAAATACAAACACACGAAACGAGTTTGCACGAACATAAATGTGATCATTGAAGCGTTCAGTGTAGCAGTCACATGTAAACATAGGTCACACTTTTGACGTAGGTGCGAGCTCTGGCGCATACTCTGTGACGTTGGCTGCTTAAACATCCATTTGTCTCAGTTTACATGCAACCGTGCAACCGAAGATTTTCAAGATCTCCACTCTGGCCGGAGTTTTTAGAAACAATCGGTTTCAGATGCGAGTTCTCCGTTTGCATGTAAACGAGGGGCACAAACGAAGGTAAATCTCTCAGTTTTTAAAAATAACCATGTACGTGTAAACAGAGCCCCAGAGTGTTTGAACCATTTCCTTAATTAACACACTAACAAGCTGATGAACTGAATCAGGTGTTTTATATATGGAGACATCTAAAATGTTCTGGGTGGGGTGGCCCGTGGACTGCAGTTGGGAACCACTGCTATAGAGCACGTTTTCAACATACACAGTGGACCTTAAAGCAGACAGAAGTGGCACAATTAATGCAAGTCATTATTTTTCTAATTAAAATGAAGAAATTCATTCTTTTCTTAATTAACATTGCAGTTAGGCAGGATTAAAATAAAAAAGGATTTAAAGAAACGAGAGGATCAGAAACGGTACCTATTTCTATTCTTATACCCCTGTAGGCCTACTGTAATTTGTCCAAGTACTATTCACTGAAATTATACTGGACACTTTTCTGTTCTTTACTTTTCCTTAAAGGGATACTTCACCGATTTAGCATTCAGCTTTGTATCTGTAGAAACCCGGCAGTATTACTGAATGACCATGTTTCCCTCCCTCATTTCCCCCTGAGAGGAGAGATATCTGCATTTTGGTTCTGCAAAAAAGTCCTCCGATGATGTAATATGACGATTTTTGCATCATCGGAGGACTTTTTTGCAGAACCAAAATGCAGATATCTCTCCTCTCAGGGGGAAATGATGGAGGGAAACATGGTCATTCAGTAATACTGCCGGGTTTCTACAGATACAAAGCTGAATGCTAAATCGGTGAAGTATCCCTTTAATTCTTCATTGTTACATTTTAGCATTATCAGGTCACCATACATTAATAGTTAGTTAAAATAGTTCACCAGACTTCTGAAACACATTTCCATTATAATGTGACTTAACGCACATAAGCAGATAAATGACAGCATGTATCAATTTATACAGCAAAGGTGAGTCTTATAAATCTTTTCAAAGCATCCACATTCAGCCTCACTGCAGCAACCCTGCGAATCACTCTGATTGCAGCCTCTGTCACTCTTCACCACACTATAATTAAAATACAAAAAAACAGAAGATATGAGTTATGGAATATTAATAACCCTGATTTTCAATGTTCTGCTCTTTCGGATGCTAATTACAGATTAGCAACTGAACACAGGGCTCAAATGAGTCAGTGTAATATCACCCTGCCTGGCAGACGAAAATAAACTAAGCTCGGTTGGATCTAGTTATTCTAGGTTTTAATCTATATTTGTATTATGAGCTTGATCCATTAGTCTTTCTCATGTAAACTATTAATTCCTGGAGGATTAGCATAGACAGAGAAGGATTAAAAATCGACCCCACTGTTTTTTGATGAGGAATTTAAATTGCAGATAATTAGCCAGTAAGCCAAAACTGATATTAAAACTTTGTCGGACACATTTTTGGTACAAGCATACAACCTATCTAGTATTAATATTTAACCCCTCAACGTTTGTTCTAGCCAGGTTGTTAGCTAAGTAAATGTTTTTTGTCCATTTAAATGGGCGTATACAAAAACACAGAGGATGGAAAAAGTCTCTTATGGCACTTTTCCATTGCATAGTACCACACGGGTCAGGTGGCAATATATGTGTGCGCATTTTGGCAACAGAAGTATGGCAAGAATCAGCAACACAGACAGACAAAGTTATTTTAAAAAGTTGACTTTCAACTTTTTCAACAAAGCTACAAGATCCGTGTACTATAGTGGAGTGGAAAGAAGACGTTAGCAGATGGTCAAATATAAAGTGGTCAGATATATATACGTATATTATATTAAGTATATTATATTAGTGCAACCAAACTCAAGAACCGGATATTTTGATGCTGGGAAACCATTTTGATCAACTTTCTGAGTTGCTAACACGTTAGAACAACTGGGGAATAACACCACTTCTGTTGCCAAAATGCGCGTGCAGGCTATTTAATCACGTTGGCTGTAAAGGGTCTATACATTCATTTGTCAGTCCGCCACAAAATAAAAATTTACCACCATAAATAGATGTGCATTTATGACTTGTCTCCCATGACAGTTTCTGTACAAACACCCGTGGTGTCAGTCGATGCGCTCAGTCAACCCAATATCACAAAATTATGTACCTATAGGCATGTATGGACCAGCGTGACAATGTCACGTTTCGCTGCATTTGAGCATGTCACGCTTTTCTGTCCTAATTTCTTACCATTGTCGCTTCGGTTTAGGGTTAGATTTACATAAAATGAAATCCAAACCCAACTCTAACCCCAACGTCAGGCGACATTTGGTTAAAGTTTAGAAAATATAAAAGAATAAGTCTTGTATCTTTTTTTTATAAACCAATACTTAAAGTGACATACTAACGCAAGCACCAAATTGACATTGTCACGCTGGTCCATACGTGCCTATAGGTAAGTATAACCCAGTGGAAAAGCCCCCAAGAGTAAGCTGACCCTAACCAACCCAAAAACTGGCATTTTCCACTGCAAATGACTTGGTATGGCTCACTTTTGGGGGGTTTTCCACTATGTACAGTACCTACTTGGCAGTTTTTTAGTACCACCTCGGTTGAGGTTCCAAGGAAGCTGTACTGATATGAAAATGTGACTTGTAGACATTGCAGATCCATGATTGGTCAAAGAGAATCATCACTACCAGCACTATTACTAAATTATTAGTAAAAAACTTGCAAAGAATCAAGAACACAATTCAAAATATACTCCATTGCTCCTGTGTTGTTTGGTTGTGTCACATTTATGATGATGTCACAGCAGTATGGTGGTGCAACTATAACAATTATATAATATTGTAACAAGTTATAATCCCACCTACTTTCAGGCAAAACTAAACTGCAGTTGAGAAGAAAACCGAGCCACATCGTACCAAGCCTAGACGTACCATATAATGGAAAAGCACTATAAAAATGGGTTGTTTTAACCCAATGTTGGTTAAAATGTGTTCAAGTTTTTAACTAGTGGGTTGGTTTGTACATATTTTACCCAACCATGGGTTGAAACAACCCAGATTTTCCCCCCAAAATATATTTAAGATTATAGCATATTTTCTTTGTATTGTCTCTAATTTTCTATAAAAGGTTAGACACTAGCGACTTTTAACGTTTAAAGATGACTTGTACATGTAGACCACATTAGTCTCTATAGGCTCATGTCAGCTGTTTAATTTTTCACAAGCCTGAAATCATTCAAATTTAACCAGAACTGATTTTTGTATCATACTGTACAAACAGCTGTGCATAAAAACTTGCATTATTTTTTTTGCACAAAGGTTGTCTGAGCCGATGGTGTAGTGGACAGTGCTCCGACATATGGTGCAAACGCACTTCCGGTGACCCGAATTCGAATCCCGGCTTGATTTCCTGTCCTCTCTCAATAACTGTCTATCAATAAAAAGGCAAAATGGCCCAAAAAAGTAACTTAAGAAAAAAAAAGTTGTCACTGGGGCGTTACATTTTTAAAAAGTATTCTTTGTACCTTAAAGGTGCATATTACCTCAGAGGTACACACTGGTACCTAAGAGTTGCATATTGGTACCTACATATCTGTACCAAAATTGTACATATTAGGACATTTTTTAAAGAAATTGTCCCAGTGACAACTTTTGTCTCTTTTTCTGAGAGTGTATAAAGTGCTATATAATTAAATGTTGAAATTACACCAATAAAAAGTTTTACAGTATGAGTCACATCAGATAACATTTTTTGTATCAGGATAAAAAATGTGCAGTTTCACTTTGGCTCGGATATTTCTCAGTACATAACTTGCAATCGGTGCAACTCTTTGAACTTGTCACGTGCATTTTGCCTTCTGTATTGAAAACTGACATCTTGCAGATTCAGCGTTCCTGAAGTGGGGTTAAAGGAAAAAGCTACTATTCTGTGTGAAATTGAATGGAGACTGACAGTCATACATCATAGTTTATTTTGGTGAATAAACAATATATATCACCTCTTGTTAATAAGAACACCCTGTAATTGAATGAATATTTATGGTAAAGGTATGAACCTGACACATTTTTCCTTATGTTCCAAAGTACCTTTTATTTCAACTTTTTTCAGTTATTGGTTGTGTGATACATTGGTATGGAGAATTACTGGTGGGAATATTTAATGTCGGTTAGGTGAAGCGAGAGGCCCATAAAGATAGGAATGCTGGATCTGCTCTGGTTGTAACTCTTCTGACTCCTGCTGTGAGCTCGCTCTCTAAACACCTTCATTCAGTTTAAATTACAGCACACTTCATTCAGTACATCAACCGGCCATGATGCCACAATGCTGTTCTTTATGATCTTTGCTCAACAGAAACTGAAGTATTGAGGATCACCGTGACACGGTCCTTGTGCGGCACGTTTTGACAATGCTTTTGCAATTTCAAGGAGCTTTCACATTGCTGGATAATCAATAGTTGTTATTTTGAAACACCATTTGTGTGATAAACGGTTAGCGATGCCTAGATAGGTTGCAGATGTTAGAGGAAATTTACTTGCACGGTGTTCTGAAGTCCTCCAAGCTACAAGAAAAGTCATTCACAATCAAGTACATAAAATCAGTATTCAACACTGTCTTACCTAACCTTGATTTGCTGTGGTAGGACCCACTGAATGCCTTGAAATACCCAGCTTTGTGCTGATGTAAATTCCACTGAAATATTAAATTAGGGTGGGCATATGAGTGGCTTCTCCCTCATTCAAAACTGCCAATAGTTTTTAGGTTACCTCTGGAATCTGGTAAGAAGCTGAAATGCAGAATGTCACAATCAAATGCAAAATCGTCCATCTATGTTGGAAGAAGTAAGAGGCTGTTATGCTTATATCTTCTAAATGCAAACGTTATCAATGTTTTAGAGCGCATTTGTTTCTAGATAAGCTAACATATTCATACCCAAAGCCAACCAACTTCAATTTTGATTTCAAAGCAATTTGCAACACATACATTATAAAGCAAAACGGGATCCTAAAAAAACACTGCAGCTTTAAACTGGGAGTGTGGTTGTAATACAGCAAATCAGTTAAACAGATTCCCATACTCATAACTTTTATGCTGCGTTTACACCAGCCGGGGTAGAGGCGTGAAGCGCGAGTGATTTCAATGTTAAGTCAATGTGAAGACGCGTTGACCCACGTCTGGAGGTCTCGCCGCGCGAAAATTTGAACTTTGACGGAATTTCACGCCATGTTAACCAATCAGGAGCCTGCTTGCTGCTGTGGCGGCAGCCCCGCCCTGAGACACTCATTCAACCTGAAGGAACGCTTGATATTGTCTGTGAGCAGTCACCCAGAGCTATACGACACAAGTTCTTATTTCTATAGAGGAGACAAGAATTAAAAGGACCTCGCTTGGAAGAGTGTCAGTGAGGACATTGGGCAAACTGGTAAGTTGTAATACACATTTCACTTTTGACATTTTTGATCCGCGCTATTTATTTCCCCCCTATAGACTGTTTCAGCAGTAACAACATAAACAAGCGGCTGTCGTGGTCCACACGTAACTTCCGGTAAACTCTGCTAAGAATAAATAACATCAAAGTTCTTTAAACATAGTTCTTTTTATAACAAGCAAAAAAACAACAAATAGATTACCTAGGAAACCAAAACATTTGTTATTTTCGACGAGGCATTTGTTCAAGAGATCAGTTTAGCAACTAGTCAGACCATTAAAAAATGAAACCGGAAGTAAAGTTCAGATCCAGACATGTATCGCGTCAGCGCACGTGCGTCCGATGATATCGCCTATAGTAAGGGTACCAAATACAAACCGGTAACTCTCTCGATAAATGCACAATCAACATCAGTCATCTTGCAAACAGACAACGCATAGCACTTGCCCCTCCCACAAGAAGCGGATTTTGCCTATGACTCGCATCAAATGCTTGCTTTTTCCACGCGTCTACTTCGCTCTACACGCGTGAATGCATTCAAACTGTTCAAACTGCAAACTAGGCGCGATTTTGACGCCTGAAACGCGGTTGGTGTAAACGCAGCATTAGGGCCAGATTTACTAAACGGGGCAATTTAGCGAGAGAGCGCAATTCCAAAAAAGCGCCGATGGGAGTGGTAATATCTGCTGGTTATTTACTAAAAACGTGCAAATGAAATAACACAGGTGCAACATGTGATTTCCATAATGACCAACGCAATCTACTAAGAGCAGCGTAAATTAGTTCAGGGTCGCAAATAAGCAGAGCTGATGATCTACTAATGTGTGTTGCGTGTTAGGTTACATCATAAGTAGACCTCAGACAACAGTATAAGACAATAAAATCGACAGATTCATTGCCCCTTTAAATGTCTCATTTTTCCTGTGTTTTTGAAGCTATGGTGCGCAATATAACATGTGTTCATGTTTCAGGTAAAAAACAGTATTTTTACAAAATGTACTTACTCTCCTAAAAACAGGTTGATGTCTTTCTTGTTCTATGAAGTCCCTTCTTCAGAAATACGTAACAAGTTCTGATTGTTTGTTTAGTGTGTTGTGATTCGACAGCAGCTTAGCTTAGCCAGAGCCGCTTGAGCTTAGCTGGCGATTGACGTATTCCTGTTTAGTCGAAAACTCTTCTATTGACGTCATTCAACCAGGAAGTAGAGGGCTGTAGTCCAAACTGGCCATTCGCTGTATGAAAGGGGACTTCTGTTAAAGAAATTATATTACTTTGCATTGAACTTTAAGCTTTATCATTTTACAGGTATTATTTATGCTATTACAGCCACATTAAACAAGAACTAAAGTTTGAAAAATGGGATCACGAAAAACGGGACCTTTAATTCAGTGTGCTCACATTATGTCATTCTTTTGGTTCTTTAAGAGACATATGAAGTGTAGTTACACTTCTCCATAAATGATCTCCATCATGCTGAACACCTCGGATGAATATTTCTACTGGACATCACGCTCATCATCAATAATAAATCCAGATTAAATCATAACGTACGTACCAGGTGTGAATAAAACATGAGCCTTAATCCTGCAAGGAAATGGAGCCGGTTTCCAAAGGTATATTGTGACATGAAAATGTATTAGTGAAATGAGCTAGTAAATCAGATTGGAGAAATCTCTGAGTGTAACATAAAATATGCAAACGCAGGAGTATATTATTAGATCTACGCTAATACATTCATTTAGAGTTCTGCTTAGTGCGTGATGGAATATTGCGATCGGAATCACTTTAACGCTACACAGATTATCATCACATCACATAGACATCTACATACTGTCAATCATAAATTACCTAAATTAAGGCTTCCCTTTGAAGGACAAGCAAAATTTATTTAGAAAATAATAGCTCCAAATAATTATTATTTATGTCACCCTTTTGAGCTTTTCAAAATAGTAAAAATAATATCAGTGGCATAAGTATTTAATCTCTGTGTCACCTTGTTGTATTTTTTACTGCTTCCTCATGATGTGCTGTAAGTGTCAATGTAAGTGACAGGGCTGTATTGATGTAATGCACATTATGTGTTGATGCGTTAAGGCAAATCACTTCTGTTATGTTGAACATATAGATTGCATGCTTCCTAAGTATGTGCAACTAACTGTACATGGATCTACAGTGTTTAGTTTCAAATACTGTAGTAAAAACAAACAATCTAGTGTAGGTGCTGGTTTAAGCAATAGGCATTGCATTGTTTACATAAAATGATTTGAAATGTTTTCATTTTCTTTCTGTCAAATGATTTTACATGCGTATAAATCATTGTGACAGCCTCGGTATTAATGCAATGAATAAACTTTAGCAAAGCACACGTGTGAAGAAAACCAAACTGATAGATCTTTGTTTGGGTGTCATTTATTGTAAGTTGACATTACAGCTTGATGATTTTGCAGTCTATTTTTACAATATGATGGGTTTATGTCTGTTTAGACTCATGTTGGTTTGGATTTATGTGTGTTTTAGAATTGTAACAGAACTGCTCTTTTACAAGCAGCTACAGCAGGATTGTTATTCTGCACTTTGGCAGCAGGCTTCATCCTTCTGTGAACCACTGACAGAGTCCAGAAACAGGTCCCGTCCGCAGGTTATACCTAAATTATATATGTTCAAGTTGTTGCAGCTGCATACCAATGTCTGTATTCTGGCTTTTGTTGAATATGTTGTAGAAATATGTAGGATTTATAGGCCGTTTTTGTTAAACCAAGAAGAACTGAGCAGAAATATGAACACTCTTTATCAGCAGGGCACCTATTTAGCAAAGCTTATTTGAAATACATACAAATGAATGTATACATATGCTTTACGTTAGCATAATATACTAATGCTCGAAGGGCTCATCAGTGGTTTAATGCAGAAAAACTGGTCCTAAAAGAACAAATCCATTTTAATGAAAGTAATTTGCATTGCTGCTATTTGCCTATATGTTTTTCCCGCAAAACCCTATTTATTGTCTCGTTTGTCTTTTGATGATTTTCTGTCACTACTAACAAAAAGTAGTAAACTAAATGAATGCATTCACTAAAGTACACTCTTAAAAATGTTGGATTATTTATTTTCAACCCAGCGTTGGGTCATAAAGGGATGAGCCCGGCCCATTGGGTGGTAATTTAACCTATGCTGGGTTGTTTTAACCCATTGTTAAGTTGTCTTTTGTCCATTTTTGATAGACAGTAAGTAATTGAGAGATGACAAAAAAGTACAGGGTGGAGAGAGGTGTATGGGAGGTTTGAAAAGGGAGTCGGGCCGAGTACCAAAACACACTTGTAGCCAATTAGCAGTAAGGTGCTTGTCTACTTAACGACATCATTGCCTGGGTCGCGTATGTGTGGGGCGGGTCTATCAAAAAAAGGTCCAGATTCTATTGGGGTAAGGGCGTGTTTTTTAAGGTGATTTCAAATGTCAACATTGGCTTGCTGCTACCCAGTCTCACAAAATTATGTACCTATAGTCACGTAATTTTTTTAAATTCTTTTTTTCGTGATACTGTCACGAATTTCCGCAGTTTTTCGTTATCGTATCACAAATTTCTGTTTATGTGTCATTGTCACGTATTTGTTACTCAACTGTTTTGTCCTATTTTCTTACAATTTTCGCTTCGGTTTAGGGTTAGATTTGATGTTTGCATTAGGATGTCACTTGAAGTAGCCTATTGGTTTATATTATTTTGTATATTTATATTATATATCTGATTTGTTTTTTTATATTTTCTACATTTTAAAATATTGTTGCCTGGCATTAGGGTTAGAGTTGGGAATTTAACCCTAAACCGAAGTGAAAATTGTAAGAAAATAGGACAAAACAGTTGAGTAACAAATACGTGACAATGACACATAAACAGAAATTTGTGATACGATCACAGAAAAGGCGGAAATTCGTGACAGTATCACGAAAAAGAATAAAAAAATTATGTGACTATAGGTCCGTAATTTCATGTGACTGGGCTGCTTTCAGAGATCATGCACCTCGATTGTAATGCTGTGTTTACACCAGCCGCTGTAAAGGGCATGAAGTGCGAGTGATTTCAATGTTAAGTCAATGTGAAGACGCGTCGACACGCGTCTGGAGGTCTCACAGCAGATGAGGCGTTTGGCGTGGGGCGGAATACGCGTTTGCGAATTGGTGCTTTTTGTGCATTTTGTGTTTGATGCGAATTGCCGGCTGATGCCCGAGTTGAAAAATTTAAACTTTGGCGGAATTTCGCCCCGCGTTAACCAATCAGGAGCCTGCTTGCTGCTGTGGTGGCAGCCCTGCCCGGAGTCACTCATTCAACCTGAAGGAACGCTTGATATTGTCCGTGAGCAGTCACCCGGAGCTATACGACACAAGTTCTTATTTCTGTAGAGACAGGAATAAAAAGGACCTTGCTTGGAAGAGTGTCAGTGAGGACATCGGGCAACCTGATAAGTTGTAATACACATTTAACTTTTGAGTCACGTGATCTTTATCAACCCGCGCCGTTTATTTTCCCCTATAGTAAGGTTACCAAATGCACAATCAACATCAGTCATCCTGCAAACAGACAACTGCATAGCACTTGCCCCTCCCACAAGAAGCAGAGTTTGCCTCTGACGCGTGTCAAATGCTTGCTTTTTCCGTGTGTCTACTTTGCTCTAGACCCCCGAATGCATTCAAACTGTTCAAGCGGCAAACTAGGCGCAGTAGAGCGATTTTGACGCCTGAAACGCGGTTGGTGTTAACGCAGCATAAGTCTTTAGTCATAACCTGCTCTCTCCAAAAATGTATGTGCATACACTTTTATTTATTCATTTATGAACAGGGTTTTGTTTTGAATGTAAGGGAATATTATATAAAAGGAGCAGTCAAAAATGTCAGGCGTATGATGAATAACTGATACATCTCTCTTCTTGATTAACCACGTATTTGAATTGATTAAGCCGCACTGTATGTTTGCATTCAAAAACAACCTTTTCTGCAGATTAAAGAATATTACGTACAAATTTGTAAATGAAACTTGATAAGAGAAACCTGGAAAAAGATGGATCAAAGTGAATTTCAAAGATTGTGGGTCTCATTATCACCAGAGATGGGTCAATAAATATATTTATTAAACATTTTTAATAATATATTTCTCTCTTACTGACTTTGTCTCATATAAGAAGAAGGATCTCTTAGGCGCTTCAAAGCTTTAAGGAGGATTATGACAATGAAGGAGAGCTTTTGAGAGCCCTTTAGAAATAATTACCCTCTCTCTCTTTCTCTCTCTCTCTCTCTCTCTCTCTCTCTCTCTCTCTCTCTCTCTCTCTCTCTCTCTCTCACACACACACACTCTCTCACTCTCTTTTTCTCTTATTGATTGATTATATAATAGAACAAAGCTACAGAACTAAGATGGACAAATAAGAGTTCCGGAATACATTCAGACATTTGAAAACTTTTCTGTAATAGGCTTGTAAGTGCCTCATAATGACCATTATAAACCTCATACCCATTACAGAGATATTACAATCACCCCACACACCTCACACATGCATTAAATATATGCATAAACATGTAAGTAATATTGTCATGTTTAATGAACTCAATAAATTCCAAGTGTAAATCCAAGTGTATTGTAGACATGCTATGGAATTCATTCAAAATTACATTTTGTCTTTAATAAATCAATCCCACCTTATTCCAACCCTTACTACTTTCCTCAGTGAAACATAAACAGAGATGAGAAGCAGTACAGTATGTCTGAGTGTCTGTTTCCATACAACAAAACTGAGCTAATTCAACCCATGACTTTTGCACTCCTATCCCAATGCTCTACCAGTTGAGTTACAGAAACTATATAACTATATAAAAACTATATAATAGCACAAAGAGTACTGTAAACCTCAAAGCATTTTCCCATTATTAGATAAAGAGCTCACTAATGTAATCTTGGCTGTGATGTCATCACACTTACATTAATAGACATCTAATGACACCCCTGAGCTTTGCCAAGATATGGTACTGAGATCATTCTCATAAGAGAGAACAGAGTTTTCATGTACTTCATTGCCTACACTACATACAGTACCATAAGGCAGCTTAAAGCTCACATAACACATGCTGTTTCTGCATTTCTGATGTTAATCTAGAGTACCTATAGAGTAGTATTACATTCTTTATATCTCCGAAGAGTCTTTAGTTTAATCAGATTTATAAAAGAAAGATTAGCTCTACCGAATCTTTCCGATTACGTACGAAAAAAATTAAGAAGGAGGAGTTACTACCGCGGGAGGAGCGAGTACGAGTCATGCAACACTATACAACACTTAAAACTTATGATTCACTACATGTCCGTGTCATTGATATAATATGCACGTGCCTATTTCCAACATAAGACAGAAGTCTTACTTACCGCATGCAACTCATGACCTGGTTGGGAAAATCCAGAGCATCAAACACAAACGCAAAACTCCGCTGTTACCCTGGATAATAAACTATATCCATTGTTTCCATAAGGCTGGCTTTCCAACACATCCTCACCCCATGTCGTCAATATTTGACGACACTTGACCATTCGTCAATATGTGACGGGGAGGGTATACCTTTCGCGTCATTTTTTGACGAACTGGGGACTTCAATACTATTACGTCCGTTGCATTCTCTTTCCTATTTTCTTACCATTTTCGCGTCGGTTTAGGGTTAGATTACGCAAAATTAAAACAGTGTACGCAAAATTAAACAATTGTCACCTGGCGTTGGGGTTACAGTTAGGTACGACAGTTGTCACCTGGCGTTGGGGTTAGAGTTAGGTTTGGGTAGGGATGTCATTATGTAAATCTAACCCTAAACCGACGCGAAAATGGCCAGAAAATAGGAAAGAGAATGCAACGGACGTAA
Source organism: Misgurnus anguillicaudatus (assembly GCF_027580225.2). NCBI lineage: Eukaryota > Metazoa > Chordata > Actinopteri > Cypriniformes > Cobitidae > Misgurnus > Misgurnus anguillicaudatus. The sequence continues at coordinate 24,464,166 of NC_073341.2, forward strand.
TAGTATTGAAGTCCCCAGTTCGTCAAAAAATGACGCGAAAGGTATACCCTCCCCGTCACATATTGACGAATGGTCAAGTGTCGTCAAATATTGACGACATGGGGTGAGGATGGGTTGGGCTTTCTTCTCCTTGCACACTTCTTCTTTCGTGCCATTGTTGAGTTTTGAAATTAAACAAAGCTGTCGCGTGATGTAATGTTTGTAAGTTCTAGCGTCTCCCGCTGATTGATGGGTGGGCGGGGTTTTCCGGAGGAAGTGCCTATGTAAAGAAGTGATACGTATAGAAATCCCTGAAACGTCAGCTGGACCTGTAATCGAAAAATTTTTTCCGAAACTTGTACGAACCCTGGCAAAGTGCATTTGGCACAGAAATACTCTGTAACACGTCCAACTGCTTTTTGACACTTTGCCTACATTTAGCATGAAGAAACAACTCTATAACTGTGTTAATAAGTCAAAATCCTTGAAATACCATTGAATCACCCCTTTAAAGTAGACTATTGGCAAACTCACCTCATAATGTTTGAGTATGTAGAATTTAAGAGAGTATAGACCTTCTTACATATAAAATAACATACTATGTGCACCCCATAAGATTGTATAGTCCAACTACCCCCTAATAAAATATAAACACCAGTCCCATAACAATATGTCAGATGTTAGACTATACTGTTCATCTTAGCAGTCTGCTTGGTGCCACATGTTTACAGAAGAATAATGTTGTGGAGTAGGTGCAGAAATTAAACAAGGCTCAGGGCAAAATTTGTAAGGAAAAAGCTCTCACAAAAGTAAAAAATGCTCCTGTAAAAAATTTAATCATGGGGACCAGGGGTGTTTATCTTTAAAGAAATTTACCAAGGTAGATGGAACCAATACAGAATGCTCAGAAATAACAACACATAGATCTCAGAAATAATAAACTCACTGAGTTTATAGATCCTGAGAGTTTCACACATTCCCAGTGAGAGTCACACACCGACTCACACATTTTAGTGAGAATATATGCCTATTTCTAAATTGCTGTGCGTGTGTATGTGTGTAGGTCTTTGAGAACAGATGGATATCAAGTGGCTTTAAATGAGCCCCAGTAAACACCGGTTATAAACTTATGCTTAGTCACTTTCTGAAAGGGTTGCTGGTGCTTTTAGTCTCTCAGACGAAGCTAAAGAAAGACACATAGATTGATAGACAAGGAGTGCAATCTGACCATCGTGCAAAAAATGTTGACATGATTAATGTCTTTCTCATTTGATTAAGTATCACGTTTCATATTGTAAATTTCCAAACTGTAAAATGTACAATAACACTTTAAATTTCACATTATCAGTGAGAGAGAGCAAGAGAGAGAGACAGAGAGAGAGACAGAGAGAGAGAGACAAAAATAGAACTGATAGGACCATCGGCACCAACAAATGTTGAGGAATATTAATGTACCTGTCACAGCATTTTATGTCCTGTCACACAATCCAACAGACAACTCTCTACCTTTCTCTCTTTCTATCTGTGCTCAATACCTTTATTTCTCCTTGGTCATAGAAGAAGACCTTATTGTTGTGTGTACAGTATGCCCATTTGTGTGTACTGATGGGGAAATGTTTCACATCTGCTGAACTTGCTGATCCAACTCTATCATATTTTCATATTTTAGGTCGACATACACTGGGTGTGTCTGAGATGAGATTTTGAGGTTACAGCTCCTAATGAATTAATAATTACTTGCCCCTCCCCTTTCCCCTCCACACCTCTTACATTCCTCTGGGATTCCTCCCTTATAAATAATTCATTGCCTGTCAACTCCAATTTTTCTGCCCTCAAAAATGTGCCAGTTCACACTGGGATTACACACATGAGCCTTTGTGTCTTTCTAACATGTTACTGACTTAAAAGTTTCAGAACTGTCAGGTTACATACTTTGATATACGTTGAAGTGTTTCTAAATGTGAGAGACATGGTTATATACTACTGTAAGACATCAAAAACAAACTAGTCAGGAGAGCGGTTCTGTTTGTTTGAAAGGATAATGAATCAGCCAAATGTTTTGCTTTACATCTAATAATGTCAACAGGTTTCTGTAAGGGTTTGATTTAGGATTAAGTTATAGTAAACATCACTATGCTACTGTTCTATCTACAGTATAACTGTGCATTCACACAAGACACGGAAGAGGCAGCAAGCGCGAGTGATTTACATGTTAAGTCAATGCAAAGACGCAAATAGGCTTCCTGCGGCGCGGAATGCTCTGCGCAAATTAAGCGTTGGTGCGGGAAACGCGCAAGTTGAAAAATCTTAACTTTGATGCGTGCTCTAGTAGTGACGTGATTACAGGAAGCGAGCGGAGTCACAGAAGCCCCTCCCATGATGCGAATTTCCGCATGAATGTCTCAAATTACTAGAATTTCACGAGCGGCTTTCACACGTGAATAAAGCGAGTAAACTCAAAATGTTCAAGCATCCAACTACACGCGAATAGCATGTTTTTTTCCGCCTCTACCACGTCTGGTGTGAACGCACAGTAAGATGTCCTTAATTTCATGTTGTACTGTATGTGTGTATGTAGCTCCTGTTTCTGTCTTCTCAATTTAAGGTATATAATGTGTGTTAGGGGCCTCCAGGTTCTAGGGGGTCCCCAGAAAATTTCAGAGAAAAACAATTTTTTTTTTGAAAATTATTTATTGTTTATTTACCTCTCATTTCTTGCTACATATTTACTTTGTATCTTTCTAGTGTGTTTTCCTTATAAGAGTCCCATTAATCTCACTGCGGTTCGTAAGAATTTTTGTAAATCTGCTGTAGTTACTGCAATACAAATAACTTTGAAATTAAAATGTTTCAAAAATGTCTTCAGGTTTATACATCCAGCTTCATGCTCAACATGATCTCACAAAGTTCCATGGTATAGTCACGGAATATTTTGCTCATTTATCCGTGTCATTGTCACAGATCTCCACATTTTTCACAGATTTGTCCGTACCACAGACTTTTTTTTCTGTGTCATTATTTTTCCTTTTTTTTTTAAACCATTGTCACTTGGGTTTGGGGTTAGATTTGGGGTTTGGTTAGGATGTCACTTTAACTTTTGGTTTATGCAATTTTTTCCGAATTTTTAAAGAATTATCGCCTGACGTTAGGGTTAGAGTTGGGTTTGGGTTAGGATGTCATTTTATGTAACAGAAAGTCGTTCTAACCCCAAACCCAAGCGAAAATGGTAAGAAATAGGAAAAACAATTGAGTAACCAATACGTGAAACTGACACGGAAAAGGAAATCTGTGGTACGGACACGAAAAAATGCAGAGATCTGTGACAATGACACGGATAAATGAGCAAAATATTCTGTGACTATAACACAGAAATTTGTGAGATCAGGTTGTTCACGCTATATGTAAAATTACAGAAAAAACTGTATTTTTGTATTACGGAAAATTTCTGTAATTTATTGTACCCGTTATTTACGGTATTTTTTACAGTGTATAATTGAAGAGTTTCGTTGCAAAACGAGATAAATGCATTTTTTAACATTTTTGTCAAAAGATGTTTTATATTATGTTATCATGTTATTATTTTGTTTTATGGTGCTACTTAGCTGTATTTTTTAAGTTATGAAGGTTTAAATCAAAACAAACCAACTGCAGTTGCATCGAAATTAATTGGAATGCACAACCTAAAAACGAGATTTCTGAACAATTAATAAAACGGTGGTTGTCTCGTTTTGCAACGAAACTCTTCAATTGTTATGTTACGTTCAGACCAGCCATGGTAGAAGCATCAAGCGCAAGTAATTTCAACGTTGGCGCGTCTGTAGGTCTTGACGCGATTGAGGCGTTTAGCATGGCGCAATAGATGCGATTCCGCTTCATTCGCACATCTAGTTAGCGCAAGTGGCGCGAATTGATTGTTGCCGCGTTAATCAATCAGAAGCCTGCTCTAGTAGTGACATGATTACAGGAAGCAAGCGAAGTCGCAGAAGCCCCTCCCATGACACGAATTTCCCCGTGAACGTCTTGATGACTAGAATTGTGAAGCGAGTTAACTCAAAATGTTCAAGCGGCAAACTAGACGCGGTAGACGTAAATTTGACCCCTCAAACCCGGCTGGTGTGAACCCACGGTTATACATTAAAGGATGTAAATTGCTATATAGGCGGTCCCTCAAAAAAGGTTCATCATATTTGAGGGTTCTTAGCATCATAAAGTAAATAAAAAACAGTGTTAGACAAACACTTGTTATGTTGCACACTTAAGCAGTCTGAGGTCAAGTGCCACAGTAGGGAGTAAAATGCTGAAGCACCCTCTTTACCTCTTTACCCAAATTGCACACATTTTGAAGATTTTTGCTGTTGCTTTGTGTGTGCACACAATCAGAGAGCACAAAAATTACTCATTTAAATGCATCAGTGCAAACTGTGTTAAGAGTCAAATGAGGACCAGTTTTCCCTCACTGCAGTGACAAACAATTTTTGTATCTGCATCTGCTGTGGTTGAATGTGGCATTTATAACAAACTCAACTCATTCTGTTTACCTAACAGCATAACGGACAAATGTCATTAAACTCTCATTCTCCCTGCATATAATTGACCCGTGTTTCCTCTCTGAAAGGACAGGCTGTGTCTGCTAATAGATTCAGAGCTGCTGGATCTGATTATCAGGCAACATGCGTTCTTCCTCCAGAGTTCTCAAAGCCTTGGAGATTCAGGGTGGCATCATTACAAAGCCATAGAGAGACCAACACAAAACTCAACCTTGTGTGAAACTCACACATTATAGCTTTCCTCAAGGTTTTCTTGTGCCTCAGATCATATTTGCCCTAAAGCAACGCTCTCTCACCGGCCTTGAGTGCCGTCAGGAAGCTGCAGGTGTCCGTCTATTTCCAAAGTATTGCCACACAAAGGGTGTTCTGTGTTTTTGTAGAAAAAGACGTACCTCATCATGAAGCACAATTAAGCAGATAGATAGATAGATAGATAGATAGATAGATAGATAGATAGATAGATAGATAGATAGATAGATAGATAGATAGATAGATAGATAGATAGATAGATAGATAGATAGACATTATAGTTATTCTTCTTGCAAGTGTCCATGAATAACATGCAAATGTGAAAGTCATTAGCCGTAGCGTCTGTTTGCTGACATGAAACACTTTCACAGATGCTGTTTTGACATTGTGTTGGCATTTGATCATTTAGGTGACAAACTGTGTGAAGCGCATGGGTTTTTATTGTCATTTTATCACTTATTGGTCTTACGGAGCGCAAACTGTTTAAATATGAACTAATATTTAATGTCAGGTTTAGAGGGCTTATGAGTTATCATGTTTCCTCGAGGGCCTGACTCTAATTTTCCACCTTTCTGCTCTATTGATTCCTAATTAAAAAAAAACAACTTTCGCCTGAAAACAAGATCATGTCAGAACGTTTCAACGTTCTCATAGATCACTTCTGAACATGTTAAGCCTGAGGAGCAATTGTTAGATTGTCTTTAGTTGAACTCTGATTTATTTGACGTTATTAACAGGGAGAAGCAACACTTGTTTTATTAGAGCTTTTGAATTCGTTTGGGTGGTGAAGGCTGTAAACAGATTTCCTTTTTTTTTAATCAAAAATAAATTTGTGGTGGTGATTTGACCAAACCAAAAACTCATGTCTGCTCCCACGAAATGTGAAAGTAAAGCTGTGTTAATGACCACCTGTTGGGAGGAATGGGAGAAAAGCAATACAGTAATACGTTTTATTATTTAAACAGGATTTTGTATAGTAGAGCAACACACTACAAATAAACCAATGATATGATTTGTTAGTTAACATAGACCGGCCACCTACTATTAAAATTGCTAACAGGCAGCTTTCAACTGGTATTATAGACCCTTTTTGACCTCCACCTGTCAGATTTAACCTTGACCAATCAGATGCCACGTCCACCAATGAGAACTCACAGAAGGTGTAGGCAAACTCCCCCTGACCCAAAGCCTTTCAGCAATCTAACAGGACTGATCCAAGACCAGTAACGAAGATCTGCCCTTTCATTTACACCTGACAGGTTGGACTGTCACATTCTCCCTCTCTTATTTCTGGATGAATGAAACTGAAGGGATGTCCCTAATGGAGAAACCATGTTCTCTCGCTCTCGTGCAAGCTTTCTCAACCTCTCACCAGTGTCCACAGAGAACATTCACATTAAATGCATTTACTCCAAAGAAATAAGAGAAGAAGAATGGCTTACTCATACCTCCTCTTTCTTATTTGTTTCCTCTGTCTAAAAAATGCTTTGAAAATGGCACTTAACATACATTGCATGAAAATTTGTGGAGATGAGCGCAATAGACTTAATCATAGTTCAGTATTTTACACTTAAAGCCCTGTTTTCAGATTGTTTATGATGAAATAGAACGGTTTTGACTGAAAGTTGGACATATGATGATGGCTCGAGAATTTTCGGTTTCTGTTGTATCACCTCCCACCTCTACAATGGCTGCAAAGGTGCACTGTAACAATCGTTCCTAAAATGCATTAAACTTTCGTTTACAAAGACGTGAAACTCACCGAGTGGTCAGGGGTGTTCACTGATATGCTCACACGAAAATCGCTGCAAAAGATGCTTTCCAACAGGTGTTGTACCATTCGTTGTAAACTTGTGGACCTATTTTTCCAAACGCCTCACACCCGTACATTCTTCCGTTTAGAGCTTAAATAATAGACACTTCAGCCCAGTTGGTGGCGATAATCCACCTTTGCCAATTGCAGGAATACAAACAATGTTCCCGGCGCGGAGTAATACCGTACCTCACAGCACATCTAATACAAGTCAATGGAGTTGGACAAAAACTACGATAAAACCTGTTGGAAAGCATCTTTGCAGTGATTTTTGTGTGAGCATATCAGTGAACACCCCTGACCACTCGGTGAGTTTCACGTCTTTGTAAACGAAAGTTTAATGCATTTTAGGAAGGATTGTTCCAGTGCACCTATGCACCTATTGTAGAGGTGGGAGGTGATACAACCAGCATCATATGACCAAATTTCAGTCAAAACCGTTCTATTTCATCATAAACAATCTGAAAACAGGGCTTTAAGTGTAAAATACCAAACTTGTCCTTTAAATTGGTCTACATTTGTATATTTAAACTGATATACAGAATAGGTTGATGCAGGTATGCTGTTCGCATCGTGTTATTTTTGTAATTTAATAATCGCATCAAACTATCAAAACACTGGGTTTTTATCCTAGTCCTTTTGAGGAAGTCACATCACTCCGCTGCCATATTTGCAGGGCCTCCAAGCCTTGTTAGAACAAGACCTGTCGATTCCGCTCATGCACAAAGTCCCAGAGGATTCATGGCTGGCGATTGGCTCTTTTTACTGGGAGGCGGGACTAGAGTGACCATTCTGACCACTGCAATCTCCCCCATTTGTTTCAATATCAGGATTGTCCGGGATCGTTTGATTAAATGTTGTTATTACACAAAGCAGAAGCAAGTGGTTTTAAGGGAGGGGTTAAACTATTAATTGTGACTTGTGTTGAAAATATAATTTGTGGGCAAATTAGTACATTTTATATTTGTTATATTATAAATTAAAATGTGAGACTGGTGATTATGAAAGTAAATGAGGTCCAATATTTATTATTAATATTTTCGGACTATATTTTTGACCCAAGAGATTACAATATATGATTTCTCAAGATTTTCTCAAGATTTTAATCACAATGCACATTATTGTTGAGAATTAAAATATTTTATAATGCCCTGAAGACATTGTCAGCCAGTGCACGTTGATGCAGTTTACTTTTAGAGAATTATTAATATTTCAGAGGTTTTTGCATACATAAATGGTTGTGCCACATTCTGGTTTCCATGTTTTGTGGGGACATTCCATAGACGTTATCTATCATAGACATAATGATTTTTATACTGTAGAAACTGTATATTATTTTCCTCTTACCTATCCCATTCTCTAACCCCAACCATCACAGAAACCCTTCTACTACTTCACATTTTCAAGAAACATCATTTTGTTTGATTTATAAGCTTGTTTCCTCATGGGGACATCAAAATGTCCCCACAAGGTCACAAAAATACTGGTATTCCTATCTTTGTGGGGACAATTGGTCCCCACAACGTGATAATTACCAGGTACACACACACACACACACACACACACACACACACACACACACACACACAATTGTTTATATAAAATCTCTCTGTTCTTGTGGCAATTAATGTATTATGTTTAATCCCGCAGAAAAACAAAGCCACTACTTTAATAATCAATTAATCAAGATTTATTAAATGTCAAGTTGAGTTTACATCTAAATGCATTTGGTGTGTGTGTGTGTGAATTAATTTTTAAAGTATGCATTAAAGAGAAATTTAATTTATGTTGGTGCTAAACTTTTACACCACATCAGGGTTATTGGTAAATATTACAGCGCTGAAGACAAAGTATTATGTGCAGGCCCCTTCCACCCATGGCTAGACTTTGTGAAAGCTCCCCTGGCTCTCTGTGCTTGATGGTAATACAATTCAAGAACACAACAGGAAATTAGATTGTGTTCATTTTACAGTGCATTTTTCACAGCCCATAACAGTAAAGGATAATCAAATCTATATTGTTACAGAAGCCTTCATAGCAAAAACACATCATTAATGCATTAACAATTGATGAACATGTAACCATTCACAAACCTTGACGGATTATAGTCAATATAGTCAAATTGAATCACCATGGACTATTCTCGCATTGTTTTTGGTCTGTGCGTTTAAAATATAGTGAGAATTAATATATACATATGTGGTGCATCTAAATTGCTGTTGAATGCTAGTAGCTTACCTCTCAAATCTTCCCCTCATCTCTGAATATTGCTCCGCTCACTAATGCTGTCATAGCCAGGGAAGGCCCCACCCTCTGGTCACTGAGCTGCTGCAAAGCACTCTGGGATGGATTTGTTTGTTAACTTTTGTTTTGAACTCCCACCCTGGCAGAAACTCCATCAAGAACATTGGAAGACTTCAATGGGTTTCTAAATTTGTATGTATTTCAGGATTTTAAAGAAGGTTTAACTGTGACCCACATTTCAACATTACTGCACTGATCTCTACGCCAAGACACAAGGGATTAAATTAAGCACGACTAAATCACACACACAAGCACACAGTGCCTGAGTACAGGGAATACATCCAACACCGAGCAAAAGATGCTGCGTGCACTCTTCAACGCTGCCTTGTGCCCAATATAAGACGTTTATTGCCTCAATGAGCAAGTAGAGCACCTTGTCCAATTTAAAGGACATATGAATTACATATCACAGCACACACACAATATCTCTGTGTCTCTTTCTCTCATGCCCACCCTCCCAGTGCTATTAGATGGGTGCATTTATGATGGCATGAGGTTGAAAAGCAGGACAGAACTAAAATAGAATGAATTATATTAGGCCTAAATTGTGTTATTTCACATCTCTCTGTAGTACCTGACTTTGGTTGGTTAATTCTGGTATATATGCATATAACTCTTTATATAAATATTTATACCATGAATGCTTTATTTTAATTAGTAGAGAAATGTTCCACAGGTATGCATTATTTTTTAGATAAACGCACACCTGACTTGTGAAATGTCTTAAAATAACCAGAAGAGCAATGTCTGTTGAAACTTTGTGATAATGAGAATAATTGAAATTGATTTGATTTATAAAATAATTTGTTGGTGCCACTTTCATGTTGTATCATTCCACATGTTTTCCATAATCAATGCAAACTTGGTTACACCTAATGCATTTCGTGTTTTAAAACAATTAGCTACTAGCAAAAATGCTGTCTGGAACTAATTTGTTAATGGCTAAATATTTTAATTAACTAGTCAATAAAAGCATTAATGGAAGAATTATTATAATGATGTTGCATAATGTCTTCTACATTGCAATAGATTTTTTAAAGGAAATTTACACTGAAAACAATTAACATACATATAATTTCTTATAAACATGGTTGATTTGGCTGTAATGATAGACTATCTTTTTTACTTATATTCAACTGGCTAAAGAAACACCAGAGAAACCATCTATATGCAAATATGCAACTCAGATGTATATATTTTCAAACAGAGAGATAACTGAGAGATACAGAGAATACTGTTTTGGAGTTTCTCATTTAGTTCAAGTAAATATTTTGTTTATATGTGAAGGTCTTGAGAGTTTTAGAAGAGACTGTCTTATACTGCCATCTGCTGGTCATTGTATTTATTGAAAAAATCTTTACTTTAAAGGGGTCATATTATGAGATTTTTTTAAGATGTACACTAAATCTTTGGCGTCCCCAGAGTGCGTAATTGAAGCTTTAGCTCAAAATACCCCACAGATAATTCATTCCAGCATGTTAAAATTGCCACTTTGTAGGCCTGAGCAAAAGTGTGGCGTTTTGGGGTGTGTCATTTAAAATGCAAATGAGCGGATGAAGTGCAAACACTGATCACAATGATGGTGGTTGGTTAATTAAACTCAGTTGTGCTGTGAACTATTTTCTCTCTCTCTCTTTTTCACTCTGTACTAAATGGATGTGCCGTGGTTGGATAGTGCAGATAAAGGGGGTGGTATTATCCTATTCTGACATCACAATAGGAGCCAAATTACAATGACTTATTTTTTCACATGCTTGCAGAGAATGGTTTACCAAAACTAAGTTACTGGGTTGATCTTTTTCACATTTTCTATGTTGATAGAAGCACTGGGGACACAATTATAGCACTTAAACACGGAAAAAGTCAGATTTTCATAATATGTCTCCTTTAAATTGCACAAAATTCACATATATAAAAAAATAAATGCAAAGGTATCCTTACAATACATCCACAACAAAAGTGAAAATTGAGAAAATAAAGAAGGGGATTGGTTAACAAACAAACATATGAGAAATAATGGTATGCTATTCAGACATTAAGGGCTGCCATAGAGCTCGGAATCGTTAAGTTTGGAACTGGATTCCAAGGAATGTATACCTTCCAGCTTTTATGACATGATAAATTTGCACAACCAAGAATTGAAGCATTGAGAGTTTGAAGGATTTCCATGCTGGATTTCCATTGTTGCTCTTTTCCACACACCAGGGGTCTCATTTATAAAATCCTTAATAAAAGTCTACATACGCACAAAAGCCAAAAATGTCTTGCACCAAAAAATATTAAGACTGATAAAACAAAGTAATGTTCCCTTTATAAATCACAGATTACCTGCAAGTGTGCGTACATGAATCATCCTCAGATCCCACCCTGCAAACCCAAGTTTTTGTTGTTTTTTATAGATCACAACCTTTGCGTGGAAACTGGATGACACAAGTTTCCAGCCCCGTTTTTGTGCATACGCACGCTTTATGAGACCCCTTGTGAAATTGCACTGAATCTTTTATTTGCATGATGAAGCAGGGCCTTATATATAGATACATCATAAAGCATCATACAAGGATTCTGTGACTCTAAAATGTACATTGAAGTGGCAGGAACCCAAACTTAAAGGCGGGGTGCATGATAAAAAACACTTTGAAAGATGGAGTCGGGCTGAGTACCAAAACACACTTGTAGCCAGTCAGCAGTAATGGGCATGGCTACTAACCGACATCGCTGCCTGGGTTGCGTATGTGTGGGGCGGGTCTATCAAAAGAAGGTCCAGATTCTATTGGGGTAGGGGCGTGTTTGTTATCAACAATGGCTTTCAGAGGTCATGCACCCCGCCTTTAAAATATATAATAAAAAGCAACAGGTTTATATGCTGTGTAGGGGTGAAGTCATGACAGATAAGCAGTACAAGGAAAATAAGAAAGCAGTTTTAGAGAGAAAGAGACAAATATTAACACAATATGGGAATGAAAACAAATGACTAAAGGTCTTGCAATGCATGGTGTAAAAGATGAAAGATAAATTACTTGGTTAGTCGAAACTGGCAGCAGCAGTTTCTCCTGTCTGTTTTTATTTCTTTTCAAACAGAGATCATGACCGTGGGACAACTCATTTGTTTTATTAAATCTCTCTCTCTCTCTCTCTCTCTCTCTCTCTCTCTCTCTCTCTCTCTCTCTCTCTCTCTCTCAAACTACAAATACAAATAAAAACAGACAAAAACCAAACAGTAGTAAGACAATATGGGGCTGGCATGTACTGTATGGGGCTACTGGGAGACGATACGTTTATTTAAACACATTTAACTCTGCAATCGAGAGCTGTGCTTTGTGCAACTGTTGTCATTAAAGTAGGACAAAAACAGCTGTTTAACTCAACAACAGTATAAAAACGACGATTACAAAAGAGATTTCGAATCTCTTTCTGCATTACACATGCAGGGGGCAATGGGGAATTACACAGCTGAACACATTACACATTTGCATACATAAATGCATCATTTTATCCATTTCAGTGCATCTCAATTGAACCCCAATTCAATACAATTTCATGCATGAGAGGAATAATATGGTAAGCCACCGAAACTCTGCTCCAGTCTCTGTGCTCTGGCTTTGAAATCTCTGCGGTCTGTCTTCCCATAATAGACATCAAACTTTCCTCACAAGCCCAAGCACTCCCTCATCCTTTCTGATAAACTTGCATCTTAAGTATTATGAAAAGACATCATTACACAACTGGTTCTCTTTAAACAAATTGTAATGCAATCATTTAATTGCATACTGATCATGACCTTAATGGTGCTATTTTAAATACTGATCTATTAACCAATAGTAATATTTCTGTATTAAATCGATCATTTTGCACATAAAAGGGAATATGATAGGAATATTGTTGCGCATTGATCTGTTTGTAAATTTTTGTCCACGTGGCGGCGCTGGAGACGAGGTTAGGCGCGAGCCCATTAATGCGAACTGCAAATCTAATAAAGGTTCATTTATCGGTTAACCTTTGCCTTGTCACTATTATTACACAAGACTACACAGCATTATAAACACGTCAGATTCATTGTAGAGATTATTTAGTATTCCAACAGAAATAGCTGAGTAAAAATATGAAAAATTATAATTTCATACAAAACCCTTATTTTTATTTTAAAAGGTTAATTTTTTTCAATGTATTTTTAACATGTAGTCATGTTGATTTTAATCAAAAAGTTTCATGATATGTGAAAATATGTACATTTTCAAAAGAAGGATTTGCTTATAGTTACTTATAATAAATACAAAATTGTGAATTAAAAAGACACAGTAACGCGTTCAAATCACTACAATAAACTGCACACAAAACAAATAACCGCAGACAAAGACACGGATTGAACGAGTCTTTAGCTCCTCCTCCTGCAGCGTAACGTCCAATCCCGATGGATTATTCTGAACGCTCTCTCTCCTCCTATTGGCTGAGCGATCTGTCAGTGGCTGTATTCCATATTTTCGGTTGGGACAGTAGCACACTGGCAGCAGTGAAAGTGAGAAATAACTCCGTAAACTGGGATATTTCCGAACACGAGGACTGATGAGCAAACAAACCCCCATATGAAGGTAAAAAAAAAACATTTCCTGGAATTAAAAGTGTTTAGCGGAGGAGGAGAAGGTGTGGTTGGGATGTGATCAGGAGAGCGTGCTGGTGTGAAAGACTGATTCACAACCCAGTATAGATTTCCAATGCATGAACTGTTATGACAAGCACGTACGCTTTAAATTGTAAAAAAATGACACACTACGTAGTTTTCATTCCGTGCACGTTATCTTTAAACGGGACGTATTTAAGGAATTTGGACATAACCAAGCAAGTGTATTTCCATAGCATGTTTATATATGTATGCTACAAAGTAACATGTGTCTTGTTATCCGGGCAGATATCAGACACCCTGATCAGGTCTGATCTACTGTAACCGAGTGCATTGCCGCGTTTAATCGGTTTGAGAAGTGCACTGATTGCTTGTTTTGGTTTGGGTTTAACAGTGTGTGAATGGTCCATATGTTCGGAATGATTATTTGAAATGCTGAAAGGGGAGCTTTGTGTCCACCAGGTAATTTGATATTCCCATTAAGAGTTTTTGCGGAGCAGTGGCTGAATTTTTCCCAACAAAGTGCTCTATTGACAATAAATCATATACTACACTACTTAGGCAGTTGTCAACTTCTCATGCATTTGTCAATTATGTTACTCTTGCTAAAGACTTTGGTGCAAAGACTACTTCAGGTTTAAATCTAGTGTGGTTCTAATTTACTCTGATTACGGTTTGTGTGTTGTTTTTGATCATACAAACAAGCAGCGATTTCTGAGATGTGGTAGAGATGTGAATTGTTAGTGGGTGAAGGGCAAAAATGTAGTCTAGCCTGTATGCTAAGTTTTCAATTGCCATGACAAGATCACTTGAGAAGATCTTGCCTCATTTTACAGATCTTACTGTTACTTTGGCTAAAGTGTCTAATGTGTTCGGTTAATGGCCCGCATAGGCATTTTTTAGAGGGTTTCAGTGTATCATTTTGAGATTCAAGAAGCAGTATTCTTGACAGCATTTGCAGAAGTCTGAAGTCACGGTTATCTGTTATTTTTGTAACCTCCGGATGGTTTATTTGACTCCTAGAATATACACATTTCGTTCAAAACTGCAAATATGTTGCATTTGAGGAAGTGTGTAAGAAACTCGCGACCAGAGGAAACCAGAGGACTTCTTGCCTGAGGAAAGGGCTGAGTGAGTTATAATAGAGAACTCGTTAGATCCAGTGAACAGAAAGGGTTAGGTTAAAGGAAAACACCAGCATTTTTCAATATTTTACTATGATCTTACATCAACTTAGATGAATTAATAGATGCCTATCTTTTTCTATACATGCACGTTTTATCTTTGTACAGCGCTTCGTGAATGTGTTAGCATTTAGCCTAGCCCCATTCATTCCTATGGCTCCAAACAAAAGTTTTATTTTGTGCCACCATACTTACTTGTGTAACTACTCATGTAACAGTTTTTAAATATGGAAAACATGGAAGTGTTTGGTGGCTTTTGAGTTCATCCCTGTTTGGAGCCATAGGAATGAATGGGGATAAATACTAACACATTCATGATGCGCTGTGCAAAGATTAAAAGTGCACGCATTGAAAAAAGATAGGTGTGTATTAATTCATCTAAGTTGAGGTAAGAACATAGTAAAATATTGAAGAATTGTGGTGTTTTCCTTTAACCATACTGTGCCAAATCACTGCATGTGTTTTTTTCCGGCAGAGAGCCCTAACAATCAGTCTACTGAAATTATTCTGTTTGATGCTATTGTGTTGTCATTGAGCTGAAGGATCCCAGGATCGCATTATCGGATTCTTGGATTTGCAAGCTTGATAACGAGTTGGAGGCTGTTAAAAGTAAAAAGAGATGCTCGGCTTTTGGGACCTATTATTACCAATTAAAGTCTCTTCTGAAGTCTTTTTCTGTTAATATTTGATAAGCAAGTGTGGGGTGTGAATTCCTGGAATTCCTTTTGGTCTCTGTAACCCATATTTCTCTCTTTCTCTCTCCCTCTCCCTCTCTCTCTCTCTCTCTCTCTCTCTCTCTCTCTCTCTCTCTCTCTCCACGACTTTGCATTGTTAACGTCATGCTCCTAACAATGAGCTTTACTACCGTAAAGTGTTTTTACTTTATAGAGACTTTGTGTGCTTGTGTAAGGTAATGTCTGGTTACATCAGCACAGCCCACAAACCACACACCCATCTGACACATGTCTAAATCTCTCATTAAACAAATGATTCATTAAGTAAGCTGACATCGGGCTGTGGTGTAATGTTTTTGAAGGTTTGGTTTTGCTCTCAGCAGCTGTGGTTTAAGATTTGTTTGAGATGAGAGAAATCTCTGCATGAGCTGTGATTTCTCGGTAATGTACAGTGCGTAGTGATACTGATAGTTTATTGGATGTAGGATAATAATGCTTATAATAGTTTGGGTTTATCTTTTGGGTGTAACAAATTGGCAACAATCCCATCAAGTGTCCCACTATCTCTCTTGATGTTTTATAATCCAGTACACTCTAGTCATAGCCAGATCTACACTGATGATTTCTTCATTGTACTTACAGTTTAACTGGACTTTAATGTGTAACTGAATCAGGGGACGGACCGTCAGGTTTTGTTTACAGAAACAGATCTCAGATGCTGTGCTCAAGATCCTCTTGTCTCCTCTCTTGCTGTGTCTAGTTACCGTTTCACTTACAGTACAAATTGTGGTTATCTTTTTCCTGGAATGCTTTTTGCTCAAATGTGCTTTGAATAATTGCTATTTACAGCCTGACACTTTCTTGAGAAAGATTCTTTAGGCAGGTGTTTTTCCAAAAAACTTTTTTTCATAGATACAAACATGCCCAGGATTGCCATATACCTTCAGTATTGGTTGTGAGGGCAACTTTTTGAATGAAACAGCAGCTGTTTGACATTCTGACATTTCTATTAAAACCTCTTTCGTGTTTCACTGGAAAATTATTATAGGACAGTCTGTGGAAGGTGTGACTTTTAATTCATGCTGTCTTGGTTCCGGTCCCATTCAGTTCTACCACAGAGATAAAGAAAACAATTCAAAGCGGACAAAAAGACACAGACAGAAGATTGTGTGACTAACTCTTTTGATTAGGAAATAAAATACAGTACCACAAGGACTTCAGTGTTACATCTCTTTCTGACTTATACCTGTTGTGAAACTTGTTGACAAGCAGTCAAAGTGTGTTTGTGGTTTGACAGGATCTCTTGAGAGGAAATGAAGGCAGGATGCACTTTTGATCAGAACAAAAAATGTTTTCACAGGATATAGAAGAATGAGGTTTCTTATGGGAATAATAAGCGCCTGCTGTCGGTTTTCTATTTAGAATGATTGGTGGCATATAAAGGGTTAACTGTATTTTATTATGCATTTGTGTGTGTGTTATTTTAAACCGCATTTTCAGTTGCAGTTTCTTAATAAATGTTATTAGTAGCTGTATGTTCACATGGTATGTTATGTTTGGATAATCACTTGATTCAAAAATACTGAATAGTGCTGTCAAACCATCAGACTATAATGTGTGTCATAAAATAAACATACACTTCTTAAACAAACAGAGAGAAGTGAAAGAAAAGATAAGAACAAAGATAAAAGGTTCATGCCTACATGACTCTGTATCCATGGCTTTAACGCAAACATTAGATATAACCACCATATTTTGTTAGGAAGTAAGCACACATACAAGCATGTGAATTTGTATACAGTGAGGAGTCCTGAACTGAATTCTTAGATGTTACTATAAACTATGCGTACTATATTTATTTAAACCCACTGCTCTGTGCTGAAATTGATCAGCCATTCATATTTCTGTAGTATTTGGCAGGGTGTATTTGTTTAATAGAGAGCCAAGCCCAAAGGAATAAAGGTAAATTCCAGAACACACACACACACAGTTCTGGCTCTATGATTGGCGCTGATCTCATCTGGAGTGTTAGTAATGTCTGGGTGACATCATTGACCTGATGTTATATTAGGTCTGGTCATGCTGTGTGAATCCTTTTTAGTGGAAATGAAAAAATTCTTGAGCTTGTCTGGTAACACTGTGGCATGCTGAATCAGTGAATCTTATCAGGAAGTACATTCTCAGAGGTTTTGGGGAATGCCACCTGAGAAACCTGAAATGGCTTCCTTTTGGGACATGCTCCACTTTGCAGCAGGACAAAAAACGTTAATGAGAATAACTAAGTGAAGACTTGATGATTGATAGTCTTTATTACATGGCGCTCTAAAATGCTTGATTCTGATTGGCCAGTTGAAACATTCCAAGGTACGTTGTGCCGTGATAACAACCGCCTGAAACTAATAACGGATAACACTAATAACGGATGCTGCAAATAATTTTGACAGGTACAGTTTAATATTACACAAAAATGTAATATAAATTTGTATTTTAATAACATGTATGACATTATATGAAGAGTTTTGTTCCAAAAACGCAATAAATCCATTTTGACTAATTTCGGTGACAAGATGAAAACCACTATTTTCTGTTACAAACTTTCACATAGCATCTTTAGGTTATTAAAACATTAAAAATTCTTATCCATAGTTTGATTTTCAAAGATTTAATATAAAAACAGATTATTTTTTCCGCAAAATACAATAAATTCATGAATATTTTTTTCAAAATGCTATAAATCTATTGAATCAATATATAAATGTGCATTCATCTTTGCCATGTTATATCCATTTAGTTGACTAGTGGTATACACTGATAAAAAAACACATATGGCATTAATCAAAACACTTATTCATATTAAAAACACTGTCATTGCCACTGTTATACTTGGGACGTCGTCGGTGAACTTTTTTGACAGCGATCAGCTGTAAA
Organism: Misgurnus anguillicaudatus; assembly: GCF_027580225.2. NCBI lineage: Eukaryota > Metazoa > Chordata > Actinopteri > Cypriniformes > Cobitidae > Misgurnus > Misgurnus anguillicaudatus. The sequence continues at coordinate 24,482,459 of NC_073341.2, forward strand.
ATGTTTTGGTCCTGCTCGATTTTCATTGACTTTGCATAAAATAATAGAACGTTTTTCATAAGATCCGCTGGGGTCAATGTGTTAGCATGACAGAAGCTTGCTGTTGTGTGAGAACAAGCAACAGCCGGCATTTTTCTTTTGCCCGAATGGCTTTCACATAAATTATTAGATTTTGATGGCTTACGTTTCTTCCCGCCACAGAAAGCCACCACAGGTTTATCAATGCCATCAAAATTACTATTTTGTTTTTGTTTGTTTGTTGATCACGAAGTACAAATTAGAGGAAAACTAGGATCCGTGTGTAGTATTCAAAGCGCCGCCAATGTTGCGCTGTGATTTGTTGAGCGGATTTATTGCATTCTGCAGAGAAGGAGGAGTGGCGTTTATCGTGGTTTGGAAAGAAAGGGAGAAAAGATGAGAGAATAATACGGCCACATGATCATCCTGTCAGGTTTATTCTGCGCTAACAACCACTGGCTGTACGTTATCCCTAACTTAATGCTAACTAGGTCATGATGCTATGAGGAGTTGGTGTTACAGTTTGTGTCTGCAATAATGGTTAGTGACCTATCATTAATTATTCTATATCCCACATGTGCATGTGACATTTTTCAGGTGCCCATCCCTGAAACACTTGTGTGTAAAAGTACTTTCCAGTGCCAGAGATTAAGTGTCTTACAATAAAACCTTATCTGTTTCTAAGCATCTGTAAATAACAGGGCGAAGTGATATTACGCACCTTTAGTGTGCTCAACAAACCTGAAAGTATGTCATATTTGTGCAGTTATGGAGGATTAATCAACATCCTGGACTGCGTGCCAACCAATCAGAATCAAGGATTCAATAAAGTAACTTGATGATGATGATGATGATGCCTTTCATTAGTGGGTGTGGCCAGTAATTTTACAGTACAAAGTGAACATAATTAAACAGAAATAGTTACTTTATGTTTATTAGTGAAAACACCACACACAAAACTGTAATGGTTAATGTAAAGCCGTCCATTAGCCTGCAACCAAATTCAGCTGCCTCTTTTGAAGTTCATAAGTGTTTAAGCTGTGTGTGTGTGTGTGTGTGTGTGTGTTTTAGAGGGAGATTTAGGGAATGCATTACAGTACAGCAGTCTTACCACATTCACTGGAGACCTCTGTGCTGATATGCTAATAGCTTCCTGTGTTTATGGGGTCTGAAGGCAAGCCAGACCACGATGCACAGAAACCGAACACTGCTTTTTGTGTTTTAATGCGTGCTTGTGTTTCATGAATGTCCAGCAGTTCTCACACAAATGTCATCCCAGGTTATTCGCTGAATGAAATGTGTGATACTGTATTCCATATCTAGGCCAGTGAAAAGGATCTGTGTGTGTGGCATGATCCTATTTCACATGGTCTCGCTATGTTTGTGCTGTGAGTTGCGCTGCCAGGTCTGTGGTTCCTATAAATGGTATCAAGTAAAAATGAAAAGGCTAATTTAATCTGTTTGTGTGTGTTTCAGGGAAGCAGAATGAATGTGGAGACGCTCAGTAAAGCTGAACTTCTGATGCTGCTTAGCATTTTGGAAGGAGAACTGGAGGCACGGGATGTAGTCATACACACACTCAGGGTAAGAGCTCTCCTGATTTCACACAAGCATTGCCAAATGAAAGCAAAGCATTTGTAACAGGTTTTCCTTTGTCATACACTGTTTAGGTAAACAAATACTATCGTCCCAAACTCTTGCTACAGTAGTTGTGAATAAACCAATTTTGCTGTCTTGCTGGTCAAGATGATAAAAACAGAGAAACTATTTTGTAGCACCACAGTATTTACAGTTTCGGGAAAACTCTAGCCACTTGTGAAGTAGTTGCATATTAGGTTGAATAGGAGAAAGTGTTTAAACATAAAAAATTTCACATTTCACTATTAATAAATGTGTATTAGTTGCATTAGCTTACATATATGTTTCTTATTGCAGGTATAGATATGTGTGGTTGTGTTATGTAATAGGCAGGAGATGGTCAGGATTTATGTGAGCTGGTGGACAGGAACAAGAGGATGTGTGTTAGATGAGATACTCAGGAAACTCTTAAGAGAAAACAATGGCAGGCAGTGCTATTCCTGTAAACCACACATACACACAATTCACGGACACAGTAGGTGCGTTTACATGCAACCAAATAATTTGTTTGTAATCGTATTGATGGCTCAATCGGATTGAAAAGCATTCATGTAAACACATTAATCAAAACTTGACGTCGATTCGATGCAAATTTGATCGTATTGAAAGGGGCGGTGTAGTCTGATCCGATCAGCAGGAGAAAAGTATGCATGGAAATGCGTGAATCGTAGAATTTTCTCAATTGGATACAAAAATAGATTTTTTTTAACATTTGCGGCTTATATTTACCTCTTATTTATGTCTCACATAATTCTCGTCACAGAAACATGCATAGCAAGTCAATGACACCACACATTATTAACTCATTCACCGCCAGCCTTTTTGAGAAAAGTTGCCCACCGGCATTTTTGTGATTTTAACAAAAGTTTCACAAAATTCCTTGCAGGAAAAATTATCTTCTATAAATATATAAACATACAAATTATATCAAATTAAAGAACACACCCTCTGCTTTCAAACAAACAATAAACAAATAAACAAACAAACAAACTGGGGAAAAAAACGTTTCATTATATATACATTTTTTCCACTTAATTTAACCACTGAAATATGGATATTTCTCTTCAAAAATACAACATTTTGAGCAAAAAGCTTAAAAAATTGCGTTTTTGTAAAGGAATTTATGTTAGAGATCAGACTCAGAATGACTATCAAACATAAAGGCAGTTAAAATAACCATTAAATCTTTTTAACTTCCGTTTTTGATAAATTCGGTTTGGCGCCAGCCAGTGGATAAAAGCGGTATTACACTTTCACTTTGAAATTCGTCCAGAAAGGCATATTTATTAGTTAAATATTAACTCATAATTGACGAGATAACTCGTCAATGGCGGTGAATGAGTTAAGGTAATGGGGTCATGCACTGTACATTCTACAGCGTTCATGTGTACTTTCATAACGTTAGGGTATATAAAGCAATAAAATAGCATTGTGCCTTTTGAAAATTGTGTGTTCATTGCCTATTTATAAAAACTTCCTAAGAACAGCTTTCTCCAACTCAACTTTGTACATTTATTAAGAGATAAAGCGTGAACTCGACGAGATGCGCTGGGTGGCGTTGCCAAGTCCTTTGCTTTTTTTTAGTTCAGATTCTCCCTGGATGTTTTTTTCCTGTGGGTTAAAGATGAAAGGTAGTGTTGTAGTCAATACCACCTAAACCGAGACCAAGTCATGACAAAGACGAAGACAGGCCGAGACGGAGACAAGACCAAGACTTTAAATGGTCGAGACCAAGACAGGCCAAGACCATGACCAGTGCAAGTCACTGCATTTAAACACTTATGATAAAATGTGGAATATGCATATGATTAGGCACTTCGTGTGTGTGTGTGTGTGCGTGCGTGCGTGCGTGCATGCATGCGTGTGTGTATGCCATCAGAGAAGTTGATAAAATAATCAAAGACATTGCAGATACCGTATGGGGAATTTATAAAAGTGAACAAACACTAAAGAGCTAAAATCAACATAATTTATTCTGAACTGTCTTTCCATGGCTTGCCATCCAGTTAACACAATGCAGGTGTTTTTAGTAATAAAATTAGAAAAATTGTCATTGGGAGAAACTTAAACAATGCTTAAACAATGCCAACATCATATGCCAAACCTGAAAAAACTGTAAAAAATTTATGATAAAAAATACATTCGTGATGTGCCATCAGTTGTGGTCTTGACCGGTCTTGAAATAAAATTCCGAGTTTTCTTTGTCTGAGACCGAGACGAGACCGTAAAAATGCGGTCGATTTCAAGACGAGACCAAGACCTTTAAAAAGTGGTCTCGAGAACTACAACACTAATGAAAGGATTTAGTTTATTAGTTTTTGGTATTTGGACTGTGAATAGTCATTGGGATGCTTTTAAACTAGTTTTGAATGTCCATTGGCATGGTTTTGATACATGAAGCTGGCAACACTGCCTGTGCGCTTGCACAGACGTTCGGTTCAGATTATATAGAATGTACATTTAAACAATCGTTTTAATAAGATTGCATATGTTTAGGGTGCTTGTAAACTGTATTGTCGTAACCTTCAATCATATATTAAATTCCGTCGGATTGACACAATTTTGTGCATGTAAACATAGCCAGTGATGGATCAGACCAGACCATCCAAACAATGACTTGGATACTTACTGTACCCTATTCCTAACCATATATCTATAAACCTAACCCTCAGTGTTTTTATTGTCATGCACACCTCTGTTTAAAGCCACAATATGTAACCACTTGCACAGTGTGATATATTTCATGCAGTTATGCATATACATTTTCCCAAAATTTGGTAAACTTTGGAAAAGTTTGTTAAAATTTGTAAATCTAGAGAAATTCTGATTTTACATAATGGCTAGTCCCTTGTGATTGTCGCCTATCAATGAAGTAATATCCGTGCTATCCTCGGTTTTTGCTCATAGAAACGGAAACACATGGACAAATGCAAAAGTGTCATCTACTTTGGAGCTGTTATGCCTTTCAGCTAATTCATTACAAACCCATAAAGTACTGTGATCAGACGTACAGGTAATAAAACATTTATTCATAACCTCATTTCATGAACATATTTAGCGAATTCGTCTGGATGATGAAAACAACATCTCTCATCATTCCCCTCTCCTTTATAATGTCATTAAGCGTTGCCTTTGTTTTCAAAATTCAACCTCTAGTGGTAAAATCCTACATATTGTGCCTTTAAAAGGTCACGGCATTGTAAATCATGGCTCTGTGGCACTTTCAAAACGTTGCTTTGTTTATTTGAGCATTCCAACATGTTTACTTAATTACTATTGACTCAGTGAATCTGCTTGTTAGGTCTTGGTGCATGGAAAAACATTTCCGGGTTCAAGCCTCCATTTGTTTCAAGTTAGTGGTGTTTGTTCCTGTCACATATTTAAACTAAGCTTTAATAAACAGCAGTAACAACATAAACAAACAACTTTTCCTGGAACAAACATAACTTCAGGTAAACTTCTGCACAGAATCAATAACAATAAAGTCCTTTTAAAGTAGTTTATTTCTGAAAACAAGCAAAATAAGCAAGAAGTAGATTACCTTAGTTCAAATCATAGATAAAGCGTATCAAAAACTACACTGAGCTAACGTTACTGTGTAAAATGTGCAGGGTTTCCCGCAACACTTTGCAGTTCGGGTGGCACGCCTGAGCTAGGAAACCCTACCGCCTTAACTGGGTCGTCCAAAAAAATAAATAAAAAAATGTAGCTGCACAAAAGGCCGTCAAGTGCATCTTGGAGAATAGCGTGGACGCGCTTCACCACTCGCGTCACGCGACAGCAATGAGAGAAAGACATGGTCCGGACCGTCACTGTCTGAAGGATACCTAGCCAGTTGATAAAACATCTCTGAGAATACACGTGCATGTGTGCCACACGGCCGAAATGGTCCTTCACTGTCTGGAGGATAGCCAGTTGATAAAACGTGTGTCCGTGAGAACTGTAAGTTGACTTATGTTTTGGGGTAGTTTAAGCCTGTTATTGTTTTAGTCTATAGTTCTTGCATATTTAAAAAAGTTAGCTGGTGATTTTGTTGTTTGAGCAACCTGCTAGCTAGGTTATGTGCATTATTTACACACTACAGTAGTTACACTCTTTCAGATAATGTAATTAATAGTGGGAAATAATCCGTTTTTACAATCTTTGCGCTATCTATTATCGTTCGCCAGACGTTCTACAACATCTGCTTCAGTTTTGTGTTTATTAACCCTTTAGTTTCACTTCATCACGCAGCTATTCCCGTATGCCCCGCCCCTTTGATTACCAAGCCCCCTGGACGGGATGCACCTGCGTCCGATGAAACTGTCTATACTACCTTCTCCAGTCTCAGAGCATCCCGGACACCAATATGTAATGATGATTCATAAACGTTGAATCATTGTGGTCAGATTAATCATTTTGGTTTGGTCATCTGGGATTTTAGAGTGGACATAAAGGTTAGGATGGTGATTTTTTTGGGGGGGTAGTTTTACAGCAATCACTGTTAGTATTGTTTGCTTTAGCCATCGGATAGAAGATTTGGATCTGGAAGCTGTGGTGCGTAATGTCAGACTTAACAAGGCAAATGGTTTGAGGATTTGAGGAAACCATGACCTTGGTGTTACCAGCACTTGCTCTTATCTGACAGTCACTTTTCTGAAAATAACTGTGTGCAGCATATGATTTCTCCTAAGTGTGAATCTTTTCATCGTCTTTACAATGTTCAGTTCTCCATCGTTCATTTAGTTTTATTGCTTAATAAGCACAGAAATTAATTCAGCTGTGCTCAATTGAGTCTGCACTCCTCAAAATAACACCAAATATGGCTTGATTTGTATTATACTGAAACACAACAGAAACCCACAGTGGTCCCTCTGGACACATTGTACATATGTGTGTGTGTTAAGACTGTCTGTAATTGACCTGTCCGATGCTGTAGTTGAAAAGTTTACACGGTTAATAACAGAGAACAGGAGCTTGTGTGTGGGAAACACAGAAACATGAGACTAGGGGATCAATCACAAAACCTGCTCTGGTGTCTCACTGTGACCTACAGATCAACTGTGTGTTTGCATCTCTCTCTCTCTCTCTCTCTCTCTCTCTCTCTCTCTCTCTCTCTCTCTCTCTCTCTCTCTCTCTCTCTCTCTCTCTCTCTCTCTCTCTCTCTCTCTCTCTCTCTCTCTCTCTCTCTCTCTCTCTCTCTCTCTCTCTTTTTTAAGGCATTTTATTGCTTAGCCCCAGGCCGGAGGGCGAGTATGTGTGCAAGTCTCTCTGTGTTGGTGTGACTTCTTCATTCTCTGACTCTCTTCCTGCCCAGTATGAGTCTTATTCTCAGAGGGAACCATGAGAAGCCCTTGGGGCGCTTGAGACTGTTTTGATCATGACTGGCTTGTGAGTGTGCGCCCTAACTGCTTTATAATCTCCACTCTGTCCTGACAGTGGTGAAGCAATGGATGCTGGGACAACAGTGTAGCAGTTAAAAACCTGAAGCTGAGAAGCATGCCATTTTCCCATAATTCATTCTGATGTAATGGAAGAGCAGCATGTCCCGAGGGCTGATGGTTAAAAAGGGAAACCGCCGTTAATATGACTCGCCTACTGGTTTATTATTTCAGCCGTATAAAGAGAGATCAGATCTGTTGACAGGTGAAGAGACGTTCATGAATAGGGAATTTCATGTTAAACTCACAGACTGAACAGGCCGGTTGGTTCGTCCAAGATGTCTAGACTGTGTTATAGCTTAGAGATCTGACTCATTTCCACACAAATGCTCACTGGGAAAACCAATGGGGTGTCTCGCACTGGAATGTGTTTTTTGTGTGTTGATTAGAGGGATGTAGGATTCCCTCTGAGTTAACTTCCTTCCAGGAATTCTTCTGATTCTTCTCCGTCTCCTATGGTGACGGAGAAGGAGACATTTCACAAGACTTTTTAAAGGTGGGGTGCAAAGCCAATGTTGATATTTGAAATCACCTAAATAAACACGCCCCTACACCAATAGAATCTGGACCTTCTTTTGATAGACCCGCCCCACACATATGCAACTCAGGCAAAGATGTTGGTTAGTAGACACGCCCTTTATTGCTGAATGGCTACAAGTGTGTTTTGGTACTCAGCCTGACTCCCTTTTCCAAAGTGTTTTTCAAAAATCATGCACCCCGCCTTTGAGATTCTGAATATATCTTTGGTGTCTCCAGAGCACGTATGTGAAGTTTTAGCTCAAAATATCATATAGATATTTATTATAGCATGTTAAAATTGCCACTTTGTAGGTGTGAGAAAAAATGTGCTATTTTGGGTGAGTCCTGTTAAATGCAAATGAGCTGATCTCTGCGCTAACTGTCAGTGCCGTGGTTGGATAGTGCAGAGTAAGGGGTGGTATTATCCCTTTCTGACATCACAGGGGGAGCCAAATTTCAATGACCAATTTTTTACATGCTTGCAGTGAATGGTTTATAAAGACTTAGTTAATGGGTTGATCTTTTTCACATTTTCTAGGTTGATAGAAACACCGGGGACCTAATTATAGCACTTAAACGTGGATAAAGTCAGATTTTCATGTCTTCTTTAAATGCTCTCACATTTGTAAGTCACTTTAGGTAAAATAGTTCGCTAGATGAATAAGTGAATAAATAAAGCAACTTATCTGGATCATACTGCTTTATATACTTATATACATATATAAACATTGTTGGTCCAACTTAAAACAGTAAGTTACCTGGTTGCCTTAAAGTTTTGAGTTAATTCAACTTAAAAATATTAGTTGACAACAATTTTTACTTTTTTATGTTTTTAAGATGAAATTTACTCAATATTTTAAGGCAAACAAACTTTTTTTAATGTGCATTTAACTGTATACATGTGTGTAGTTTTAGGGTTAGGGTGAAGTACATTGTTAACATGTAGGGTAAATTGCCCTAAAGTGTTTGTGGGTCCTCCAAAAATGCATAAATGCCAGTAAAAACTATGGCATCACACAAAAAAACTAACATGACCTCTTACATGTCCATTCATATGAGGATGAAGCAAAAATCGAAAAAGGGCCACATTTTATGGAAGTATATATATATATATTTTTGAAACAGTCCATGCTTACCCAAATGAGAAACCTAAGGTCAGACTACTATTTATGACTGCAAGAACAGATGGTCCTATAGTGGGGAAAACCTCTTCAAAAACCTTCTCCAAAAAGGACAAAGTCACTGGCTCAAAATGATCAAAGACAGCCGAGCAGGGGACAGAAATTGAAGGGTCTGAAGCTGAAGGTACAATTTGAGACCTGATAGAAGTAATAATAATAATAATAAACTTTATTTGGTGTTAAACAAAACACGAGGCTTGTGACAATTTGCCAGAATAATATCTAAGAAATGTTTTCCTATAGCATCCTTAGGACTTAGGACAATTCACCCTATGTATTCACACAATTGTTACATTGTGTACAGTTTTTTTAATACGAGTACATGTTAGTAAAAGAAACCTGATGGGACCAGAATTGTATTTTAAAACCATCATTACCATATAGTTGTTTGTTAACTATTTAGAAACATCTGCCTACTACAGTAGGTAACATAACTATTACAGTTGACCTGTAAATATACAATAGGTTACTATAATGCATCTGCTAATCACAGTAACCACAAAGACAAACTGTACAACTACAGCAGCTATTGAAAACCATTTAGAAACTAAACTTGAACCTGAACTGGATAAATATAGCAGCTGCACTCTGTTATTGTGTGCGTGGGTGTGCCTTGCCTCTGGTCTGCTGTGTTGAATGTGAAGAGAGGAAGATTTGTGTGTCTGGGGTTTTTGTTACTCAGTGCTTTTAGAAAAACCATGCTGCTTTAGGGTTTACTTTAAAAGAAAGGCGATATGAGTGTGATCTGACCTCGATTATCCTGAACTACACAAAGAAAACTTTCTTTCTCTCTTCCTCTCATATCTGTCCTTTACTCGTGTCTGGGACAACTACCTCTGAATTTTTGAACCCTATGAATCTCAGACTGTAATTACACCTGTATTTAGCACTGACCATAGAAGATCACAAGGCTGAAACGGATGTTAATGCAATCTGTAAAACAGGTTCTCACTCTCTGATCTCTGGATAAGGTCACAAAAAGGCCAGTGAGCCACAGATTTATGTCTCCAGGGCTGTGAATTAACTGTAATTTACTGTAATGATGTGGAGTAATATGCAGTGCTGCTTAAAGCTGTAGTTAAGTAAATAAACTATCCAGACTGGTGGTCTGAGACAGCATAGTAAACACACTCTCAAAGTTTAATGGATGTTCAGAATCAAATTTTGCTCAACAGAAACAGGCAGCCCATCAAAGCCAAATTGTCACAATCACCTTTATTAAAACAGTGCATGATGACGTGGAATAAAATTCGAAGACGGGGATTTTTTCCATGTTCAAAAATAAACAGCTGCACAACATGCTTGTTGGGAAGCTTACATCTGACCTCATTGAACATTTTTGCCAGAGCTTCTGTTATGGGCCATACCAATATAGACACTATTTTGTCTCATCATGTATCGAACTAGGAAAAAGTACAGATATATTTCCAAAACTCTAGGGCTACATCAACTATCAATAAAATAATCGTTAATAAGCTATTATAAAATTTGTTCTGTTTAGTTAAATTCCCACAGGTTGATGTTATTCTGCGGTTTACAGAGAGAGAGAAGGATTTGGTTTATAATTTGGCTGTGAAGTCATTGGGATGTTTTTGGCTGGTTTTGTTACGCGGATGTGGCAACGTGACAGGACAATGACGGAAGCAAAAGCACAAACAGTACTGTGCAAAAAGTCCTAAGCCACCATGCCAAGAATTAGATTTGTTATTTTTGCAATGTTGTAGTGATCATATATAATTGTTTCTCAGTCTCCTTAATACATCCAGAAAATACAGGAAATGTATGTATAGTATTAAAAACTGTATAAAATGTAAACTGATGTCTTTAAACTCCCCTTCCACTTGTGCAATAGCAGGAAACTACAGGATCTCTTAAACCTAAATAAAATTAAATCCTAATTTCTAATTTTAAACAAAGTAGTATTTTTACTTAATTCTGCTCAAAAACGCTCAAGATGTATTTAGTGCCAAGAGAGGTCACACTAAACAACGACGATGCCTAAAGAAGACATTTAGTCCTGAAAATGTATTTATTTATTTATTTATTTATTGTACATATATTCTGTATATTCTGTTTGTTTCTTAATACAATAGATTGAAATAAATATGGATGGACATTAAAACTTCTAGACAACAAGTCTGGTGGTGGTACTTTTTCACAGTACTATATACTTTAATTTAGTGCCTTATTTAGCTATTATAAGTGATAAAACTAAATGAGTTAATATTTAGGTTTTATCCAATTAGTTGATTAATCGAAAAAAATCACAGATTAATCGACTATGTTGCAGCTCTACAAAACTTGTTATACCGCTCAACCCGAAATGCTGTATTGTGTTGTTCACTGTTCATAAGGGCTGCACATTATATTGCTATAGCAGCGACATCTCAATGAGCTATAATGAGTGATAAAACTTAATGAGTAAATATTTAGGTTTTATCCAATTAGTCGATTAATCGGAAAAAAAATCACCCGATTAATCGACTATGTTGCAGCCCTACAAAACTCGATATACCGCCCAACCCGAAATGTTGTATTGTGTTGTTCACTGTTCATAAGGGCTGCACATTATATTGCTATAGCAGTGACATTTCAATGAGCTATAATGAGTGATAAAACTAAATTAGTAAATATTAAGTTTTATCCAATTAGTCGATTAATCGAAGAAAAAAATCCAGATTAATCGACTATGTTGCAGCCCTACAAAACTCCATATACCACCCAACCCGAAATGTTGTATTGTGTTGTTCACTGTTCATAAGGGCTGCACATTATATTGCTGTAGCAGCGACATCTCAATGAGCTATAATGAGTGATAAAACTAAATTAGTAAATATTTAAGTTTTATTCAATTAGTCGATTAATCGAAGAAAAAATTCCAGATTAATTGACTATGTTGCAGCCCTACAAAACTCCATATACCACCCAACCCGAAATGTTGTATTGTGTTGTTCACTGTTCATAAGGGCTGCACATTATATTGCTATAGCAGCGACATCTCAATGAGCTATAATGAGTGATAAAACTAAATTAGTAAATATTTAAGTTTTATCCAATTAGTCGATTAATCGAAGAAAAAATTCCAGATTAATCGACTATGTTGCAGCCCTACAAAACTCGATATACCACCCAACCCGAAATGTTGTATTGTGTTGTTCACTGTTCATAAGGGCTGCACATTATATTGCTACAGCAGCAACATCTCAATGAGCTATAATAAGTGATAAAACTAAATTAGTACATTTTTAGGTTTTATCCAATTAGTCGATTAATCGAAAGAAAATAAATCACCCGATTAATCGATTATGTTGCAGCCCTACAAAACTCAATACATCGTCCAACCCAAAAAGCTGTATTGTGTTGTTCACTGTTCATAAGGGCTGCACATTATATTGCTGTAGCAGCAGCATCTCAATGTGCAATAGCATCCGCAATAGTCACATTACAGTCAACAATATAATGTTCCTAAATGTAAACTTGCATTATATCTGTCTGATGACGTAATTTACTCTAATGTGCGTGTTTTTTTTTACACAGAATGCATTGCTGCCATTCCAGAGCTATATGAGAACTGCAAGGGACGAGTTGAAACAGAGATTTTTTCCATAAAGATTTGGTTCCCTAGAACATTACCTCAGTCATTCTAACAAAAAAACGTCATGTTGTATTTTTTCACATCATGAAGTTTCATATCACACACACCAATGTAGTTTCTCCTTTTATCGCAAACAAAGAAAATATTGCAATGTAACCCACCCCCCATATTGTAAAGCCCTACTGTTCACACACTGAGCACACCACACCCTTTGTGACTTTCTGTGTGTGTTATTAAAATACTTTGAGCTCCAGACTGATTATCAGCAGATAATAACTAACAAACTACGGAAGCTGTGTCCTATTGAAGTCTGGTTGGTTAAATATTAGTCTGTCCCACACAGCCACATAGTGATCTCTTAGCAGATAAAAGTCTACATATTTATCAGCATTGATAACGTTTAAAGGCCATATTTCTCACTTAGAAATTATGATTGTGTATCTGGTATAGCTTGAGCAAAAATTTTGCTAATAAATATCTAAAAAAATAACATGCTTTTGAAATCTCTACCATTAATTTACATCTACACACGTCCAATAAAAAGTAATTAGGTGTGCTGACAGACAGAAACGTTTTGTGTAATTGACTTGAATAAGAACGTGATTTGAAGACTGAAGAATGGCATGAACAGCATGGAAACAGGGAAATGAAAGAACATAAACCACATGTATATTCCCATTATTTATTGTATGTGCGTCTGGTTGTGTGTTTGCGTGCCATCTGCTGATCTTTTTAGTAAGACCCCCCATCCTTTTTAAATTAGTCACACTGCCCCCAAATGTAGCCCTCACACAAACGCACACATGCACAATGAAGAGTGAACTCCACCCCTACAGCTGGGCCTTTTGTGCCGTAAGCCCCCTTTCTCTGTTCCTGGAGCCCAAGGGATGTTTAACACCTGCCTGCGGAGGGGGGAATCAGAATGGGGGGTCGGAAGTACGGTTATATATTTTGTGAAAATAGATCTGATGGTAGCCAGCTGAGCAGAGTTCAGAAATCCCAAATGCTTCATCCTGTTTCTCTGCGGACACCACATACAAGCATGCAAACATAGAGATACGTATTAGTAGTCATTTGATGAATGTACTTGTATGAAAGTCAAGCAATGATAAATGATAAATACAAAGAACTTGCTAGTTGACTTTCCACTTACACATGACTTAACTTGGCTAAATATAATTTGTCTGCAGATTTCCTCTCTAAGTATAAAACTAAAGATCTGGATCACAGCCCAGGGCACAGTTATGTTCTCAATAGTTCCTTGAGAAAAGGAAGAAAACAGTTTTGTAATATTACAAAGCGCCTCTCAGATCAAGAGATTTCACTGAAAACCAAATGCCTAATCTTAAAATTTGACCTTTTGTTAGGCACAACAGAAAGAAGCATTTGTACAGGAGCGATACGGACAGTATGACCTCCGAGACCCCTTCGTAGCACTGCTGAGGGACAGCGAGCTTTCTCAGGGTGAAGGTAATGGAGAACAGGATCCCGTGCGTCTGAACCCATTGGGTGTGTTGAGGCTGGTGATGGCCCACTGTACCAACATGAAGGACAAAATGATGAAACAGCTCGCTGCGGCAGAGAGAAGACACAGGCGGGTAAGAAGCAGATAGTACAGCGTTTCGAACTCTTGTCAGATGCCTACCTAAGCAGGCTGCCCTATAAGAGACCTAATTTTGGACACATTTTTGAAGGAACATAGCATAATGTAATGCTTAAACTCATACTGCATGTAAATGTAAAGAACATTTTGTGAAAATATAACTTTTATATATTTAACATTGACTTGTGGGTGATTCTCGTGAAATTAGACTTATAAAAAAAGTAAATGCAAAGTAAGAGTATCAAAATAAGAAGCATACAGTTACAAACATCTCTTTATGTACTATTTGCACATGATTTCAAATGACATCATACAAAACAATTTTGCTGTTTTTTCCACACTTAAGGGGAAATGTTCATTACCGCAACGTGTCCATGACTGGATTTGGGTTCTTTGACATGGAAATATTTATAATTAAAAAATAAAAAGCTTCAGTGCATGTTATACTCTAAACATTTACAGTAAAGAAACATGTGCTATTTGGTGATCTTTGGTAAATGTAGAGACAATAATAAGGAATATAAATTTGTCAAAAAAAAAATTTCTCATCCTCCGCAACAATTTTCAATCATTGTTTAAGCCCTCAAAGGGACATAATTGACTGTGACACTCAAGATGGCTACCAGGTAGTCAGTTCTTATTTTTTCTCTCCAGATAAAAGTTTAAATTTTGTTTGTCATAGTACCTAAACAACTTTTTAGTTCTCATTACCGAAACATGAGTTTGTAAATGCATATATTTAATGTAATATCATGTTGCGGTAATTATAATTTTTGATAATATTAATCTAAATGTAAATAATTCTATAGAAAATATTTTGTAATCCTCTAAAAATAATGGTTATAAGTTCAGTCCTTAATCTTATATGTGCAAAAAATAAAATTGGCTTCAATGGCTTTTTAAAAAAACTGATGCTGGCCGCCTTTTAAGTCTGTATTTCGTGAGAATCACCCTAGTAAGGCTGTGTCCCAAAGTTTGGGATGCCAACTTTCTCACTACTCTGATGCTCCTAATCTCATAACTAGGTTATGAGACTTTAGCCTGGATTTCACAGACAGGGTTTTAATTAAATATAGTCAAATTTAAATGATATATTTATTATATATTTAAAACACATGTTTAAGCTGTCTCAACTGAACATAACTTCCACTGACAGATCTTAAAATGCCAGTGCCTTTGATTTGTCTTTAGATACACACCAGCAAGTTCTTTTCTGAGACATGTTTAAAAAAGATGCTTAAATGGCTTATTTTAACTCAGGCCTAGTCCTGGCTTTAGCTAAGCCTTGTATTTGAAAACAGGCCATATTGTATTATACTGATACTAAAACTAATACTGAAAATAATACTACTTCTAAATTATGCTGGTTGGTGTTTGAATGTCTTTATATCTATGCGTGCGGGTAATCGCTGATTTAGAGGAAGAGAAAAGACGACGGGTGCAAGACGTGGCCGCAGGCGATGACATCACAGCCATGTTAGAGAAGGAACAGGAAAGACTACTGCAGCAGGTAACCAAGCAACAACAGCAAAACACATATACACACTGTACACGTACACAACACAAAACAGTTAGACAAGCCCTTAAACCGCAAAATATTTTTTTTTTATGAACGACGTAATGAAAGGTTTAAAGAATTTGAAGATGTTACTTCATACCTTTCACTTTTTTTACTTTCATGGTCTTTGATTTCTCAGTTATTCTGCTCACTGTCCCAGATTTTACGAAAGTTTAGTGACATTAACAGAATAGTTCACCCAAATGTGGGTCATGCCATCTCAGATGTACAGTACTGTGCAAAAGTCTTAAGCCACCACCACCAGACTTGTTGTTTTAGAAGTTTTAATGTCCATCCAATTTATTTTTCAATCAATTTTATTAAGATGTAAAAAGAAGATACAGGAAATATGTACAAAAAAATTACATTTTCAGGAGTAAATGTCGTCTTTAGGCATCGTCTTTGTTTAGTGTGACCTCTCTTGGCCCTAAACACATCTTGAGCGTTTTTGAGCAGAATGAAGTATAAAGACTTCAAAGTATTTAATTTTATTTATGTTTAACAGATCCTGCAGTTTCCTGCTATTGCTCAAGTGGAAATAGAGTTTACCCTTAAAACTTGACACATCAGTTTACATTTATATACAGTTTTTAATACTATATACAAATTTCTTGTATTTTCTGGATGTATTCCATTAAAGAGACTGAGAAACAATTATATATGATTACTATAACATTGCAAAAGCAAGCCTAAGACTTTTGCACAGTACTGTACATTGACTTCCTTTTATCTTTGAACACAAACTAATCATTTTATAATAAATCAGTTTTCTTATATGGGAGGGAACATGTTGAAGCTCCATAAAGCTAATATCCATTATTAATGTTATCCAGTGGGTTGATAGATGTCTTCTGAAGTGAAACAATATGTTTGTGAAAGAGAACAATTAATATTTTAAGCTTATCTAGTAACTGATACATTGCATATCCATGGAAATACACGCTCTTGCCATTTAGGGCTACTGTAGAAACATGATGGGGACTTCCATGTAAGGGCACCCAGGGTGCATGTAGATAAAAATGGTAATAAAAACAATACAGTTCATTATGTGAAGTTTATACACCACTGATAATATAGTTATGTATATGATATTGCATTTCATTCAAGAGATCCTTTTAAAAAAGTTCCACATTGCACCTTTAAGTTCAAATGTGGTAACACATTGTAACGTTGAATCGATTGGTGCTTGCATTTCGTGACTAGTTGTCATATGCATGTTTCAGCCAGAGACGCAAGAGCCAACGAGATTTGACATTTATAAATGTGCCACCATATTTGAACTTACTGTGTTGATCTGTGAATATGTGATGTATTGTTTGCTAAATAAGTTCAAACAGTGAAGCATTTTCTATTGCAAACATCTGATTGTGTTGGCTCTCATATTCTGTAATACATTAAAAGATATTATGATGGAATTTATTTCAATATAAAATTGCTTGCGTAAATTATTATTTGTGTTGGCCTGAAGAAAAGAAAACATTTACATTCGGGATGGCATAAGAGTGAGAAAATGATGAGAATTTTAACATTTGGATGAACTATTCCTTTAATATCTATTTGATGTCTGTGTTTGTGATGGCATCGCCTGTGCATACATGATTTGTACAGTAGAAGGGCTTCATTGTTTTGCTGTAGTTCATGAGAGTCTCTGGTCTGTCGGTGTGGTGCCATTCCATTGTTTGTTTGTGTTTTTATGGAGTTAGGAAAAGGTGATGTTCAGGTCAAAGTACAGACTGCAGTATTATGTAAAAAGCCCTTCCTGCCCTGCCCTGCCCAGGGCTTTCCTCACACACACACATACACGCAGGCACACACACACACACACACACACACACACACACACACACACACACACACACACACTTACATTTCTCTGCCTGCATAGCTGTGTATTTCACACAGATTGCCACTCTCATTGGAGCCTAAAGCAATGTATGTCACTGAACATAATGAAATATATTGTTATGTTACAGCACTAAAAAAACACCCGTTGTGATGGCACAATAGCACAATATTAACAACATTGCATCACACCACTATATAAACATTGACGCTTAACTTCTACAGGTCACATTTTTTGGCACTATGTAAAATATATAGTTTATATATAGTTTAAAGTGATAGTTTACCCAAAAATGAAAATTCTGTCATTTAGTCAAACCGTTCATGGACTCCATTTACTTCCATAGTATTATTTTTTCCTACTATGGAAGTGAATAGGGTCCACGAACTGTTTAGTTACAAACATTCCTTAAAATATCTTCCTTTAAGTTCATCAGAACAAAGAAATTCATACAGGTTTGTAACAACATAAGAGGGAGTAAATGATGACAGAATTTTCATTTTTGGGTGAACTATCTTTAAAAGTTATAAGTTAAACTCAGCTGAATTGCCACAATCTCTTAAAAATAACACTTTCCTGTCTAATTATATTGTGGTATCAATTTATGAATTATTTTTATTTTTTATTTTGAGTAGTTAGCAAATGATACTGTATATTGTGGTATGTCTATGCTTTTGTGGACACTACTGTGTCAGTATTTAAAATAGACACTGCTTTCGCTAGGAGTTTGGGTTTGCACTATAAAAATATTGCAACAGTGTAATTTAATTCATTATTTTATTTTAATGCTTTTTGTAATATCTACATTTTTTCAAAGCATCTTTATATGAGAAAAAGGACACAAAGAAAACAGGAAAATGATACACAGAAAAGATTACAATCTTTTTATTAGGGCAATAAAATTTGCAGTAAATATCATGTAGCTAATTCTGTGTATTCTCTCTCTCTCTTTCTCTCTCTCTTTCTCTCTCTCTCTCTCTCTCTCTCTCTCTCTCTCTCTCTCTCTCTCTCTCTCTCTCTCTTTCTGTATGCATGTATGTGTATATACACAGTTTCAGCAGTAACAACATAAACAAGCGGCTTTCGTAACTTCCGGTAAACTCTGCTAAGAATAAATAACAGTAATATTGCATTTACACTAATAAGTCCTCTTAAAGTCGTTTATTTATATAACAAGCAAAATAAACAACACATAGATTATCTAGGAAACCAAGACATTTGTTAAGACTTTTGTTATTTTGAGGTATTTGTTCAAGAGTTCAGTTTAGCAGTTCTGTCCAGACGCTTAACCGCGACAACGCACATGCGTCCAATGAAACGTCTATATATATTTTATATATATTTATATTTATTTATTTATTTATTTTGAGATAGATAGATGTATAGAGTACACAGAATAGCTACATGATATTATTCCAAATTTTATTGTCCTCATAAAAAGATTGTAATCAACCAAAGGCCAGGCACGCCTTTCCAGCTTACTTGAAAAGAAAAAGTATTTACATACGGAGACTAACATACATAGAGAATTTGCAATAATATACTGTAATAGTTATCATAGACACTAGTCAACATTTAAAGTGGATTTCTTTAATAAAAGTTTACATAAAACAAATCCATAATACAAGTTTGATAAACTTTTTTAAACCACTTCAAATGTTGACTAGTACAGTGTTCCCCAACCTTTTTTCTGTCACGGCACAGTTTTAATAAGTAAAAAAATCATACGGCACACCACTATACCAAAAAGCATTAAAAGAAATGCACAAACCTCTATTGCAATGCTTAAATGACTTGTTTAACTGGAATATTTTACTATATTAAATGTACAACTCACATTCAATGCAAGTACACTTGTTTTGATGAACACAAAGATTATATCCTGGCTGGAATTGATGACATTGACATACGCAGTTGTGATTTTAAATTTTTCCACGGCACACCAAACAAGCTGTCACGGCACACTAGTGTGCCACGGCACAGTTGTTGGGAAACACTGGACTAGTATACATTATACCGCATTTTGCATTTGAGCCCTTAATAACTGCACTGATATAAAGCACTGTTATTTTCTTTGTCACGGACTCATACTAGCATTCCTTAATGTTTGATATCTCTTATGATCTTTATAGCTGGAGTTGGAGAGAGCCGAAGTCAAACGTTTAGAACGTGAGCGGTCAGCCCTTACGAATCAGGCCGAGGAAGATTTAGCGCAGCAGCAGCAGTTATCCTCAACACTGGCTGAGGAATGTCAGAAGGCCACGGCGCGGGCAGAAGAGGGGAGCCAACGAGTCACGGAGCTCAGCCGTCTACTGGAACAAGAGCGCAGTACCATTGAACGCCTAAAGGGGGAGCTGGAGAGCGAACGCAGTCACGCTCAACAGATAGAGGCGAGAGTTGAGAAACACCTTGCTGAGTTTGATACCGAGCGTGAGCAGATGAGAGGAAAACTACGCAAGGAAGAAAAAAGATATGAAGAGCTGCAGGAGCAGCTGAACAGTTTAAAGAAAGAGCTGGATGAGATGAAACAAACAGCAAAGGGAAAGAGCGATAATGCTGGTGAGGAAAAAGTAAAAGTTTCTCCGAAAATAACTGAAGTAGATGGCAAAACCGCTGGATTGAAATCTTCTCCACTGCCCAAACTAAATGGTCACCACACGCCCAAAGAAGCGGAGTCTCCCACAGAGGAGAAGTTTAAGGAAGACAATGGAGTGGGGCTTCCTGGAGGAGGCGGTGCCTTGCAATGTCTCTCTCCAAGCAGCCCTGCCTCATCCTCTCTTAGCTCATCTCCCTGCTCATCTCCTGTGCTGACCAAGCGTTTGGTATCTCTGGGTTGCTCGAGCCCCACCTACCCCTCCTCCTACCAGGCCAGCATTAACCAACGATTCCAAGCAGCACGTCACAAGTTTCAGGCACAAGCCGAGGCAGACCAACACATCACCGTCGTCCACTCGCCACGTGACCTCTCCCCCACCGCCTCCTCTCCCACACCTCCAGACAATTCTTCGGCGAAGCAGATCGCCCGCCACACCGTCACTCAGGCACTGTCCCGATTCACAAGCCAGCAAGGGGCGAGTAAACTCCCTCCACCCAACAGCTCGCCCTTCGGAACAGATTACCGTAATCTGTCGGCCGCCTCCTCTCCGACAGGGAAAAGCCCAGGCATTCTTTCACCTGGGATCCGCTCGCCAATCATTCCCAGGGCAGAGAAGGTTCATTCACCTACTGTTTCTTTTAAAAAGCAGGGGGTAAACCAATCTCCAAACTCCCCTGTGCACACAAGCAGGGCCAGCCACTTTCCTGAGCTCTCTGGGGGATGCGGTCTCACCAGCGGTCAGGAGGATGCAAAAGAGCTCGACTTGGTTATGTCTTCATCTAGTTAACCAGCCTGAAGCCGCACAGCCTGCCAGCCTGCTCTACTCCATTCCCTTTAAATGCATCTATAGCACTCTATGAAAACCTTAAGGTTTAATTCATTTATACTCAGCCTAGTCACTTGGGTCGGTTTCTTGGAAGGGGTTTAGATTAATCCAGGAATAGGCTGGATTCGTTTTGTTCAGGGCTTTGAACCGGTTCACGGAACGAAAACGAAAACCAGAAACTTTTGATGTTTTGCAAGGAACAGAAACGAAACCAGAAACTTTCAAAATATATATGTTTTGGAACAGAATCTTTTTTTAAAATAATGGTAACCGGTTAATACCGTTATTTTTTTCGTTCGACAAGATTTCTGTGCAATACTCAGTGAAGTTCACTTCGGGTCGTCGTTGACTTATCAGAGAAATGAGAAGCTTGCCACCAGTAAGTAGATCACTCAAGCCCAAGTTTCTAATGCTCAATCATAAGAGGTAAATATTGTAGGCTACCAAGTATCTCAAGATGTTTGTTTTTTTAATACTAATTAGTGGTGTAACGGATTGCAGTTGATCGGTGATCCATACAGATCACAACCCACAGTTCGGATCTCATGTGATTCGCGGATTAATATGCAAATTTAAATAGGGTGAAAGTTGATCATTTGCATGTGTTTCAAAGGCTTGCAAATGTTACCACTAAAGTGATTTTAAACAATTCAACCACAAAAAGGCGCTAAAGTGAGCAATTTTCTGTACGCAGAGACGCACATGCAGTTGAATGTGTCCGGTCCAGCTCCAATCAAACGTGATTATCTCTATGCCCTTCAAAGATCAGAGCTCTTCATGTATAAACTTGAGAGAGAGTTGCGCTACTGTGTCTCATACTGTAGTCTATTAAAATACATTTGGCGAATAAAGCACTGAAAAACAACGTAATTTTCACTTTATGTGGAGAGACTGTTTATGCAGCATCTTCTTCCCGAAGCGCCGTTTGGAATTCGTCCTCCTTCTGTGTGTGAGTGTTTAATTGCACTCAAAAGTGCATACACGGAGAGGCGCGTTTCAAAAGCAAGCGAACAATCTTTCTGTTCTTGACAGGACAAATACAAACAAAATGATCTCGAAATACCACAGTATTCCTTTTCTAATAAAAACATTTGTTTAAGTTGTTTGCCAATAAATGACATGGCAGAAATTGTCCTTGTATTAATTCATGTATAATGCTGAAACAAATGTAGGCATGTCAGAATTACAGTTACGCCGCTTATATAATGTACTCTTTTTTTTATGTTTGATGGCAAGATAGAGACTTAAGGAAAAATATGTAGACTAATAATTTAAGTTTAAAGGAACAGTATGTAGGGTTGTGGCCAAAACTGGTACTGCAATTACAAAACTTGTGGCTAAAACTGGTACTGCAATCACACAACTGGTGGCCAATACACAACATGACAACATAAACATCAGTTGAGGGCTGCAACTCCACTTTTTAAATGACAATATCCTGGCCGGACCAGGATAAGTATTTGAAATGAAGATGATTTCTTAATGTCTAGTGACATATCAGGGCCATTTTATGATTAATTGATATACCTTTCTTACATACTGTTCCTTTAATGTCCTAATGATCAGCCTACTTATTTGTATGTCCCATAGCTGACATGGAACGTTATTAACCGGTTCGGGAACTTTATTTTTTGTTCTAACCGGTTCAGGAACGTCAATTTTAGGGTTAAACCGGAAACGTTAAAATACTGTTTCTGTTCAAAACTAACCAATTGGGAAAAAATCTGGTTCAAAGCCCTGGTTATATTAGGATTTTACAAACAAACCTTACCAAAAACAATGCTGGTGTGCATCTTGAAACAAAACAATGGCACTGATATATGTTAAAATATGTCAATACAAGGTGTTTTTAAATTAAGGCAGCTCAAACATACATTTTAGGATAAGCCCTGTCTGGGAAACCGCCCCATAGTGTCTTGCTCATTTGATCCATACTGCTGAAGTGCACTATCAAAGGAAAGACCCCCATTAAAACCTCTGATAGGACAAACCTAAATCTGAACCCCGAAAACGGGGCTCACACACCCTGACCTACCCTGTGAAATACTACTCATGTGGAATTGAATTTATTTAAATATTCTTTACTTTTTATTCATTTTAATATATTTTTTATCTTAGCTAAAAAATTCTATAGTTTTATTTATCCTAAAGTTTTTTTTGGCAGTCCATTCCTGATGTCAAGTAACCCTAAGCATATAAAGGAAAATATGTTATGAGATGAAAAGCATACAGATTTACTGATCAATAAATTTTGCTACTACCGTAATATGATTCATTCTCAATCTCAAAGTCCTGATGATTGTAACAGTTTAAATCAGTTTATAGTGAATATATAAACTTCAATCATGAAATGTTAGTTAATCATTTAGTCTTAAGTTAAATGTAATGCATTTTAAGAGACTGTTATGGAAAACCTCTGCTCAAAGTCTGCTGTATTGTATCATGATTGCATCGCCCTCTAGTGTCGAGCTGAAGACGTGTGATGTCATGTTTACGTCACACAGATACTCTGACACAGTTAAATGTTTGTAAACAATATTTCGCATCGAATAAGAAAAAACACTGCTATTGTGGGTTTAATAACTATTAACCCAGCATTATATGTATACATATATTAAAAAATAACCGTAGTCATATTTTAGGTAGAACCTATAGCTTACCCAAGTATGTTTCATGATTTATGACCATGGTAAAAGCACAAATAAGTGATGTCATTGTTTTAATGCTTACTTTACCCAGGGACTTTTCTTACCAGTGTCTTTTCACTAGTATTTTGTGTAGAAATCCTGCTGTTATAAATACACAATGCTGTCTTAAGTGGCTTATAAAAGCACAATGTTTGGGTTTTTAGGTCTTTTCCTATAGATTTCAACTGCTCCACTGTCATTTCATTTGTTTTTAAATACCTCAGTTTCTTCTACAGTACTGCAACTCCAAGTAGCAGTTTAGATTTCTACTGTATCCTTTTTTTGTGTGTGTCGAAACTGAACCAATATTAGATTTTATATTTTTGTCTGGGACTTGTAAGGACCAGTGTGCTTTTTAAACTTTTGGCTAGTTTTTCTTACCTTTTACCTGTAATGTTGATGTAATTAATTGCATTTATATGAATACACTCCTTACTCGGAGTACATTTTAGGAGAAATATTATAAGATTCATACATATTGATGCGTCTAATCCTGCTGTATGATGTGACCTCTTGACTTTTGGACAGTGTGGGATGGTGTTAAAATTCAACCTGAATTTTAATCTGAAATAAATCTTTACTGATTTCACAAGGGACGAAAAAATGACAGTCGATTTACACAATAAAGGCTTAACAGTAACCAAGTCATTTTTGGAGCCAGTTATTCATTTACTGTGATTAGATATTTACTTTGCATGTTTCTTTGTTTTTTTAATCTGAAAAAGACAAGGTGTGACAGAAAGAATATGCTAGAAATACATGATGGATTCAAGGGTGTATTTTACAGCGGGATTTTTGATGAAACAGTCAGACAAACAAGACTAAAAGCTGACATGAAAGCAGTGTGGCAGAAACATGCAATAGCAACACTGACTACCTCCTCGAGCTATACTGGGCTAGAGGAAAGACAGACAAAATCAAATTCAACAGATTGTGGATACCCAAAATGCATCACAAAGTACCTGTAAAACTACAAATATATGCAGAAACGATCCAATTTGTGTGCAAATATGAAACTCAGATATAATTCGGATGTCTGTGCCACCGCAGAGAATTATCCATGTGTTTATTTATTCTGTCTTTTTGGTTTAACCATTTTAGTTAAGTAGACTGTGAGTCACTGTTAGACAAGATATGGAGAGAGCAGTTAAGACGAAAAAGGATCAATCCAAACCCGGACCCAGCCTCTTCCCCTCAACCTCATGCAATTTCAGCCTGGATAGTTGAGGGCCAAACAGAAAGGATTCTCATCTCTCCAGGCTGCCAGGAGGTGGAAGGTGGGGTTGTTGTCTGTTTGGGGTTTGGAGATACAGTGAGCGAGGCATTATTCACTGTTTAAAACACACACACACAAAAAAAAACATTTGCACAAGCAATGCTGCTGTCACAGTTCACGAAAAAAAAGACAAAAATCAAAACAATTTAAACTCTTGAGTAACTGGTGAACGGGTAAATAAGAGAAAAGCGTAAATTGCCGATAATTTAGATCCAATACTCTCTCCGAGTTCTTCCAACAGCTGAGACCCGATGAAGTCCATTAATAACAGAAAGGTGTATGGAATCACATCCTCTTTTAAACAGAAACAGTTTTTCTTATATCATTTATGGGAGACTTCTTCGGCCGAGGGAACGGCGTGATGTTCTGAAAGCTGACTCCGGGTATGTGAGCCAGAAGGAAGAGGAACCGGGTCGGTTCTAAGCGTTTTGCATTTCTTTGCCGATCTTGTAGCTGAGGATCTTGTTCCAGTCGATCTTGGTGCGAGTGACGGGCAGCTGTCTGCGAAGAGCTTTAAAGGTGGTGTCTGACATCGTCTGGTAGTTCTCACTGATGGCCGTCTGGAGAAAACAAACATTACATATCTTGTAATTACAAATCTATCTATTTCAAAGACAACAATCTGACTTTTTCCATGTTTAAGTGCTATAATTGGGTCCCCAGTGCTTATATTAACCTAGAAAATTTGAAAAAAGATCAACCCAGTAATTTAGTTTTGGTAAACCATTCTCTGCAAGCATGTGAAAAAATAGGTAATTGAAATTTGGCTCCCCTTGTGATGTCAGATGGGGATAATCTGCACTATCCAACCACGGCACTGACATGAATATTTGGCATGAATATCAGCTCATTTGCATTTTAAAGGACCCAGACAAAAACGGCACATTTTTTCTCACACCTACAAAGTGCCAATTTTGACATGCTATAATAAAATATCTGTGGGGTATTTTGAGCTAAAACTTCACATATGCACTCTGGGGACACTAAAGATTTATTTAACAAAAAGTCTTGTGAAATGTCCCCTTTAATATACATTTAAACAGTAATCTGAGCAAAATGTAAGTTCAGTGTTTACATAAATTAGGTGAAAATTCATGGCAAAAGTGCCTACAGTTCATTTTTTGGGAAAGCACAGCAGTAGAAGAGTCACACAACCATATTTGGAAGCAGCGCATTTTGTTGCCTGCATAAAAATACTATGGTATATATTTGGGGGAATACTATGATATATGTAGGAATATAACCTAACATAGATTAACTATCTTATAAAAGCACAAGGAGCCATGTACAGAGGAGGACAGAGACACACTGAGGCCATGTTTACATTAGAGCATTTGCGTTTTAAAACGGCATTTTAAAATGAAAACGATCCTTGTTTATACTGGCATTTTTAAAAGAATCTTCATCCACACTATACACCACCATAAATGCATGAAACATGACCAATCACGTAACTGGGCATGCGCATATAAGTGTAAAATAACTGATTACTCTAATAATAGCTTACCTTTGCACGTTTACGCAGCCTAGGGGTGTGCGATATTGACAAATAGTCATACCTGGGTCCTTTGCTGGCAACTATAACAGACACTATTTTTGAACCTATAAAAATGTGTTTGGGAAAGTCTTTTACTGTTCTATTTCCCCCCTACAACATATTAATATGATTAATAGGTTAATTTTGATTTTATAACTAAACAGAAAGGTCTTTATGATTTAAAAAAAAGCATTCAAGTGAACAGTACTAAACATTAGCGAACTTGAAGCAAAAATAAATTTCAGCAAATGCAAACTTTAATCAAACATAGTAAGAGGTGAAGTATTGCTTTAGCCTACCAGAAATGCTTATTGCATTAATTTTTAAAAGTGTGAGAGGTCCGTGCACGTCCTCCGCTAGCAACACAGAAATAGCTAAAAACGCAAGCGCCTAAACCAGCATTATATTAATGACGTTGAGTTTATTGTTTTTATTCATTTATATTCACAAAACTAATCAACAAAACATCGATTAAAATTAAGAGACAAATTATCTGAAACGAAATTAATTTTAAAGTAGCAAACAAAACTTACATTAAACTGGAAAATAATGTCTGACCCATTACAATTCTCCCTTCATATTGGCCTTTGCAACGCCTATATGGCGTATAAAATTACAGTCTATCTTTAAATTTAAACAAAAAATAAACACATTAAACCCAACAATACTCAAACATTAATATAAAACAGGCATTATCTATAAGGATACATGTTAAAACAATCCGATATAGCGTTTATAATAGCTGGTTGGTAGATGTTTACTATTTTTGGCAAAACCTCCGTTGCAAACCAACATTTACATCAATAAAATAATTTTTACTTTGAAAATGATGCGCTGTCACGTTAATATCAGCTGTTCGTTTACATAAGACTCCGTCTACGTTCATTTACACTCAGAGCAACGTCTGAGTTCTCAAACTAAAACAGGGTCTTCAGCGTTTGCGAACGAATCCGTTTATGAGGGTCGAAAACGGTGATGTAGTGTAGATGAAAGGCGTAAACGTAGCAAAAGTAACGCGTTTTAAAGCATAAACGCATTAATGTAAACATAGCCTGAGATACAATTACATTCCCAATAGTGCTCTAAAGGGCATTGTGTAATTGGTATTTACTTTATTAAACTTGATCAACCATGATTGATTAGCTTACCTGGTAATCATTTTCAGCATTTTCAATGATTTTTACAAATTCCTTGGCAGTCTGGGTTTCATTCTAGAGACAAAAAGGCAGCGATTTCTTAAAACCTTTTTGAAAGAAGCATGCATTACCATATTTAAAAGATTGATGTTTATATATTTACTCACATTCACTACAAGGGACTCCTCAACCTCCTTATGGCTCACCAGCTGAACATTACCATCCTCATAATAATGCACCTGAAGACACAAAGCAGCATAACTTATCATCTCAGACTCGACCAACACGGTTTGATTCTCATGCACACACTCTAACTGTGCGTTCACACCGTCACCGGCGAGAGCGTCAATAAAATCTCTGGCTGCCCTGCCAACGACGCTATAGAAAAAGTGTAGTGGACGCTTCCACCTTCCAATTGGTTGCCACTGAACGTTTCCGCCTTCCGATTGGTTGCCGCCGAACCGCGTCACAGCTCATTACTATAAAGTTGAGCTGATATCAATTCTACTCACATAGGGTTTGCCGATATGGCCAAAATCTATATCGCCTGTATACTTCTAAATTTCGGTCAATACGGTATGAAACCGATATCGATATGAATGTTAATAAACTGCAAACAATGCCCAAAACGAATGTCTGTACATACAAACATCTAAACAAATGAATTTACCAAGTCTATGAAGCCTCCTCCTTTAGAACTATATAATATTTACAAAAATAAAAATGGTATAAATAAATTGATGTTCATTTTTTATTTCTATTTAGTCTTCATACAAAATTACACTTGGCATTAACATGCGTTTTGGACGATCGAATCACAAGTGGACGACGTTAATGCCAGGTGTAAACGTTTTGAACGCGTCCACTTTCTACCACTTTCAACCACATTCAGAGGTAGTCGAAACACCTTTCGAATGAATTGCTTTTGTAGTATACACGCACATGTGGTTGAATGTGTTCGAACAGCCACACGCAACCGCCTTCCGTCCGCCCATTTATCTAATCTGAGATACTAAACACAAGTTTTACATCTTTTCTGACTTCTGGCGTGAACAGGGCTATTTTTAGCCTTTCATTGATAAAACTAAAGCAGCTGATCTCCGTAGTTTCGTTTTGAAAGCGTGTAAAAGTTGCGCGATCCTATTTCATCAATTGAGCTGAAAATTCAGAGAAACCTCTAACATATACATGTAAAAAAACACTGTGCAGCATGTTTACTTGCTAAATAAGCAGCGGACTCCGACATAATATTAGTTTGCGTCCATATAAACTCACCATTATTCCCGCTCACGTTTGAATGACAGCAGAGAGACTCACCCACCGTCTTGACAGACCACCCCCTCACAGTATTTTAGGACAGAAGCGATCGAATGTGGACAAAAGAGACGGATTTAAATACCAGATGTAAACGTAATGTGTCTCTCTCGTCCACTTGTGATCCGATCGATAAAAACACATCTTAATACCAAGTGTAAACAGCCCCTAATGGATCATTTTAATAACAAATTCTTTAGGTCACAGTATTAACTAGTTACATAGTTTTGATCAATTTACTATTACAGTAATATGTGAAAAAAAATATTATTAAATAGCCTAAGTGAAAGTCACCCTAAAACTTTTGAATAGTAGTAGGCTATTTAATGACACATAAGATAGTTGGACAGAAACATTTATATCAAAGCTCTATTTGAAATTGCATAGCAAGCTACATAATCATATATTAGATAGATACTAGCATACTACATCATATACTCATAACGAGACCAATAGCTGCCTACATACTTTTATCTATTGCACGTTTCTTTCCGACCTTGAACCTGATTTTTCTTATTCGTAGTTCAGTTTGTGTTGCATTACATCTCTTTTCTCCCTCCCTACATGGTATCACCATTGGAAGCTGTGACTTGACGCTAACTAACCCTGCACCTCCTTCTCGTATTCTGAGTGACAGCTCTTCTCTGGGCGAACACCAGATTCATTGTTCGCATAATAACAATGATATGATTTGACGCGAGGCACAGATGAGCGATCCGATCAGGCATTACGTTTTCCGGAATGCGTGGCACATGGTTCCTTAGCTGCGAAAGACGCCACGCGCTCTGAAGGAAAGAAGAGCATTGACCGGCGTTTAACACGTGTTAAAAGACGTGACATGCGAACGACCACGGGACGCAGTAATGTATATTGAAATATCGGAAATGTGTTTAGAAGCCATATCACCGTTATTGAAAAAACATATATCGATATTGAATTATTGTCCAGCCCTACACTCACACCGTACATGACGTGTCGCTGCTCGCCGCCGACTCTCATTGAAAATGAATGACTTCCGGCCACTTTGACGCTCTCGCCGGTGTGAACGCACAGTAATACTCTGTAAGGTCTCACCTGGATCTTCAATACTCCCACAACCTGAGCTGATGACTGACTAATGGTGAATTTCCACTCTGACCTGCACCGGCCATTCCTGACAAATAAGAGGATATAGTGATTAGTTTACCAGAGAATCCAATTAGTCTACATTCACAACTAAAGTAAGACAGTCAATAAAAGCAATAAACCGTAACAGTGTGATCGGCCCTTACCACCCTCGAGTGGCTTATTTTTCCATAAGTGGCTGACTGTACACTATTTGCATATTACACATCCACTTACAAAATAAATATATGAACACATAAAAAAACTAATATGAGATGAGCTGAGAAGAAAGAGAAGTGCCAAGTAGGGCTGTGCCGGTTTCAGAATTGGTGATGACGGTTATGACGTGAGTCAAATGTGACGGTTCGTCACATAACCGTCTGGGGGGAGGGGGTGCCTGTTTAAATGCTCGTGGATTCACGCGAAAGTGTCATTTTACCATAAAATCATGAATGTGATGCCAATTGTGTTTTAAACAGTTATGACTTTGAGAAATTTAACAGAAAGCAATTAAATATTTAAAAAACACACTGTTGCCAGAAGACTGCGCTGTCACTCTCTGCCCAGCATAAATGAATCCTCTATCTATCATTATCTTAATAATCTCCAGAGAAACAGATTTGTGCCATGGGCTTTTAATGTCTATAATTGTGTCTATATCTGTGATTACACGGACCAGAACAGGACGAAAACAATGTGGATTAAAAAGCGTCTTGAAGAGGTTTTGCTCATAAATGCATGTAAAATAAAGTAATGTGAACTTGAGATTGTTATACTTTTATTAAACTGCGCCATATGCACTGCAAACGCAGCCGGCGTAAAAGCACAATGGCCACGCGCGGCAAACGCTCTCCACATACGCGCTGCTCAGTGCTCATGCTTGCGATGTGAAACCAGCATTTGAATAAGCTAGACACTGATTAGCTACTTGCTCTACGTTTATTTACAATTAACAGCAAGACAACTAGCAGTGAATGTGCTTTCAGGAGAGTAAGTAGATTAACATGGGAGGATTTGAACTTGAAAAGCGGAGTGTACTGACGCCTTTCCGCGGTTAAAACATCTTATGGTCATTCATGTTTATTTGATTCTATAAATTAACTAGAAGGAAGAGATGATTTGAAAGGTGAGACTTTGTTTAATATGTTTGATCTCAAAAGTAACCAAAAAGTGCCCTGGTCTCTCCTGTATGTCAGCGCGTTTTCAGTGTCTGCTCCGCTCTGTATTTTTCATTACGTGACGTGATAACATGGTGGGGCGTGTAACACAGACTGTTGACAATTGTTTTTAATTAGTATTTAAACATTCTATATGATATATATTTTTTAATATTTTAATAACACGGTTTTGTCGGTTATAGAGTTCTAATGACGGTGTTCAACTATAACCGTCGGTCTCACGGTTATATAATAACCGTCACACCCCTAGTGCCAAGTTTTAAAACTGGATAAACAATCAATCAATTATACAGTTTAGTGTGAATTATACAAAACCATTTGTCTGTGAAGTCACTGAACACGGCTCACCAGAAGTTTTTGGGCTGGAACTGATGACCCTCAATACAAGCAATGATTGTTTGTTGCCCATCAACAGTTTTCCCATACACCTGTAGAAGAAACATTAGTACATATATGTCCAAAGCAGCTGGATTTTATAAGTGAACACACAAAAATGTGTTAAACTTTATGTAATGATGGTAACCACAGTTGGTGGCACCCTTTGACTTCCATAGTAGGAATAAAATACTATGGAAGTAAATAGGTGCCATTAACCTTATATTGTTGTTTGTGTTCATCAGAATAAAAAGGAACTTATACTGGTTAAGAACAACATGAGGACGATGTCAGAAATTTCTTTTTTTGGGTGAACCCTTTAATGAGCAGATGAATTCCCTTAGATTCTAATGACATTGCTGTGTTTGTACCGTGCAGACTCCGGTGGGATAATGCTCCTTCACATAAGCACTGAGTGCTTCATCACAGGCGTCTCTCCATGACCGAAGACCGGTCTCTCCCTCATAGTGCTGGGGATCGCTTGCTTCCTTTCGCAGGTGATCAAAACGGAACGACAATCGCTTCCGCGGATCAAAGAACCGCCCGTGGCCCAGATCTCCATGCTCAGTGATCAGAACCTGCAGAACAGCAACATAACCTTTTCACTATAGACCATTTCAAAAGATGTAAACAACACTGGTCCAGAAGCACTTCCTGTTTCCGTTTTTTAACACTAGATAAACGTTGGGATAAAACAAACCAACAGAACATATAAACCTGAATTAACTATAGTTAAACAAACATCTTAAAGATAATAATACATGTGAAATAAAAAAATAACTGTCACAGGAAGTGTTTCTGGACCAGTGTTGTTTACATCATTTGAACTGGTCTATAGACAAAACTAATCCCACTGAGAGTTTTGGTTTCTTAAATACCAATCTTACATGGTAGCAACATTCAGATCTGATCTCCAAAGTGTTAATCACACCTGTCCTTAAAAAAATGAATCACCTACAAAAACTAGGCTCAGATCCTGACACAGCTACACCTAGCTTGAACAAATAATGTCAACCTTATACTTCAACTATTGAGAAAAACTGGGTGAGGTGATTTATTCTTTAACCAACATCGATTTGAATGACTTCATCTGGTATGAGACTCATGTAACACTTTAATGAGAGTAATCATTACATAGGCTCAGATCCAAATTTCCCACCCATTGAGGTGCCTATTTAATGGCACTGCATAAACATTTCAAGTTATTGCTCTGAACAACCGACTAAAATCAAAGCCCTGGAAGTCAACAAGTCAGTAACCTACCGATTCCTCACTACCCTCCAATTTGACAGGAGTGAACTGATCCATGTTATACTGGGCAAAGGCACTGTGAAATACAAAGAGAGAGAAAAACACAGCATAAATTCAACATATATATGCACAAATCTTTAAACACAGGACATTAATAAAATGAGTATACATGACCATATAAAATGTCTGAAATACTGACATGTTAAAATAACAGAAAAGTACAAACACAAAAGAACTTACTGTGCTGCCCCCTCCCGAAGGAGGTTGTCGTTGTTGAGGAGAAGCCGCACATCTGCAAAAAAATAAAGTGATCATAAGGTGATATTCAGCAAGCATCGCATCCATGCACTACTATATCTATCGCTCGCTCGCAGACCTACAATGCGAAATGCTTATATCCTGCTCTCCAATATCAAATCAACCTAAGTGTAAATGGCTTGGTTTAGCAAGTCAATTAAATTTCACATCAGCACTGGTGTGAGTTGATAAGCATGCAGTGTGTTAGAGGACACTCCCATTTCTCTTTCTTACCCCTACCCCTTAGTTTTGCACGTTCATGTGAGCGTAAGAGTTATCCCAATTGGGCCTTACCCTCACGTGAACGTGCAAAACTAAGGGGTAGGGGTAAGGGGTAAGACAGAGAAATGGGATTGAGCCTAAGACAGAGAAATGGGATTGGGAGCTCCAGACAAAGCAGATGAAAATGACACTCACCATTGAAAACTTCATTGAATTCTCCAGGGGGAGCATGGGTCACAAAGTTAGATGCGATGCGCACCTATGAAATAAACACAGAGTCAGGCCTTGTACTAAGCAACTACCGACAATATTTAGTTTGTGTTAAAAAAAATAACTATACAAATGCACGTTTTAGTGGTTTTGTGGCCATGCTCTTTACTAGGGCTGCATGATTATGACAAAAATCATATCTGTCAATTACTTACATTGATTTTGAAATTAGGGCTGCTCGATGATTGGCAAAAATCATAATTATTTAACACGATTACACAGTGATTTTGAAAACATGCATTATTCAGGGTTCCCACACCTTAGTTAACTTCAAATTCAAGGACCTTTCAAGGACTTTACAGGTCCAATACCCAGAGGTACCCAGGGGTAAGTGCGTCTGAATGTGTATATCAAAATTCAACCAATGGTGAGGCTTAACAACAAAGACAGGGTGACGCCGGAGCCAGGAAGTATATCGCTATCTGAAATATTGCTAAAGATGGCGTTAAAGGGATGCAGAAAGTATGGCAAGGGAGACACAGCGTCTCGTTCCCTTCTCAGGGAACAACAGTTACATACGTATCCCGAGAGGTTTTCATGTGTCAAACACAACTATCCAAAAAAAAGCATTTTGGTATGAATCAACATTTGCATACAGAAGATATTAGCATTTAAAGTGAACAGTTAAGCACGTGTGCTTAGAAAGTCTAGAATTTTTATGATATTATCCTACACTACACAGGGAATAATATGGATTTTTTTTCCAAAAAACTTCTTGCATAAAATAGATTCAAGCACTTTCAATGACCTGTATCTATGTATGTATTTTCAAAAACTTTATAGGTCTTGAACCCCCCCCCCCCCAGATTCACAAACTTTTAAGGATTTTAAGGACCCGTGGGAACCCTGATTATTTAACCTTTTTATTAAGCAAATGTTGCATTTTGGGGTGTAACAATACATTGTGCAATTCTACTTGCTATGCTTCTCAATGAATTATGGTGAAAAGTCGCTACATCCAAACGCCAGATGGCGCTCTCATGCAGAAACTCAATATGCGCCGCAGACGAAGTACCATTACACAGGAAGCTCCAGGAAATGTGTAAGCATATTTATATCGCTGTTCTTCAAACAATTACAGGTATTTTCATGATACTAATGAATATTTATAATGATTATATTTGACAAGTGTTGCTTTTTCAAATGCATGTTATAAACGACTCAAACTAACAGTGATTTCAGATTGATAAGGACTTATCAATAACCGTAGTATATACAAATAGTTGTACATAATATTGCTCTTGCGATTCAGAATCGATATCAGACAGGTATTATAGTGTGTATCGTCAAATATCGTCACAACCCTGGCTGCAATAGGCTACTTGTCAAAGAAGTGGTGCTTGTAGAAGTGCCATACAAACACATTGGTCGACCAGCATGCGATTCATATTTTCATCGCAAAATGTTTTACCTTGGTTATCTTGTTTTTGTAATTGTTTAAATCAACTATTTATACAAAAAGATGAACTGCACAGCCCTAATTGAAATAGCGATTATTATTCTTGTCATTAAATAGATTTTACATTAAAGTTTTGAAATGTTTTATTCCTTTCTGTAAACCGCTGCATGGTAAATTCTTAACATCCAAAACTCAATAATATAAATGTAAATAACAAATAATTATGGGAGTTATGTAGTAAAAAATCCAAAACAAAATCAACTTATCAATTTTAAAATCTCTTTTTGGTGCCCAATCATACTGGCAAAACGCACAGAAATGAGCACAAATGGACAGCTGCGATAACGATTATGTAATTGTTCTACCCATAATTGTAACCCCGGTTTGTTTTTTGATTAGTTGTGCATTCCTACTCTTTATTTCCAATCATAATATTAATTTTACTCCAGACAGAGCGGTATTGAACAGCAGAAGTGCAAGGAATATTATAAGGCTAGAGGTGAAAGACGAACAAATACAATTGGGCAGGATCAAATTTACTTACTATACATGATATTAAAAAATAACACTGGCCTCCAGAACTGCTTGTATACCAAAGCACAGCAAGATAAATTCAGCTGGTAACTGCAGTGCGGGGCTCAAATTACATCACACCCAACACTTCAATAACACACTACTGAGATCTCAGCAACGCACACATCCCTAAAATCACACCAAGAATCTACCTCTCGCCTATAAACCTAACAGTCGATTCCTCTTCTTGATATCCTCCATATGAGTGTAAAAGCACTGGCGTAGCAGGCACAAACAAATATACGTACCATTTAATGGTATTAAAGCATCATTAAAAAGATTTGTTTTACATCTCATCGGATATTCCTGTAGCTCAGCTGATAAGAGCATTGCATTAGCAGAAGAAACGCCTTGGGTTTCATTCCCAGGAAACACATACATACAGATAAAATGTATTGCTTGAATGTGTTGTAAGTCAACATAACGGACAACGACTAACACTAAGTGCTTTCTAACTTATTGACACATTTTTCATTTTGATGTGCATTGGTTTTAACCAATGAAATCACAGGATAATCTTCAGATACCACTTTGTCCCAAAACAAAACTATTTCCTGGTTGTCTGGCTGGTTAAGAAGGGTGGGCCAGTTTTGACTCACTCAAACCTCTTGAAGTTTGCAGAAAATGATAACTTATTGAACAAGATCATAAGTATTAATTGCAAGCAGCATAGAGTACAATGATAGTAAAGTAAGCATTAAATTATCCGTGACATCACTTTCAGTAGAAAATCACAGCCTCCTTTAGTTTGCTGCATATGACACCCATGAGTGACACCCAAGTCCATATAAAGCTTGTTTATTGTGGATATAACATGTTTAATTCATGCAATTGCACCCCAATATGAGCCAGTCGTTAAATGACCACAGACCCGTGCCTTCGGATTATTAATTAACACTTAAGGGTGCAAAATTCAGACACAAACACACTCGTAACCTCATCCGGCTCGGGTGTCTTAAAGGTTAGGGGGGCCTGGCATTTGCTGGCCCGCACACATACCAGTGTAACTCAACCGGAGCACGGCGAAGGTTCGGTTCTGAGTGGGTGGATCAGCTGAGATCTATTTCTGAACTCACTTTGACAGCTAACACGCTAACAGCTGACGACCACAACAGTTACGCTCAAAACACCGAAAACCACCAGACGTCGGTCTTTTCGGCTATAACGACATCCGAAATGATGGTAATAGACTCCGCGTTATTTAGTGTTTCGGTTATATTGGGTTATCTTGGTTTGTTTTATATGAGTGCAACGCTGCGATTTCACTTCCTCACAAATTAGCACACGGCTAACCCGGCTACACTGCCGCGAGCTCCGTCTGAGGAGTCGCTATGGGTTCTCCTGCACCCGGAAAGCTCTAATATAATAAAATGCGGGAGTATTGACTCGAGCGGTCTGCGAAAATAAACTTAATTTCTTATTTTTTACCTTCTCCTCGTCTGAAAGCGGCTCCTCAAAGTCGGTCATCTTGACTGTGGCGGAGCCTTACACCGCGGCGCATGCTGGGTAGCGCGCGCTGTCACGCTCGTGACCATAATAGGGCAAAACGGAGTGTGAGCCACCGCCTCGCACAGCTTCAACTTTCCCCCGCCCGGCCTGTCAATCAAGAAAGGAAGCTTGAAAACGGGTACTGCACGCATCAAGTGATGTGGCGGGGAAGGAAATTATATAGAATTTAAATTACGCTTTAACTAAATTTACATCGTTATGTCAACATGACTTCAGTAAAACACTTTCCTTTAAACATTTATTCTTAATAAAAATAAACGGGGCATTTTTTTTGTAGTTTAATTTAATTTGTTAAATCCGTTTATTTCGGAACTTTTTGATTCCTTTGACGTTCTAATAGTGGTTGTGTATATTTTGTAAAAAAAAAGATTAGATAATAAATACATATATAATAAATAAATAAACAAATAATAATTTAAAATGTGTATAATATGCGTCTGTAATGGACTTCATCTACTGTTGATTGGGCCCCACCCAGGGACGTGCACAGACATTTTGAGGGGCCGGGGCTCAAGTGAAATAAAGGGCACTTCTCATAATTATGTATATTTTTGTTTCTTTTTTTTAAACAAATAGTATATATATTAACGCAATTCTGACTTTCTTTTAAAAACATATTAAAAAAGTTAATTAATTTTATCTTCCTCAAACTCACGCAATTGCTTAATTTTCAAAAGATGTCTACAAAATAATCAGTTGTTCACAGAGACACCATAGTCTCCTTAGTAGTCTAGGTTTATAAAGCAGGAAAGGAAGCCATTCCACAATGTGCATGTTTTGAAAACATTAAATTACACATTAATTACAAATTTGTTAAAATGCTAAAAACAAAGTTGTGACTGCTGAGTTAGCGCTACATGCCAATAAATGCTATATCATATGCTAGCGTTTAGCTGATTAGTTGTTAGTTGTTACTCAAAATGTATTTTTGTCTGATAAGGGCTCAAAATATAAGGTCTGTGTACTAATATGAGCTTCTGGCATGAGCCTCAGAGCAGAGCAATCAGAGCAGAGCTCAACATTATTATTCATGACCCTTTCAAATAGGGCAAAAATAGACCATTTAATTAAAATGACAAATTCTAGGGTTGTAAATAGACATGTAAAAATGTTTCTGGATAATTTTTGCACTTAATAAAGCAACATACCTTCTATGTAATTGTCAAATAACAATTTAACATATTATGACAACACATCCTATGGCACCTTTAATCTTAGGTTTCATATTTATTAGGTTTACACATGTCAGAAACAGCAAATATAGATAAGGGCTATTTTATTTGTATTTTATATTTTACTTTTTTGTGATGTCAGTGAAAATTCAGACTGGGCAAGTAAAATACTGAACCATCAGATTTCTTCCCAATCTACTCCAGTACTCCAGTATAACACATTATACTTATTTAACAGCCATTACAAAAAACGCAAACAAAAAAGCTTACTACTGCAGTTAGCAATTATTTTATTGTTTGTGCTTTATTATTTTATGAGCAGTCTGTTTAAACTACATACACTACACCGTTACAAGTTTGCAACTCTTCAGGTTAATATGGGATTGTCGTGGAAAACAATGTCCCTGAATCGTTATGTGTAACAACGTGTCCCATATTTGTTTGTGCATAAAACTGTTAATATAAGAATGCTTTCTTCCTCACACACTTACCGGTAGCTGCCTGCATAATTATGCACATGATCGCGTCTCGTTCGGGCTGAGCTTTGGCGCTTGAAGCGCGAATGATGCAGCACCGGCTCTGTGCAGCACGAGTGTAGACAGACCAATCATAACGCGAAGTAAGTTAGAGAGGCGGGACTAAGGAAAGGTAAAGCCAATCATATTAGCGATTTGAATTTTGGAGGCGGGACTCATCTGTTAACCGTTTGTGTGCCACAAATAGCGCTATTTTTCTTTATATAAGAGTTTAAATCTCATTTAAATGATTTCTGAATAAATTCATGTTAAATTAAATAAGCAACAAGTAAAAAACACAAGAAACAGACAGACATCAGTTGTTATATGAATAAAGATCTTTTTTTTTTAAAGCACCCCAGAAAAAAAGGGCACTTTCTCTCCAGGAATAAAAAGGGCAGGTGCTCAAGCCCCCTTTGATGTCTATGTGTGCACGTGCCTGGCCCCACCCAATCAGAGGCTTGGCCCACCCTGACCCCACACCACATAACAGCCAATCTTTTGGCCAAAAATCTGTAATGCTATATTATATTAACAGACATGAGAATAATTCTTAAGAAAAACTGCATTTTAGATCAAATTAACATTTTTAGTTTGTAACCAGTTTGTTTTAGTTAATGTAAATAGTTGTTGTAAATGTAATGGAAAGAATGTAAAAATAAACATGTTAACCATTTATATATTGATCTGTGCAAGAAACTGAAAGTTATTTACAACTATTTAAAATCTTCCAAATCCAAACGCATCCGTGTGCCCTAATTAGAAGGGCAGATTGTTTAAAGACACATTAATTAAAGGCACACTATGTAACATTTATACATTCAAATATCCAAAATCACTAGCACGGTGTGATATATTTTGCTTATTTTTCTATTAACATTTTCCTGAATGTTTCCATCAACGTTTGAATCCAGAAAAATTCCCAATTTTACCAATGCCCCTTCTGACGTCTCTGTCAGTGGTGTCCAATCTGTTGGTTTATGTTATAACTTAGTGGTTATAAAACTTTATTTTATTACGTCATCCATAAACATGATTCATGAGTTCCCATAGATTGATTTACATCGGCAATAGAGTTGAAAACTACAACTCCCATCATACGCTGCTTCACAGTGTCATCTTGCTATGTTGTTGTTTTGCAATATCTAGTGGCGAAAATTTAGGACTTTTAAAGTACTGGCATTTGAATAATTGCAATTTATGAATCCTCATGGGTTAAGGTTTAGATAAAAAGTTTCTTTACTGTTCAAATGAAGAAACAATGTCACCAATATCTCGGATGGCCTGAATGTGAATAAATGAACAGTACATTTGAACACTTTAGTACAGTGGTCCCCAACATGGTGCTCGCGGACACTAGGTTACCCACAGAGCCTGTGAGGTGCCCACCAAAGCACATTCTATTAATAGTCTCAATTTTAATATTTATAAATTACATTTTTTATTAGCTTGGCTTCTTTTATGCGTGTTATAATTTAAACAATGATAAAACATATCAACAAGTGAAATTAAATAAGTAAAACAAAAAATGTTTTGAGTAGACTATTTTAAAAAGTAGCCCTCAAGATTGTTTCATCCATTGTGGTACCCCTTGCTCACAAAAAGGTTGGAGACCCTTGCTTTAATACCTCAAGTCAGGAACATTATGGCATTTCCATGGTTTTGTAACTCTCCTGATATCCTACAGAGGGCAGCGTTTATTTAAGATTTGCAATGTGGTTGTATTTGAAAAGTAATATCAGTGTTGACCAGTAGATGTCGCCTTCTCTCTGTCCTATACTCTCAAATACATTTACTTTTAAAACCACCGTAATAAACATGCACATCTGGGGCCTTTATTCTAAGTAAAGTATCTGACCTCACAATTCACTAACCCAAAATGAGATATAAGGGATATTAAGCCAGGGATTATAGGGATCTTATGACTAATTTACTTTCTCCATATACTTATCATCCTTGAATTAATTTGATTAAAGTGCATCACAGAGGTGTCTTTACATGCCCGTTCTCTGCTCCACCCAGGGCTGGACTGGGACAAAAATTCGGCCCTGGCATTTTGGCCCAAACCGGCCCACACTACATATATTTACAAATACCACCCATCTTTGCACGCCTTTAAGCAATAGCAACTCCAATTCCATAAAAGCACTAAGCCCAATTAATAGCAGGTAGAAAAGAGTGAGAGTTGACACAACAAACACTTCTAGAACGTGTTATTTATTAATGCAGTAAAACTGTATAATCCACATGAATCCTTAAACAAGCTTCATCCTTCAAACATTTGTAAACATTTTTGTTAGGTCCTAAAAACACTATTCACTACACACTGCAGCCTATAATAAATAATGAACACAACAAAAATATTCCTATCTGATTAACTGTCATATTATATGTTGATTACAGTTTTTCTGAATTGCTAAAACACTAAACCCCAATCTCTGAACCAAATTCATAGCGGCCTAAACACATTCGTCATGCACTCTTTTGGCTAAACTCTAAACAAACTTCTGAGTAAAACACACATTTTACACTGCAATGAACTTGTTTTATAAATGCTAAACACAGGCAGGCTGCTAAAGATGAACACAACTACAACTCAGTTGTCATCAAGCAAACACAACAACTCAAAATTGTACACGCTTTTTTCTAATGGTATTCTTTACCAATTGTGTGGATTGTAAACAGTCTGAGAGGCAGATGAAGAGTACCCTATGATGAAGAACAGGACACCAGAGATGGTGCAATTGGCAAAATTTGCCATTGAATTGCTGACTTTTAACAAAATACAAGTGCTGCTTACAGTAATATTGAAACCTGATTATTACTTGCAGTACTTACAGGAAAGTATTCACTACTACATTCACTGAACTAAACTTGTGTGATTACAGTAATAGAGCTTTTTAACATTATCTGTTAATTGTGTTGTTATATACAATAAACATATATTTTGTCTGTAAGCAGATGTCCTGGATTGTTTGATTTTGCTTGAAGAGAAATGACACGTTTTGAAACAGACAATCAACGAAAAATCTACGAATCAGATACACTCTCGTAGTCACTAACACAGTCTCATCCCATGTCGTCAATATTTGACGACACTTGACCATTCGTCAATATGTGACGCGGAGGGTATACCTTTCGCATCATTTTTTGACGAACTGGGGACTTCAATACTATTACGTCCGTTGCATTCTCTTCTCCTATTTTCTTACCATTTTCGCGTCGGTTTAGGGTTAGATTACGCAAAATTAAACAGTGTACGCGAAATTAAACAGTGTACGCGAAATTAAACAGTTGTCACCTGGCGTTGGGGTTAGAAACAGTTGTCACCTGGCGTTGGGGTTAGAGTTAGGTTTGGGTAGGGATGTCATTATGTAAATCTAACCCTAAACCGACGCGAAAATGGTAAGAAAATGGGAGAAGAGAATGCAACGGACGTAATAGTATTGAAGTCCCCAGTTCGTCTGGGTTGTAGTCACAGAGCAAAGAGTGCAATTATTTTATTGCAGCTTTATCACCATAATTGTGTGTTTTTGACTTGGTTTTATCAAGGGGTATCTATCTAAACTTGTGGTTTGAAAGCAGTTCTGCTTACCGCAACTCACTTCTCCCTCGTCTCTCTCCCTCTCCTCACTGACATTTTGCGTGCTGGTGCTGCCAGTGCCACGCGCCACCATCATCATCATCATCATCATCATCACCAGCGACGCGAGTTGAAGAAAACAGTTGTGTTATTTTCCAGCGTCTGCCTGAAGAGTCTGTTTCTTTTTGTCGCGCAGTTTTTCTGCACCTCCCTTGAGTTTTTTCTCCATCTCTCTCTCTCTATTTTGACACGTGAACTGACCGACGTTGCACGCTCGCTTGCACAGAGACCAAAGCGGTGATTGGGCCAGCTTTATGTCATTAAAAAAAATAACCAATTGGCTGCTGCTTAAATGTGAGTGGGCCGGTCTATTTAGGGTAAAAAAAGGATGATGACTGGGCTGGTCCGTCATTGGGCCAGCTTAATGTCGTTTAAAAAAAATAACCAATGGGCTGCTGCTTAAATGTCAGTGGGCCGGTCTGTCTAGGAAAAAAAAGAGGCTAACTGGGCTGCTGAGACAAAAATAGTATGAGATGGATCGGCCCAAAAAGTACGTCGGCCCACCGGGAAACTGCCCGGTCTGCCAGATGGCCAGTCCGCCCCTGGCTCCACCTCTGCCATCTTTTCCATGATGTGCAGCTTTTCCGTTGGATCCATGATTGCTCAGCACTGACCAGAGGACACTTTGTCAGTAGCAGCAGCACTGTTTTATGTCTGCTGCGTGCAAGGCCGCCTTAATGCACGGGCTTACCTGGGCTGAAGCCCAGGGGCCTCCCAAGTTCAAGGGCCTCCCAAGTTTGCGTTCATGACGAGCTGAAAATGTCATATTGTTTTGTAACTTGTCGGGTTTTCTGTCAATCACTCTAATTGCACGTTACATGGCTGCTGATTGGTCCGTTGTAACTTAACGTGAAATAAAATGTCAGACGTAACATATTTTTTATTCTGCGTAATGTAATTAAGTGCGCGTTGTTAACTTGACATTCCTGCACGTTAGACTGAGTGTGACAGAGAAACGGGAAATAATCCACCAACAAATGAAAGAGTAATTTCTGAAATTTCATAATGCACTAGTGAGGTGCAGCTCTCTCTCTCTTTCGTGCGCGCGCTCGCTCGTTCGCGCTCTCTGTGCTCGTTCAGCTCTCTGGCATGCAGAAGTCTCTGACCCGTGCACAAGAAACTGTGCCGCTAAATTAAGAAAGGAGTTCCCGCACATAATGCTGTTAGTTGTTATAAAGTTTAAGTTTACTCGCGTTTATATCAGTGACGGGTGCGCAGCTGGAGCGATGTAGTTTGATGCGACGTCAGCTCACAGTACACACATCTGTTGGTAGAAAGACGAGAAACAGACGCAACGGTAAAGGTGCAAGTCTAAGAAAATAAAGAGCGACAAAACCATCTCAAATGATCATCCCCTGATAGCACCATTATAATCTCGCTATCTAAAGATGTTATATACAGGTATGTTCCCTGCATATTCATACTTGGTCGGTTTACATGCTTATGTATGCATAAATACTAAATACAATGCATACTATATCTTCAATAGCCTACAAAATAAATAAATGATTAAAAAACAAGATTCTGTCTATAAAGACTTAGCTTTTGTTATCATTAATGCATTTAACAAGATTATGTCTATAAAGACTTATCTTTTGTTATCATTAATGCATTTTCACTTTAAAACTAACTTTAACTTATTATATTTTTAAAACTGTGGTGAGCATTTAGTTAGTGAGTGGCAATTTTCTGCAAATTATATTCCAAAACTATATAAACATAAAGCTTATAAACTTTCACACATTTTGGTTTTATTATCACCACAAGTTGCTGTGTGTGGTTGTTAAATAAAGTGTTTTGTGTTTATGCTCAAGTGGGCTCAGTGATATGTTAATAACAATATTATGGTGTTTTCTGGCTCAAAGAGGGAAAACTCACTGTTGTATGTCTCGAAAGAAACTAATGCATTTTGTGTTGTAGATTACCTAGATATTACACTTAAAAAAAAAACTATAAATCGATGGGAAGGGGGGCCTACAAAACCTCTTAGCCCCGGGGCCTCACATTAGGTTAAGGCGGCCCTGGCTGCGTGTAAGAGAGCCTGGAGGTAGAAGGTTTATCTCTGAGATTGCTAAACCCACCATTCTTTGTGTGGAGGCCCAACAGAGGCTGTCAGCATGTTAAGTTGCTAATCTTAAGAGAGATCGAGGAGTGAAAAACTCCCCTGGT
This sequence comes from Misgurnus anguillicaudatus, assembly GCF_027580225.2. Classification (NCBI taxonomy): domain Eukaryota; kingdom Metazoa; phylum Chordata; class Actinopteri; order Cypriniformes; family Cobitidae; genus Misgurnus; species Misgurnus anguillicaudatus. The sequence continues at coordinate 24,526,883 of NC_073341.2, forward strand.
TGCAGGCTTGTACTTTTACAATGCTTTTTATGTATCATTTATTTTACATGCTATTTTTTGAAAGAAAATATGGGTGGTGCTGGTACACAGCAAAATCTGGAACCTCAGAATAACTCTATAAGAGTTAATTTCAACACTTTAAAAGTGTCTCATGGGGTCCACTCCCAATAGAGTTATTTTAACACTTTTGAAAGTGTTGGCACATTGACTCTTTTAAAGTGTTAGCAATTGACACTATACAGAGTTAAAAATCTAACTATAAATTGACACTAAATATTTTTTATTTGTTAAAAATTAACTCCCTAGGGGTAATTTGTTAACTCCAATGTAGTGTTATATTTTTTAATATGATGTTAATATGGTAAATGTAAAGACAGAAACATATTAAGGTACTTTTGGGACAATTTTTTTTATTTTAAACAGTTTTTTTAATGTAACAATACAGCAGTATAATCTATCAATCTCATTTTAAAACTATTAATGTTTTTTTTTTTTAAATGTCATCTGATCAACATTTATTTATGACAGAAAAATTGTCCTCAATGTATCATGCATTTAAGTGTTCATTAAATTAACATATTAACATCCCAGACAACTAAAAAGCACATTCCCAATGTATAACAACAGTAAACACAGTTTATGGGATGCTTCAGTTCATACAAACAAGTTTGACTTCATTTCAATCCAAAATCCATGTTGGTCTTCACATAATAACAGCAGAATATGATGAACCAGCAGCTGTAAGGAGGTGATATGATCCTCGATGGTCAGACCTTCAGACTGGATATTGAACTTTTCTGTTAATAAAACAAAAATAAAAGGGAAAAATTCAGTATTAAAAAACAATACAAAATGCAAAAAAACAATTTATACTCACTTTGTTATAAAATTGCTCTTCGTCTGAAGAAATTTTCATGTAGGCCTATTTCTGTGATTCTCCAAAGTCCCCAAAGCAAATCTCCTGCACATATTAATGGATTTAAAAATATATATATTAAACTTAAACAGCATATAAAGCAAAAAACAACAACAACAAAAAAAAACTCCCAAAAACATTATACGAGTATGAATTGCTCCATCTGAGGCTAAGACCTAAACTCCACTGCCGCATTCATATAATGAAAATAACACATGACTCTTAATATAAAACATAACACCTCACAACTCACAAATATTATTGATCAAAATGTTATTTATTGAACATTTACTTACCATTTACAGTAAAAGAGATGACCTTCTGCTTGAACTGCATCATCCAAAAAACACGGTTCAGTGTGTGCTGTAAAGAGAGGGAGGTCTTAACACCCTAGGAGTTAACAAACTCCACTAACAAAACACTGTGAGAGTTGATTTTTTAAAAAAGTGGTAACACTCTGTTTTGACACCAACTCTTTATTTTTACAGAGTTAAATAAAATAGTTTTAACTCAATCCAGTGTTAAATTAACTCTGAACTTTTTATATTTCCATTAACACCGTAATTTTAACTCTGCTAAATTTGCTGTGTACCTGCCCCATGTAAAATCACAACTACTACATTAGGGTGTCCTGGGTGGTTGCCAGTTTATTCCCATGCAGTTGCTGGTTGATTTGAACATGCCTATCCTAAAGAAGTCGCACAATCTGATTTACAGTATTATTTATTTTCATAGCCCAAATGATTTATAGGACAAGTTAGTGGGTTTTAAAACTCCAAGATGGTGTTAAACCCTTATATTTTAATAGTGAACCATACTACTAATTTCGCCAAATAAAACAAAATGTAATCCTTACACACTCCTAGTCCTTCAAACAGAAAGCATGAGGATTCTCATCAGAAAAAAATACAGACAGGAATATTTTCTTGGGCAATGTGTGGTATTCCCAGAAAGATTACAGCTGGACACCCCAAAGCCGTAACTGGAACAAATGTGTTTGTGAACTGTATAAATCCTTATCATCACAACAGCAAAACGGGCAGAGTGAGGGTGATGGGAAGTTATGTCTGAGATGTGGGAAAAAGTCATTCATCACTAATGTATCCATCTCTTACAACCAATAGGCCTATTAGTATGTATCATTCAATTGATTGCATTTGTTTCTGCCATGCCCTAAACTGGCCACTTGAATAATAATATGTGTGTGTGTTCTGCGAGGAAGTGAGGTTTGTTCCCACGACTTGTGCATTTTGTAACCTTACCTCCCTTTGATCCTGCTTTGCCCAGATAGATTCTGCCTCACACACACACACACACACACACACACACATGCACATACTTGGGAGGGCACTGATGTGATGTGACAGTTGTTAAAGCCTTGCTTTGATGTGGAGGGATATGTGGAGGTATGATCCCTTCTGTGATCCAATCAAACACACACAAAGACCTCATCCAAACCGCACACTGTTGAAAGTACTTCTGCTGTAACCGAGAAGCTCCAGTTGCTTCACAGCGCGTCCGAGACGGTGTCAGTCAGGATTTCGCTCTCTTTCTGTCATTTTATTGTTTTAGTGGTTTAAAGGGACATTCCACTTTTTTCGAAAATATGCTCATTCAGCTGATCTCCCTCTTTTCGGGCACTGCATAATATCATTGTGCCTCCTTCAGCTATGTTACGGCAGCAAAGTCCTTAATTATTACGCCAGAATAAGAGTATAGTTCCTAGCCATATCGGCCTAGAAAGTCACAACTTTTAATTTTCCGTCGGTCTTAGTACACGATGTAACTACAGAAGAGTCAAGTTTAAATAGGTAAAATATTGAAACTCTTTGGTTAGTTTTTAGCACGATGCTAATAGTCTAATCAGATTCAATGGATTGTGCTAAGCTATGCTAAAAGTGCTAGCGCCAGACCCGGAGATCAGCTGAATGCAATCCAAAACTGTAAGAATCAAATGTTTAACTCTAGGGGAGCTGAAAAATGAGCATATTTTCAAAAAAAAATGCAGTGTCCCTTTAACTTTTCCCTACAATTTTGTTCAACAAACATTAGTAGAAGTAATAATAATGAAAAGTCTGATGAACATAATCATGAAAAAGTTATAATGAAAAAGATTGATAAATACCTTGCTGCTAAGGTATTGTGGGTGATTACTAGGTGGTTGATTACTAGGCAACGTCAAAGAGCTTACATCCAAATTTTGATCCTAAGATATGATTTGTTTTCCTCCTACAATATAAGATGTTTATTCAAACGTTTGTGGAGGCCTCTTTGACTCCAAAAATCTGCACGTGCAGTGCATGTGTGGCAAAAAATAAGGAATCCAGTTACATACTTGACAGAAAAAGATATGTGACCATGTCTGTGAAATCCAGACTAAAGTCTCATAATCTAATGTTGTGGAGCGTTAAAGTTTGACTTTACTCACTGATTTTACATTGATTTCAATCTTTGACATAACCATATTCAGTCAATATTAAAGGACAAGTTCGGTATTTTACACTTAAAGCCCTGTTTTCAGATTGTTTATGATGAACGGTTTTGACTGAAATTTGGACATATGCTGCTGGCCCGAGAATTTGGGGGTGTTTATTGTATCAGCCCCCACCTCTACAATGGCTGTATAGTGCACAGGAACAATCCTTCCTAAAATACATTAAACTTTCGTTTACAAAGACGTGAAACTCACCGAGTGGTCAGGGGTGTTCACTGATATGCTCACACAAAAATTGCTGCAAAAGATGCTTTCCAACAGGTGTTTTAGCATTCGTTGTAAACTTGTGGACCTATTTTTCCAAACGCCTCACACCCGTACATTCTTCCGCTTAGAGCTTAAATAATCGACACTCCAGCCCAGTTGGTGGCGATAATCCGCCTTTGTCAATTGCAAGAATAGAAACAAAGTTCCTGGCGCGGTGTAATACCGTTCCTTACAGCACATCTAATACAAGTCAATGGAGTTGGACAAAAACTACGATAAAACCTGTTGGAAAGCATTTTTTGCAGCGATTTTTGTGTGAGCATGTCCCCTTTAAAAAAACCAATGGCTCACCTCTCCAGTGTCTATTTACTGAAAAATAATCAACACCCATGGAACGTTTCTTAGCCAATCAGAATAAAGCATTCAACAGGTCCGTGGTATAACATAAAATTAGCCACAAAATGAATGTACTATTTATATCCCCAAGACAAACACGGCAAGAGTTTAACACATAATACAGACTTAGTTAACCAGATGCTGTGCTCTATAGCTGATAAGATCTGCTCATTGAACGGCATGCATGCATTACTTTGTGGCTTTAAATGTGATGTTGTAAGTGCCATTAGTCAGTGTTGGTTTCCTTTTATCGGTGTGTTATAACAAATCGTAATTATATTATGGAGACTGCACGGAAGACACGTACACATTTTCTGCATCGATGGACAGTGAAAACTCCCCAGCGCTGAGGCTATCATTGCTCTGAACCCAGACAGCAACACAGAGAAAGAGGAGGGGGGCAGAAGGTCAGGTTTGTTTGACGGTAAAGCATCGCAACACCCTGCAGCGTTTGTTTTTGCTGCTGGTGTATTTGGAGGGGGGGTTAGGGGTGCATGCATGCTCAGGTGTGTGTCTGTGTTTGTGTGTATGTGTGTGGTACGGTGGTGATGGTATTTTGAGTAAACACCATGGAAAACTCAAATGATGTATCACTGTCATACCTATACTGCAGCCACTTTATGTGAAGGAAGTGCAAAAATAAAAGCCTGCTTTACACAATACACACACATACACAAGTTGAGTTGCTACTAAAGGTGTGTCAAGGTAAACCTGGTTTCCACAGACAATAATGACATCTAGAATGAGCTTAACTTATGGTTAGGAAACAAATTAGGATAACCTGTTAAATTTTAACCTCCTAAGACTCGAGCTTGGGTTTCTTTTTTCAGATTTCTTCAGCTATTTTGGGGTTAGGAAGAACCAAGAAATAAAAAGAACTACTTTTTTTTTAACATGAAGCAGTGTTATTATCCACGTTTGTGTACAACAGGTTCCAGTTACACAGAATTAAGTATTATAGTGTAAACAACAAAAAAAATGTGATGTCCACGTATGTGTTTCAAGACATTTATCAAGTGTTTGTATTTATTTGTATTTACAATAAAACCATTACTGATGATTTTATGGAAGTCCCTGATTTTTGACATTTCTTATGAAACGTGAGGTAAATTTTTTTTAAAGATAAATCTAAAAATGAAGAGACTTCTGTTTAATCTTATAGTTGCACTTAAAAAAATTTTTTTTTAGATTTACAAGTCATTTCAACTTACTATTATTTGTCTTGACTAGAGATGAGTAGTTTTAACTTATAAAATATAGTTGAAATATGTCAACTTCATTTTATAAGTTGTAGCAACTTATCTCTTGTCAAGATAATAATAGTAAGATAAAATTATTTGAAAAATCTGAGTTGATTAAACAAAAAAAATGTAAGTCATCAAATATTTTTTTACAGTGTGTCACTCTGTACTGTAAAAAGTTGACATAATATTTTTACACAACTTTTTTGAGTTAACAAATGTTTCAAGTTGAATGAACTCAAAAGTTACTCAGGTAACTTGCTTTTTTTAAGTTAAACCAACAATTAATTTTTAACAGTGAAAAAAATGAAGAAAGTAAAACTGAAGTGTGCTTTTCTGCAGCAAACTAACTTCATTACAAACTAACCTAATTTGTTGATTAAAGCAATAAGCCCCAAGAAGCAGTGGGTTACCAGTGCATTTTATAACAGCTAAGGGGCGTTGCCTAAAACCCCCTTAGCTGTTATAAAATGCACTGTAACCCCACTGCTTTGCGGGGCTTATTGCTTTTATAAAATTGTTACTTCATATGCATAGCAGGATTTCATAAAATAAAACACAAATAAGTTGTAATTATAATAGTACAAACATGATTAAAGACTGTGGTGTTTATTTTCATAAATCACCATTTATCTAATTTATACATTAACATTTATATCGTGCAACTGTTGAAGTGATGATCAAATATGCATGGAAGCATGCTTAACTGTTTCCCCGTCAGCGTTTTTTATTTTTAAGTTTCCACCCAGTTTTAATGGCTCACAGAAAAATTATCTTCTTTAAATAAACATAAAATATATCAAATGAAAGAACAGACGCTCCCCTTTAAAAAAAGTTTCATCCTACCTTCATATGTTCTCTTATCACCTCTCAAATTTTCAGCTAAACGCTGAGATAATACAAATTTTGTAAAGAACTTACTTTGTAAGAGATCAGGTTTAAAGCCACCTAAACTTACACAGTGTTTTTAGTGTTGAGTGAATGCGTCAGTGTTTAATTTGGGTAAGATCGCCATCTAGTGGATAGCAGAAATATGAATTTAAGGTAGAAACTCCTCAGGGAACGTTTTCTCTTTATTGACGAGATGACTCAACAATATTTATTGACATTTATCTGGATATCGACATTAATTTTGCAATTCTAGACAAATTGTAGTAAAAATATGATTAAAGACTGTGGTGTTTATTTGCAGAAATCAGTACGCAGCAACAGTGGCGCTGTGATACTTATGTAATGCAATCTAAACCGTGAGGTCACCGGGGTATTTTATCACGGCTTAGAACGCGTTTCAACCAATCAGAATGAAGAACCAGAACAGGCCGTTATTTTATGATAGTACATTTATTAGCTTTAGCTGCTAACTTTTGAATGGCTTACAGATTCTGTTCATATTACAGTAAGGTAAGTATATTTATCACACTTTAACTGTAAAGAGATTTTTTTTTGTTTTTTTCTTCTGTATAAAGATGAAAAGAGGCAAATACAGATAAAAGAGGAACCCTGTTGAAACAACCATCACTATTGGATTACATGAACATTTCTGTGATGTCCAGTGTTGTTTGCACTGTTCGAGTGGGTGTGTTTATTGAAATGCACTCTGAAATGTACAAACATACAATTCCCAGAATCCAACTGTCATTTAATCTGACAAATACTCTTACATCAGTTACACATACATGCAGTGCTTCCATGCCAGATATGTCAGAAGTGTACAGGTATTTTAAGTTCCTCCCTTTTACATCATCGTCACTCACATAAAGCCTTAATCTTCACATGTATCTTTCTTTAACAGCTGTAGATGGCTAGAATATATGACTATGTAAACACATTAGGAGTCTGTTTATGACTGAGTAAATCCCTACAGTTTAAACACTTTTGAGAAATCTGATTCAAGAGCCAAAGTGAAGTGCTGTGAGAGGGGGCCTGAGGGAGCGCCACAAAGGTGTCCCTGACGTGCCTGTTTATTTTGGTTGGGGTGTTTTTGCCAGTGGACAACTAACATTGGGGTTTGGTAGATGATGTCAGCACTGAGATGAGGATGAAAGAAATGTCAAACAAACCAAAGAGCAAAAGGGAGGAACTCAGCTGTTACTGTACAATGTGTGCGCACATGTGTGCGTTCGCTTGTCGTAGGTTAACCGTTTTCTGATTCGGTATCTGAGTCAGGTGTTTGTGTACAACCAAGTGTAAACAACAAAGTGTCAACCAACTAAACAGGAAGGATGGTATTTGAGTGTGTGTCTGTATATTTTGACCCTGACCCCGTAAATCCCCGGACCCAAATTTTGTGAAGTGTGTTGAGAGAGCATCAGAACATGTTAACTCACATTCACTAAGCAACTTCAAAGGCACCTGAATTATCCGCCTCAAATCTGTCTGCTCTCTGTCTCGCTCTTGCATACTCATACCTTTCTGATAGCTGGAATCTCATGCATTTGACCCTGGGACCCTCGAGCCAAGTAGCAAAGTCAGCACTATCAATATATATCAGATTATTAAAATCAGATTATCAATATATAACATACACATTTATTGTACTGTACATATACGCTACTTGCAAAAAAGTTTCGAAACACTTGAGAAATGTTTCTCGTGATCTTAAGCTTAAATAAAAAATAAATAAATTATATAGGGAGAGTAATTGATGCCTACGTTTACTTCAGCGTTTTGCATGTGAATTCTTATCAAATCATGACTATATATCATTTGAAAGCTATAAGAGTGTAGTTTTCATATATCATCACCATTTTGGAAAAGAAATGACGTAGAGAGTCAGTTTCTAAAAGGTCATGGGCCCACATGCAGGCCCAATTTGGTTTTACATATTTAAACACTAAACTAGGGTGACCATACGTGCCATTCTTCCCGGACGCATCCTGTCCAGGATTTTGTGTTTGTCTTCCGGAAGTCGTATTTGTCGACGCATACGTCATAGAGGATTATTATTATTATTACAGAAAAGCAACCGTTACATTTTAAGGTAAGAATGAAACTACGATTGTATATCTTATGTTTTTAACTGAATGGCGTATGTGGTCAACAAATACGACTTCCGGAAGACGCACCGAAATCCTGGACGGGATGCGTCCGGGAAGAATGGCACATATGGTCACCCTAACTAAACCTCTACTCTAAACCCAAAAAATCTTGATAAATTATATATCACTGGAAAGCTCTCAGAATGTAGTTTTCATATGTCAAGGTCATCTGATGATAGAAATAATGCAGTGACAGTTTTTTTTTGTTACATGCCCCCCCCATAGAAATGAATATTAATTTTATATATTCATATATATCCTATAAATGTACAAAAATGTTGACAAACTATATATCACTGAAAAGCTCTAAGAATGTAGTTTTCATATTTCAAAAACGTTTTAGAAATAATAATAATGCAGTGACAGTAATTTATTCATTTATGACAAGAGTATGCAGCAATCCATTGACACCTAGTGGCCGTTGTTGTTAAAACCACTAAAAGTGCGACATAAACATATTTTTTTTGTGATTTAAAGTTGAAATTTGGATCACAGCTACTTGAGACTTATGGCTTCATGTTTACATTATTACTTTTGTGAAATATTACATTTTTTATAATTTTATTTATAAAATTACTTTTATTTATCAAGATAAATTTAATCTGCTATAATAATTTTTCTGTTTCCCATGCACTTCAGAGAAAAACAAGACCATTTTTTTAAAACAAGACCAAGATTGGGTGTTATATTCATTTGAAGATGCACATCCACCGCACACCACTCAAAAGTGTGGGCTGAAACTTAAGGGGTTAAAAATCTTCATGTTTAAGGTATTAAACTTTACAAAAATATAAAATATATATTTTTTAAATGAATGACTTCGGACCAAATTATAAAGAGAAAGTAGCCAGTAAGAGCCCAGCAGACTGTAATTATTTTAGTATTGTTAAAAAATCTTGACAGGATGAGACTTTTAAAAAAAATACCAAAGGGTGGCATCTTTAAAGATGCAAGAATGTTACATAATTTTGATTTATTTTGGATGCTTTTTGTCACAGCATAAATCCAATAGTTACATTTGTGTTCAAATGTTGAGTTCACTATTATAAAATATGTAAATAAAAATAAAGAATGATTAAGTGTTTGAAAACAGTGCTTGCTTTTTAAAAGTGGGACAAAACTATTTATTACAGTGTTTCTGGTTGAAATGAATATCACTCTAACTAATTATATAAAAATATGATTATTATCACTATTAATTTTAGTTGGATACAGTCAAGAAGGTCAGGTAGGCCAAAATGTTTAAAATATTTAAAAAGTTTGGTTCCAAAACGAGATAACTCAAAAATCTAATTTTTTGATTGTGCATTTTAGTTAATATCAATCAAACTGCAGTTGGTTTGTTTTGATTTAAGCCTTCATAACTAGTAGCACAAAAAAACACAATAAAAACACGCTATCACGATAACATAATAATAAACATGTTTTGACAAAATTTTAAAAACGGAGTTATCTCATTTTGGAACCAAACTCTTCATTTGCTGATAAACTAGCTACTTTTAATGTTTCAAGTTAATATTATGTTAGATAATACTTTATCTGATGTTTATCTTTATTCCAATTCCTATCATACTCAAACAGTGAGTGCAGTGAAGAGATATAAAGACAACATTTGGTAGGTGGGGGTAGACAGAGCTGGAAGTAGATAGGATGGAGGCATTCTTGGGTGTTGACTCAGGGGGCTTTTCTTTTTTATATGCTATAGCGTAATGGACTCGGCTTTGCTATCACTACCTCCACCACTCCCCTGCAATCTTATAAACACAGGTGAAGTCATAAAGCTACCTCTATATACTTCCTCGCATGAAAAAATGACACCGATGGATAAGAAGAAAGGAAGAGAGAAATTATGAATTGGGTGGCATGCAGGCAATGGTGAGTTAGTGTCACTGATAGTGGGGGTCCCCGACACTGAAATCTTTTTATCTGATGACAAGTGTATGCGTGTGTGTGTGAATCTTTAACACCCTCCTGACTGGTTTTTGGTCTCATTCAGACCTCGACATGCACTGGAGCGTGCAGCACAAGGTGACAGAAGACGTAATGAAGATGAATGCATGTGTGTGTCTGAGAAGGCTGTTCTTTTTTGCTCAGATTAAGATCTGGCTTGCTGATAAAAATGGCTGCCAGGCCACTCAGAAACCCAACACTGCTCTCTTCTCTTTCCACACCTCTCTTTATTCCCCCTTTCTCATTCCCTTCATCTCTCTTTAAAGTCTCATCAATAAAACATCATTTAGTTAATGTGTGTATTAAAATGACTTGTCATTTCCCTCTTTCTCTAATACTCTTTACTCAAGGCAGAGTTTCAAAGACAAGGTTTAGATTAAGCCAGCAGTGCACTGTTTTGCTTTGATTTAGAGTGCAGGCCTGTTTTATAAATGTGATTTATACAAATGAGACATAGGCATGGCACAGATACATTTTAAAACACGTCAGTACAAGTTGTTTTCTGTTCAAGTTTCTGTGTGTAGATTTTATCGGTATCTAGTGGTGAGATTGTGCATTGCAGCCAACAGCTCACCCCACCCTTTCAAAACACATAGAGAAGCTACGGTAGCTTCCACAGGACAAACATGTCATAGTCTGAGACAACATAGTTGTCTGTAGAGCAGTTTATCTGTTTAGGGTATGGCGGTGCAAAATGGTGACTTCCATGTGTGAGGACTAATGATCTGTATGTAGATAAAATGGCTCATTCCCAGGTAATAAAAAATATAGTTTTTCAGTGTATATTATAATGCATTTCTGTCAAAAGATCCTCCTAAAAGTTATACAATGCACCTTTAATGCAGGGTTCACACCAGACGCGGTGATTTACATGTTAAGTCAATGCAAAGACACCATTAGGCATCCTGCGGCGCGGTATGCGCAGTGCGAATGCACATTCCGCGTGAATTGAGCATTGTCGCGGGAAACGCGCAAGTTGAAAAATCTGAACTTCGGCATTTCTGCACCGCGTTAACCAATCAGGAACTTGCTGTAGTAGTGACGTGATAACAGGAAGCGAGCGGCGTCTCAGCGGAGTCGCAGAAGCCCCTCCCATGACGCAAATTTACGCGTGAATGTCTCGAATGACTAGAATTTCACACGCTAATGAAGTGAGTTAACTCAAAATTTCAAGCGTCCAACTACGTGCGAATAGCACGTTTTTGCCATCTCTACCGCAGCTGGTGTCAGCTCAAACATGCATTTTAGACGGTGACTAGACTTAAGCCTTATCTGTGAAACCGGGCCTAAAACTTTTGTGCGATTTTTACCCCATTAAAAACTTTTAACACAACAAATAGTACTTTAAAAACATGAGAACCATATAAAATATATTAGACAAAGCCATATGGATTGTTTTAATGTATACTGTTACTGTTTTTAGCTGCCATTTCAAATAAAATTTTGACTATGAGTAGCTGTAACTTATTAAAGCAAGTTGAAATAGCTTAACTTAATCTGGGCCGGGTTTCCCAAAAGCATCGTAAGGCTAAGTAGATCGTAAAAACGATCGTACGAATCATCTTAAAATTATGGGCCATTTCCCAAAAGCTTCGTAACTTAAGTAGCACTTGAAAATCATCGTAGATCTACGAGTGGTCTTGAGTAATCGTAAGACAGCAGTGTTACAAGGCCACCTGCAGGACAACCAGCAAATTGCACTCCTGCAATGACGATAATGTAATGTTTTAAATGTAGGCTATATTTATTTATTGGATTCTTCTTGGTTTATTTTATATTAAATATATAATATAATATATTAAAAATTAAAATGAGAAATCAAATTTAAACGACTAAACATAAATGAATAAAGAAGAAAAACGTATTTGGTACAACTTGGTAAAAGTTTTTTTTTTGTATTTTGGTAAAAGTTGGTACTAGCAAATTGATAAATGGTTCCTACCGATTGCTGCTATAATTAATCTAAAAAATGTTTGAAGGGAAATAGCATCTAATTAAAGAAACCAAATAAATATTTACAGTAGAATGCAATAATCCATAATAATAAATAAACATAGATAATAAAAACAAATAATAATAATCTAAACTATAATATAAAATGCAGAAGGCATGTTTATTGTGTTGTGATTGGATAGCAGCTTAGCTTGCCGTTAGCTTAGCTGGCGACTGACGTATTCCTGTGGGCGGAGTTAAGTCAGAAAACCGTTCTACTGATGCCATTAAAGCAGGAAGTAAATGGCTGAAGTCCAAACCGGCAGTTCGCTGTAGGCTTTAAAAGGTGAATTCTGTTAAAGAAAATATATCGCCTGCCAGTGAACTTTGAGCTTTATCATTTTACAGCTATTATTTATGCTATTACAGCAACATTAAACACTAACTGATTTAAAAAATGAGATCAGAAAGAATGTGACCTTTAATAATACATAAATATTGGTTGACTACATATTTCAACAATAAAATCAAAATCATTTTTAGATGATCCTGCATCCAACATTGAAAGGAAAATAAAAGATTACTGAGTGCAACTTTAAATTCAATCACTCTGTGTAGTTTTGTTAGATGATGTTCTTTTTATGTGACGGGACATTTATCAGATGGATAAAGTGAATGGTTGAGAGCTGGATGAGATAACTCATTTGACATGTATTCAGTCTCGATAAACATCTCTTCTCAGAACTATCTGACACTCCCAGCGCAAACCCTAAATGGTTGTAACGCAGCTTTCCTGAATCCGGTTTCATAAATCGTTATGTATTGGATCCTAATCAGTTTTGGGCACCCTCGTACCCACCAGTGGAATTAGGGCGGTCTCAAACGGCCCACTGAAGTGGGGCCAGAACGGTAGCATTAGTCAGATACCATGCTGCCTATTTATTTGCTGGTGACATGTAGCTGCAGGCAACACTGATCTCACTCTATCTCTCTCCTTCTGTATCTCTCTATCACCACTCAGATCCTCTAGGGTTATATTAAGTGTGTTTAGGGCCACCGTTAGACCGGCTGTACTTTAACAATTAGTAATAATGGCTCACAGGTCATTCATTCTGTATCCTTATTGTCCACATCTGCGTGAGATTAAACTATACTGAAGTGGTTGTTGGACAGATTACAGTACTTTCACATTATTGAAAGCGTAAGTCAATAAATTGCATCATTCCTCGAACCAGCTGTGTATACTGTATAATAAAGTTAGACATGCTTTTTAAATTGGTAGCTATAAAGAGCTTGTTTAAATTTTGCCTCTGTACTGTAGCTGTATTTATGGCTAAACACAATCTTATATGATACAGAACATATTAAAAGTGGTTGAGATGTGTGGGAAATCACTGTAGGAGACATTGTGATATAGCAAATAAAAATCAATGGGTCATTATTAAAAAACAACATTTGAGAATAGCGATAGCTCAAGACATTAGTACATTGTAAAAAGGGAAAGTTGGATCTACTTAAAAAAGTCTTTCAACTGATGACACCTAAAAACTTTGATTTAAAAATCGATTTTAGGGATTACCAACTGCCGTATTTTTTTTATTAATCCAATTTTACATTTTAAATTACCCGCAGCACATGGGAGATTTAACATGCAAAACACTCTTGACACTATATTTATAAAACTTGGTAAAAACTGCTGATTTGTCATTTCACTGGTGGTATGCAAGTATTTGGACACTTAAGTCAAATTTAGTTAAATTGTCTAAAACCACAAATGTATACTGTTTAAAAAAACAAGTTTGAACAGTATGTCTGTGCTATATTCCTTTAAAATAAATATCATTCATGTTATATTGATTGGCTTACTGCTGTATTATATTCTAATGACAATTTTACTTTATTTAAGTTTGGCTTACATGTCCAAATACTCCTAAGCTAACTTTATGATCCATATGTTCTACCACCATCATTAAGTCAAAACACTAGATTATTTCAATCCATAGTTGGTCAAATATTGACAACTGCTGTGTTAAAATGAACCAAAATAAATGACAGTTGGATTCATCTATACTTCACCCATCAATGGGTTGAAATGATTAACCATTTTGGGAGTATATAATTTTAGCATGGCACTTCCTGTTTGGTCAAAACATCAATTGTACATCATAGAAGAGTAAATAATCATTGTATTAATAGAAAAAAGTGTCAATTGTATTGAGAGAAAAAATAGGAAACAACATGCTTTGGTTAGAAAACAAAGCAGCCTTGGAAGTTTCTGAAATCACAAGCAGACACAAGCCCCACTGTGACCTTCAAAGCCATCATCTCCCTTTGCCCTGTAATTAAACTAATCAGCTCATTATTAGATAGACCAGGTCAGCCATTGCTCAGGTCCTTTTGAAAGGAAGGGCCTTTTATTAAACAGTGCTTAAGATCTGGCTTAAGATAATGCCAACCCTGCTTCAAACATAAAGTTAGGGGCAGTACTATAGAAACTTAATAATTTATTCATATGTAATGTCATAATGTTTTCTTGTCATATGGGGGTCAACGTGGTGAGCTCCAAAAAGCACATGTCAATCTATTATTACATGTCACAATGAGATTTAAAGTCATTGATGTGGCTCCATATTTCACTTTCCATGCTGATGAATGTTGCTATAGATATGTTTTCACACACAAATGTATAGTTTTTTTTGTCAGTGGCCATTTATTAACTTACTGGAGTCGTTTGGATTACTTTAATGGATGTGTGTGAATGTATGTGCTTTTTGGAGTTTCACCGTATTGGCTCCCATATGATGGCAATTTATTTGTTTACATTCAGATGAAGAAAGATAAGCATATACATCTGGGATGGCACACTGTAAAAAATGATATCATATCAACATATGAAGAGTTTGGTTCCAAAGCGCAATAAATCCATTTAGACTAATTTCGGTAAAAATGTGTTTTTTATACCAATAAAGTGACAAGATGAAAACCACTATTTTCTGTTACAGACTTTCACATAGCATCTTTAGGTTATAATAACATTAAAAATTTAAATCCATGATTTAATTTTCAAAATGTATTATAAAAACCTGCAAAATGCAATAAATTCATGACAAGTTTTTTTTCAAAATGCTATAAATCTATTGAATCAATATTTAAATATGCATTCATCTTTGTCATGTTATATTCATTTAGTTGACTAGTGGTTTACACTGATTAAAAAAATAAACATTAATGGCATTAATCAAAACACTTACTTATTAATAACTTATTAATAACATATTAATAACACTGTCATTGCTGCTGTCATTCTTGGAACGTTGTCACTGAACTTTTTTGACAGCAATCAGCTGTAAAATGTTTTGGTCCTGCTCAATTTTCATTGACTTCGCATAAAATAATAAAAAAAAATTCATAAGATCTGCTGGGGTCAATGTGTTAGCATGACAGAAGCTTAATACTGTCCTGTGAGAAATGTCCCATTGCCCGAGTGGCTTACATTTCTTCCCTGGCACAGAAAACCACCACAGGCTTATCAATGCCATCAAAAGTATTATTTTGTTTTTGTTTGTTTGTTGATCAAGTACAAAGTATAGATGAGGACAACTAGGATTGAGTGTATTTATTGCATTCTGCAGAGAAGGAGGACTAGCGTTTATTGCGTTTTGGTAAAAAAGGGAGAAAAGGTGACAGAATATCACGGCGGATATCGGATTTTGCATAAAATTAAGAATTTACTTTTTAAAGGCGGAGTCCACGATGTTTGAAAGCCAATGTTGATATTTGAAATCACCTAAACAAACACGCCCCTACCCCAATAGAATCTGGACCTTCTGTTGATAGACCCGCCCCACACATACGCAACCTGGCAAGGATGTCAGTTAGTAGACACGCTCCTTACTGCTGATTGGCTATAAGTGTGTTTTGGTAGTCGGCCAGTCTCCTTTTCCAAAGCGTTTTTCAAACATCGTGGACTCCGCCTTTAATACTGACCTGATACAATACTGATTTTGGTGTTAACTAATGTTTTTTTTTTAAAATAGCGTTTATAGCGTTTTGGAACCAAACTCTTCATATTTTGTTACTTTAACTTAAAAAAATAAGTTTAACTTGTTTTTCTAAGTTATGTAAACTAATCACGAGTCAAAACTTTAAAAAGTAGGTTAAATTGACTTGCATGATGAAGTTGTTAATTAACAAAATTAAAAGGATAGTTCACCCAAAAAATGAAGATTCTGTTATTATTTACTCATCCCCGTGTTGTTCAAAACCTGTATGAGTTTTTTTATTCTGTTGAACACAAAGGAAGGTATTTTGATAAATGATGACTTTATATGAACTTCTGCTGAAAAAAATAAAACACAGTTAAGAAGTACCTAAGCACAGGAGAGCCAAAGAGAGCTTACACCTCTACCAGTCACAGCCGTTAAAACCTTCATATTACACATGTAATGATGAGTTTTATAATAACATATCATTTTTTGCTCAACTGTTAGCTAATGTCCTTAGTGCAGGCTCATTTATATTATTAATATTTTTTCTAGCAAATCCTCTGTATCTTCTAGAGAGCTCTGTGGGGAGTGAGCAGTCCACAGAGAGCAGCTGTACATTCGGTCCTCGTGCCCATGTGAACAGCCTTATTCATTCTGTAATACCGATGTGAGTCAAAGTAAAATATCATCCAGTATGGGCATGTGATGTATGTTTAGTACACAGTCGTGTCTTCAATAACATGTGATGTATATTTAGCTATAAGCCATGATAATATCTGATAGGCTCAGAGTCACTTAAAAATATTATTATTTTAAAAGCAGCACACCTTTCGTCACAAAACAACACAAAACCCTCACAACAAAACACAAAATATATATACGCCAACAAGTTACACCACAGGTTGTTCTCGAACCTTAACCGTCCTCTTGTCAATTCAAAACAACAAATAGAGAGTAAGAGAGAAAGACAAATCTGCCATTTCGGGCATAATGTGCAAGGCGCCATGAGAAATAGATTTCATTTGTAGTGCTTTCACAAAAACAGTTCAAATAAAGCCATGCAACGAAAAAAGGGGATTGGGGGAGGAAAATAGCAAGGGATGGACTTCATATCCCAGAATGCCATGGACAAAATCCTGAGGATTGGGAGGAAGTGGGCGTGTCTCAGGTCTGGTCCAGCCATTCGGCACGTTTAGGGGCTTTGCAGGTGTGGATGTCGACGGCCTCCTCGCAGTCTTTGCACTCTACGGCGCAACACCACTTAAACTTACACTCGCACTTGGTGATGCGTTTAACACGTGTGGTGTCGTAGCCCCGTCCACAACACATGACCTCACAGCTGTCGGTCCCCCGGGACGTCTTGTTACAAACTCGCCCGGCGGTACCCAATGAACCTGAAAAGCAGGAAGAACGATTACAATGACAGAAAACATCGATATAATCTTATGCCTTTAACTCTTTCTTCGCCATTGACGAGTCATCTCATAAATTAAGAGAAAACGCTTCTCTGCCAATGACGAGAATTTCTGGCTTTCCGCAATACCGCAATTTACTTATACAACCCGGAAGTAATGCCTCATGTGAAAGAACTCTGTGTATGTTTTAAATATCGCTCTGCATCGGATCTCTATCAAAAGTCCTTCGCAAAAATTTTATTATCTCAGCTTTTTGCTCAAAATTGTTTGAAATGTTTTTGATGAAACCTACCCATATTTGAGAGGTGATAAAAAGAGAACTAATGAAGGTTTTAAAGCAGATGGTCTGTTCTTTCATTTGATATAGGCTATTGTATGTTTATATATTTAAAGAAGAACATTTTCTAGATAGCATTAAACTTTTGTGAGAATCATGAAAAATGCTGGCGTTGGCTGGCAAGTTTTTTTTTAAATGCTGGCGGGAAAGAGTTAAAGGTGCAATGTGGGACTTTTAGAAGGATCTCTTGACAGAAATGCTACATAATATGCATAAGTATGTTATCAGTGATGTATAAAGACCTTACATAATGAACTGTATTGTTTTTAGTACCTCAGAATAAGCCGTTTTTATCTACATACACCACGGGTCTACTTACATGGAAGTCACCGTCGTGTGACATAAATGGACAAACTGATCTATAGAGCGCCTTTCTTCCCTATACGTTGTCTCAGACGATGGCATTTTTGTCTTGTGGCAGCTACCGTAACTTTTCATTGCGTTTTGAAAATGAGGTTGGTTACAATTCCTATCTAACCCAGAGATGCCGCTTAAAAAAACACGCTACACCTTTAATGGCATGAATTCTGGAGAATAAAATGATATTTATTTTACTAAAATTTGAAAGATTATGTATAAACTTTTTTTAAATTAGCTTTAAATTTGTAAACCAATTATTTTTGTTGTTGAAGCCATTACCTGCATAATCTTTTAAAACTACTATTTAACCGCAGATTAGGATCAGATTAGTTAAAGGGGCCATGACATGAATATCTGACTTTTTCCATGTTTAAAGGAAAAGTTCGGTATTTTACACTTAAAGCCCTGTTTTCAGAATGTTTATGATAAAATAGAACAGTTTTGATTGAAATTTTGACATATGCGGCTACCCCGAGAATTTTCGGGTGTTTGCTGTTTCACCTCCCACCTCTATAATGGTTTTATAGGTGCACAGGAACAATCCTTCCTAAAATGCATTAAACTTTTGTTTACAAAGACGTGAAACTCACCGAGTGGTCAGGGGTGTTCACTGATATGCTCACACAAAAATCGCTGCAAAAGACGCATTCCAACAGGTTTTATTGTAGTTTTTGCCCAACTCCATTGACTTGTATTAGATGTGCTGCAAGGTACGGTATTACTCCGCGCCGGGAACCTTCTTTGTATTCTTGCAATTGGCAAAGGCGGATTATCGCCACCCACTGGGCTGGAGTGTCTATTATTCAAGCTCTCAACGGAAGAATATACGGGTGTGAGGAGTTTGAGAAATAGCTCCACAAGTTTACAACGAATGGTAAAACACCTGTTGGAAAGCGATTTGTGTGTGAGCATATCAGTGAACACCGCTGACCACTCGGTGAGTTTCACGTCTTTGTAAACAAAAGTTTAATGCATTTTAGGAAGGATTGTTTCAGTGCACCTATACACAGTGCTTTAAGTGGCCCAAAAGAGGTGCCGGTACTCTCTCTCTCTATATATTTTTTTTGCTGACTCGACTCCTATATTGAAGGGTTTTATATTCAACAGTCAACAGACGACCTTGTAAAAAATAATAAATCCTTTTATAAGTTTGTGGATTTGCTTTAGCTAGAAATAGCTACTGAACATAAATAAAATGTGCAAAAGGATTTTGAAAAAATACCATTAGAAAGAGCTACTGTAGAGCTTTTGAACATAAATAAAATGTGCAAAAGGTAGATATGTGGGTAAAATTTTCAGCATGGTTAAATGCTAAAACTAGTTGTTCAGATAGAAAGAGCTTGAAAAAAAACTTTAAAATGACACCAAGACCATGTCTATGGGTTCAAGAATAACAAAATACTGGCCATTTGAAACTCGAAAGTCATCACTTTATTTTGTCCCATTGTTTTCCATTTTGCTGGTGGTAGAACTACTGTGCACGTCGTTCAAATTAATTGAAATTTCGTTCACTTGTAGTTTAGTAATTAAACTAAAAGTATATTACAATTTCAAGAATGTTTTTTGCACATCGGCTGAGGAAATCCGAAGTTGCGTCGAGGGGAACCAAACTGACAGCCGCGACAGCGGAGATTATCACGTAAGGCTTGCGTCTGACCTGCAGCTATCATTCTAGCCAACCCAGTCTCACCCCATGGCGTCAATATTTGACGACACTTGACCATGCGTCAATATGTTGACGCGGAGGGTATACCTTTCGCGTCATTTTTTGACGAACTGGGGACTTCAATACTATTAAGTCCGTTGCATTCTCTTTCCTATTTTCTTACCATTTTTTACCATTTTCGCGTCGGTTTAGGTTTAGATTTACATAATGACATCCCTACCCAAACCTTTCCCTAACCCCAATGCCAGGCGACAACTGTTTAATTTCGCGTACCTGGTGGTATTGAAGTCCCCAGTTCGTCAAAAAATGACGCGAAAGGCACACCCTCCGCGTCAACATATTGACGCATGGTCAAGTGTCGTCAAATATTGACGCCATGGGTGTGAGACCGTGTTATTCTAGCTTGGTGGGATGTCAGCCAGCGATTCCTCTGATTCTGACCTTGTTCTTTTACTACTCAGAGTCTAAAACAAGGAGGGCATATTAAGTGTTCATTGTATTTTCATTATAACCGAGCAGCTATGGTTGCGCGTTTCACACACAAACACACACCTCTCCAGAGCACGTTGACACTGACCGACGCATGCGCTTTTAACTTGTAAACGCAAGGGTGTATGGGTAATGTAGTCTCTGCTCTCGGTGGGACGAATTAGGAAGCATTAAGGGCGCTCCGAAAAGCCGCAGCGCAGCCAAAGGATTAAATTAAACCTCTGATTTTTAAACAGATGTGCAAATGAGCGTTCCGGTACGCTAAAAGCACGTTCTGGGCGCACGGAGAGGTGGTGGTACGCTCAAGAGCTATTTTTGGAAGTGGCGGTACTGAGTACCGGGGCGTTCCGGCCCACTTAAAGCACTGCCTATACAGCCATTATAGAGGTGGGAGGTGAAACAGCAAACACCCGAAAATTTTCGGGGCAGCCGCATATGTCGAAATTTCAGTCAAAACTGTTCTATTTCATCATAAACAATCTGAAAACAGGGCTTTAAGTGTAAAATACCGAACTTGTCCTTTAACTGCTATGATTGGGTCCCCAGTGCTTCTATTAACTTAGAAAAGGATCAACCCAGTAACTTAGTTTTGGTAAACCATTCTCTACAAGCACATGAAAAAATAGGTAATTGAAATTTGCCTCTCCATATGATGTCATAAGGAGCTCTTACTATAATAATACCACCCCTTAATCTGCACTGTCCAACCACAGCACTGCCATTTAGTGCAGAGAAAAGCACAATTGAGTTTTAATTGCAACAAACCACCAAATTCAGAAACTCAGTGTCTGAATTTCATCAGCTCATTTGCATTTTAAAGGACACACCCAAAACGGCATTTATTATATATATTTATATATTATGTATATGGTATTTTGAGCTAAAACTTCACATATGTGCTCTGGGGACACCAAAGATTTATTTGACATTTTAAAAAAGTCTTGTGCCATGGCCCCTTTAAAGATCAAATAATTGTACTCTAATATTTCAAATACTTACAATTTTTTAAGTTTAAGTAATACTGTGATTCACTTCAGAGCATACTGGTTTGGTTCATGTCTTAAACTACACGATGGGGCGGTTTCCCGTACAGGTATTAGACTAGTCCTAGACTAAAATAAATGTAAGAGCTGTCCAAACTGAAAACTACTTGGACTGACATATCTTAAAATACATCAGTGGCCTTTTTTTACTCAAAGTGCACACAAGTAATGTTTTAGTAAGGCATGTTTGTTAAAACTAGTTATATTTCCTAATTAATCTAAGGCCTAATCCTGGCTTCAGCTAATTCCTGTCCGGGAAACCACCCCAATGACATTTAAAAATAAAAAAACATTATTGATATGAAAGGGACACTCCACTTTTTTTGAAAATATACTCATTTTCCAGCTCCCTAGAGTTAAACATTTGATTTTTACCGTTTTGGAATCCATTCAGCTGATCTCCGGGTCTGGCTGTACCACTTTTAGCATAGTTTAGCATAATCCATTGAATCTGATTAGACCATTAGCATCACGCTTAAAAACCCGGAGATCAGCTGAATGGATTCCAAAACAGTAATAATCAAATGTTTATCTCCAGGGGAGCTGGAAAATTTGCATATTTTCAAAAAAAGTGGAGTGTCCCTTTAAATGCACAGGAAAAAATACTACCAGAAACCAATATGGTTCAAACAGATCCAGATACTTGCAAACAACCTCGTAATGCAAAGTTTGGAAGATTATAAATAAACGGGTTATCAAGTTTGTATGTCTGTTGTTGTTGTTTCGTAAGGTTAAACACACAGCGGACAGTTAGGGTCTCGGTGTTGTAATCTCTACTTGCCCTCCGGCCATGAGAACCAGAGAGTGATGGTTGTGCTGGCAGCTTTGAAAGAACAGGATTTGAAAAATGAGCCTGTTGTATCCTTGGGGTGCAAATTCCAGCGGGGTTGTGATGGTGGTGGTTGGGGGGTAAGCGCATTGACCCACTAAAATCACTGAGCTGTAAACTGTCTGTCTGACCCAAACACAAACCAAACAAACACTCGAACCATCAAAGTGATGTATGAGCTGTATCAGAATACCGGAGTACTCATCTAGAATACCAAAATAATGCATGACATGCTAAATTTCAAGCTTCGATTTTGTACTACGCATAATAGAAGACTGTTAATCAGAATATATGTGATATTTATATTTTGTGTTAGTGCTGTAGCTCAACTGGTTCGAACCCTGGGGTACACACATACTAATAAAATAAAATGTACGGAACGAATGGACATTTGGTCGCTTTGGATAATGTAATGTAAATGTATGGCTGTGTTGATTTAGAGTATTGTAATGTTTAATCATAACTTATTCGGATCCATCTGTGTAGTATAATGGGAATAATTCAATTAGCAGCATAATGCTCAGATTATTTCTGCTCGTTTACATTTGCCTTTTTTCAAGATAACCCATAAGACAAACATTTTATCAGTTGGTTCACTCCCTGCGATTGAACCCATGACCTTAGTTAGCTAGATCAATGCTCTACCAGCTAAACTACAGAAACCCTGCTGTGATGTGTGACACTATTACATTGATTCAAGACTGGGTGGATAACCGAGTGCACATATTGTAAGGCCCAATGTTATGTCGACTGGTTAGGTGTACTAGCTATTGGTGATGGGGGAGTTTTGTATTTGGACCTTCAAACACTGGATTTGTGCAGGTATTCCAGATGACTCATACAGAGGTGTGTGTTTCCCAGAGGATTAACAAAGCCCAAAAAAATCCACTGTCACCTCTTCTGACCCTGTCAAAGCCTCTTTTGCCCCTTTACCCTCAAGGACTGTATGATTAGGTTAAGAGCTAGGCAGGTGTCAATTTTCGGCAGTTACTGAATCCCACCTTCCGTCGTGTAAAGATGTACATTGCTTACTGCCATTACAGGCATTCTAAGAGATCTGTGATAGATGACTTTTGTGATAGATAAATTAATTTTGCCTTTCAGTCATGAGACAAGCTGAGCGCAGGTACGTCGCTAGACCCCTTTTACTGGGGCACATGCACCAGTGTAAATCTGCTATGCTCCAGTATAGTTACAATACAGTTTACTTTTACTGAATGTATTTATTTACATTTATAATCGTGGCACAAAAAAATTTCAAATCTGTATGCATGCATTGCAACGTAGTAGTAACCAAAATCACTTTACCCGAGAACACAAAAACTGACACAGAAATCCATTTTCGCTTGCCTCTGTGTTGGCAAGTACGCACCCTTCAGGCGGAGTTAAGAATTGGGCTACTTTTAAACTATTTCTGCGAGTTTATATTTTCAGTGGGTTAAAGAAGGATTTCGCTTATTAGTTGTTGGTATTTGGGCTGTGAATGGTGTTTTAGGACTAGTTTGTAATGACCATTGGGTTGGTTTTGTTAAGCGGATCTGGCAGCCCACTTAGATACGCGCACAGAAGTCTAGGGGAACGGTATGGTACTGTACGCTATGAAAACATGATGAAACTAAAGCGAGTTTTTAAACAATATTGATAATCTTATTTTGACTTGATCATTATGGTTCAAGCAGGGAAAGAGATACAGAAAGGAGAGAGGATAAGTTTGAGGAGGGGTAGACTTGATAAACAAACTATGTCATACACTCACCTAAAGGATTATTACGAACACCATACTAATACTGTGTTTGACCCCCTTTCGCCTTCAGAACTGCCTTAATTCTATGTGGCATTGATTCAACAAGGTGCTGAAAGCATTTTTTAGAAATCTTTCCCATATTGATAGGATAGCATCTTGCAGTTGATGGAGATTTGTGGGAGGCACATCCAGGGAATGAAACTCCCGTTCCACCACATCCCAAAGATGCTCTATTGGGTTGAGATCTGGTGACTGTGGGGGCCATTTTAGTACAGTGAACTCATTGTCATGTTCAAGAAACCAATTTAAAATGATTCGAGTTTTGTGACATAGTGCATTATCCTGTGGAAGTAGCCATCAGAGGATGGTCATAAAGGGATGGACATGGTCAGAAACAATTTAAACGATGCCCAGTTGGCACTAAGGGGCCTAAAGTGTGCCAAGAAACGAGATGAGTGGTACCCGGCGGGGTCTTCTGCTGTTGTAGCCCATCCACCTCAGGGTTGTGCGTGTTGTGGCTTCACAAATGCTTTGCTGCATACCTCGGTTGTAACGAGTGGTTATTTCAGTCAAAGTTGCTCTTCTATCAGCTTGAATCAGTTGGCCCATTCTCCTCTGACCTCTAGCATTAACAAGGCATTTTCACCCACAGGACTGCCGCACACTGGATGTTTTTCCCTTTTCACACCATCCTTTGTAAACCCTAGAAATGGTTGTGCGTGAAAATCCAAGTAACTGAGCAGATTGTGAAATACTCAGACTGGCCCATCTGGCACCAACAACAATGCCACGCTCAAAATTGCTTAAATCACCTTTCTTTCCCATTCTGACATTCAGTTTGGAGTTCAGGAAATTGTCTTGATCAGGACCACACCCCTAAATGCATTGAAGCAACTGCCATGTGATTAGTTGATTAGATAATTGCATTAATGAGAAATTGAACCGGTGTTCCTAAGAATCCTTTAGGTGAGTGTATATACAGTATACATATCTATAGAATTGCATTGTTGCAACACATTTGTGTTCTGTAGGCTACTGTCTTTGTGTATGATAACAATAAATCAATCTTTTTAGATATGAAATTAATATTGAATTCACTAGTTTAGGACACTACATAAACAGTTGGCAGTAACTACAGTATGTGGCTGATAATCTCAGTATTTTAAATGGATAAATGTTTACCTTAGTACTTGTTGCAGTGTAGGGATAGTTGGTTATGCAAGCATTGTGTTGCACATTTCTGCAGGCAGAAGGCTTTTAAAAGTGATGGGGGGCATGAAACCTAGTACAGCTAGGAAATGTTCCTGCTTTCTGATACCTGGTAAAATCTACACATTTTTTTACTCTGAGAAATATGTTTGACACTCATACATTGATCTCTCATCCTCTTGACACTTATGCTCTTGCATTGATACTGAGCGAGTCAGTATAGTAAAGTTCATATGAGTCACCGGTATAGTTGTGTTAATTTCAATATTTATAACTGTATACATGCATGGAGGACATCTCTTGAAGGATTACTCCACTTTCATACTGTAAGAACATTTCCTGATAATTTACTCACGCCCATGTCATCCAAGATGTTTATGTCTTTCTCTCTTCAGTCGAAAAAAAAAAGTAGTTTCTTTGAAGAAAACATTCCAGGATTTTCCTCTGTATAGTGAAGTATGCGAAACGCACACATATGGAACATTTTAAACAATAAACTGACACAAAGACATCACATTAATAAGTATTATTCCACATACAACAACTTCTAAACTGTCCTCTTTCTCCACACTTGTAACCACTGGAGTAGGTAGTCGCATACGTCATACGTGACCTTTCGACGATAACATAATACGAAAGGTTGAAAACGCGCATACCAGGGCTAACGCAAGACAAAAATTGTGGTTAAATAGTACTTTTTTGGGGATGAAAAAGACAATTGTTTTGCTAGATAAAACCTTATGCCTCGATTGGGATCGTTTAGAGCACTTTGAAGCTGCAATTTGGACTTTCAAACGTTAGGCTCAACTGAAGTCCACTATATGGAGAAAAATCTTGAAATGTTTTCCTTAAAAAACGTTATTTCTTTTCGACTGAAGAGAGAAAGACATAAACATCTTGGATGACATGGGGTGGGTAAATTATCAGGAAATTTTCTTATAAAAGTTGAGTAAACCTTTAAGGCTTATTAACACTAATCTCACAGAGAAGAGATACACACAGATTTATTCCCTTAAATCGTAAGTATTTTCAGTCTTCTGTTAAATATCTAACTTTGATTTTATTTTTAAGAAAACTCAACATTGAACTTTAACTGATTTAATATTAGTTAATATTTAAAATGAAACTACCATTTATTATGTCTTTGCCATAATAACATTTTAAATTAAGTTTTAAACTGAATTTAAACCTAATTGTAATGTCGAGACACCAAAAGCTCAAAAAAGTGTCAATTTTTAGCAACATGATCTCACAATGTTTCGTGGTATAGTCACAGAATATTTTGCTCATTTATCCGTGTCATTGTCACGGATCTCCGCATTTTTTCGTGTCTGTACCACAGACTTTCTTTTCCATGTCAGTTTCACGTATTGGTGATTGTTTTTCCTATTTTTAAACTATTTTCGCATGGGTTTGGGGTTAGATTTGGGGTTTGGGTTAGGATGTCACTTTAACTATTGGTTTATACTATTTTTTCCAGACTTTTAAACAATTGTCACCTGACGTCAGGGGTAGAGTTGGGTGTGGGTTAGGATGTCATTTTATATTAGAAAATCGTTCTAACCCCAAACCCACGTGAAAATGGTAAGAAAATAGGAAAAACATTTGAGTAACCAATACGTGAAACTGACACTTTATTTAGACTTATATACAGTATATATACATACATAAATTTTTCCGTTATTTTTCTTGGTCAAGCACCCATTTTGAGAATTTCGTGATGTTTGTGCTTTTGTTTTGTTCTGTATTTTGAAACAATTTTGATACTAATTGCCTCTGTTCTCTAAATATTTATTAATTTTCACCATTTAATTTAATCAAGTAATCTTTTAATATTCAATTCTCTACACAGTGACAGTAAGTTAGGTTTTGTTAAAGTGATGCAGCGCTTACCTTATAAACTTTAACACATTCTTTGTTACCTTACAAACATTGGTAGACTATGGGGTGGTTTCACAGACAGGGCTTAAGTCTATTCCATGACTAAAATGCTTATTTGAGGTGTCTTAACCTAATGCTGCTTGCACTGACATATCTTGAAATATATCAGTGCTGCTGTTTTGTCTCAAGATGCACACTAGTAATGTTTTTTGTAAGGCATGTGTGTAAAAACTACATACAGTAAATGTACTAATATAAAGGACCCTAAAAACCTGTCCCTAAAATATTTTAAAGGGGACATTTCACAACTATTTTTAAGATTTAAAATAAGTATTTGGTGTCCCCAGAGTACATATGTGAAGTTTTAGCTCAAAATATCATATAGATAATTTATTATAATATTTTCAAATTGCCACTTTGTAGGTGTGAGCAAAAATGTGTGTTTTTTGGGTGTGTCCTTTTAAATGTAAATGAGCTGATTTCTGCACTAAATGGCAGTGCTGTGGTTGGATAGTGCAGTTTAAGGGGTGGTATTATCCTCTTCTGACATCACAAGGGGAGCCAAATTTCAATGACACATTTTTTCACATGCTAGCAGAGAATGATTTACTAAAACTAACTTACTGGGTTGATCTTTTTCATATTTTCTAGGTTGATACAAGCACCAGGGACCCAATTATAGCACTTAAACATGGAAAAAGTCAGATTTTCATGATATGTCCCCTTTTAAATATATCAGTGCTATTGTTTTGTCTCAGAATGCACACAAGTAATGGTTTTTGTAAGGCATGTTTATATATAACTAAAGACTAGTCCTGCCTTAATATAAACCCTGTCCGGGAAACCGTCGCTAAATATTTTAAATGAGTCTGCATACATGTATTATTTTGTCTTTCTTACCCGCAGCTTTGTCCATGAGACAATAATCAGGGGAGTTCTCGAAGTACACCAGGTCATTTTTGGTGGCTTTCCTGAAGTCTTTATTAGCTACTGTGAATCCTGTTCCATCTTGATTCATGGTGACCTCGATGGCGCCATTGTATTTCTTACGGAGGTAATCTCCTGTTTTACGGAAATCCGACATTGCCAACCAGCAGGTCCTCAGAGTGCATGACCCACTGACTCCATGACATTTACACTCCAGCTTCAGAAAGCGCTTTACTGCCTGTGAAAGAGCATGACAGAGAAACAGTAAGAGCTCCAAGTATAGATTATTAACAGAGATTGATAAACAGAGTTTCACTAAAACATTATCAAAGAAAATGATCAAAGTTATTAGTTTGATTCCAAAGGAATGCATATACTCAAAATATATAGCTGAAATGTGCTAAAAGCATCTGCCACGTGCACAAATGTAAGTTTGGAGGAATCACAATCAGATTTACATCTTAAAGGCGACTATCATTCATTGGCCTATAAGACTTAATCTCACCATTCTCCCACAGCGGTTGTTGTGAAGGTTCATGAGTGCACGTGCGTCCTTCACCGTCCGCTCTTTGGCATCTACGAAGGCTTTCGCGAACTTAATGCCATAATTGATGTTATCACTGCATCCACCCCAGTCAAATTCTCCTCGCTCGTCCTTGTCCTTGCCACGCTTGTGCGGGTCACAACTACACGTCTTCAGCTCCCCCTGACTGCATGCGCGGGTGATGGCGAAAACCACACCTGCAGAGGAGATCGCATACACGAACGCCGCCTCTCGACTGCCTGCACACACCAGAACATTCATGAAGCCAGAACAAACACACTGGAAGACACTTCATCACACCATCTGCATCAGAGAACCACATAATCCAGAACATCACTTTCGCCAGTGACCTGTCTGCAGGGGTGTGTCCAGCCCCAGTGTGAGTGTTTGGTTTAAATGTTAGTACAGGCCTAATCCCTCTAGGGTTGGTCATTCTGTGCTAGGATAAAAAGTTTGAACGTTAGCTGTCTGTTAGTGAACTGTCTATTACTAACCCTTCTGTCTTCTTTGGACTTTGTGTGTTTGCATCATTATAAATGTAAAAACAATACAAAATGTGAATCATCCATTCAATGGTAAAGATATGAGAGTTATCTGCTATTTCACGGTTCTTTGATCGAAGAGTATACAAAAAAAAATTCTGGACATGGGTTGCACATAATTATATTAGGTTTTCTCAAAATTAAATTAACATAATTTTTTAAATAAAAATCTAAAGAACTTAATTCAAATATGTGCACCCAGAGATTTTTTTTAGTGTACTAAATTTTTTTAATTGTTTTAAATTGTTCAGGAAAATTGTAAAAGTGTTTTTCAGTGTTTTAAATTTGGACTATTGTTGTATTTAATTAGAAATTTTAACCATTTGGATTTAGTTTACACTTGCTTGTATACTAAGGTACAAAAGCTGGGGTGATACTCTTTCAAAAAAGTACACCTTTGTATCTAAAGGGTGCATATTAGTACCTCAAAGCCAGGTGCATATTTTTAAAGGGTACCGTAACAGTGACAGCTTTTGTAGCATTTTTATACAGTGTATAGCATGTTTTACATGTTTTATTGTTTTAAAGCAGCGATCTCCAAACTTTTTGTGAGCAAGGGCTACAACAATGGATAAAATTTGTACTTGTTAATATGTTTAATCATTCTTTAAAATGCTTACATACATAAAAGAAGCCAAGCTAACATTTAAAAATGTAATAAATATAAATTAAAATCGAGGCTATTAATAGAATGTGCTTTGACGGGCAACTCACAGACGCTTGAACCATGTTGGAGACCACTGTTTTAAAGGGGACATTTCACAAGACTTTTTTAAGATGTGAAATAAATCTTTGGTGTTCCCAGAGTACATATGTGGAGTTTTAGCTCAAAAATTCCCACAGGTAATTTATTAAAGCATGTTAAAATTGCCACTTTGTAGGTGTGAGAAAAAATGTGCAGTTTTTGGGTGTGCCCTTTAAAATGCAAATGAGCTGATCTCTGCACTAAATGGCAGTGCCGTGGTTGGATAATGCAGATTGAAGGGCGGTATTATCCCCTTCTGACATCACAAGGGGAGCCAAATTTCAATCACCTCATTTTTCAAATGCTTGCAAAGAATGGTTTACCAAAACTCAGTTACTGGGTTGATCTTTTTCACATTTTCTAGGTTGATAGAAGCACTGGGGACCCAATTATAGCACTTAAACATGGAAATATTCAGATTTTCATGATATGTCCCATTTAAAGCAACAAAAGCCTTTGCTGTAAACCATGATATGCTTGATAGCACGGAATGTTGGTAAAGGTAGAAACGTTTTTATTCTAGACAGCATTTGAAAAATGTTGATATTCCCATGAGCACCAGAAAAGTCAATAATTGGGTCTTTTTTGCAGAACATCTAAAAATCTGCTAGCTATTTTAAGCTAACTATGTACATTTTTTTAAAGTCTCTAACATATGAATGATCTCAAAACAGATGTAGACTAAAAAACAAAACTCTCGATTTACATAGCAATTTCATCACATCATCATTCACACAGCTAAAGAAAAATTGATTTTTGTAATAGCAGAGTTGTTGTTTATAAGAGAATCTTCTCTTGGCAACCGTTCCAACTCTGATTCATTTCATAAACTGAATACGCAGATTGCTGCGAGAGTTTGTCTGGCTGCCAGAATCATCTCTCCAAACATTTACATCCTCTATGCCTGTTTATGTGGTAAAGAAGTGAAGGGAATGCTGGAGGGTGATATTTGCAGGGGTCTTGAAGGGGTCTTGGAGGTTTGTATGAAAGCCAGACAGATAGCACATTTACAGAGAACATGTTCAACTTTCGAGTTCTCCATTGATTGTCCCTCGGGTAGGATCAAGTGAGCATGTGGGATTTTGTCTGTTTATCACACCTGGTCAGTAAATGTGGTTGGATTTGCCTAAGGGATTCTAAATGGTGTGTGGTGGCAGAGCAGTATGCTGATCTAAGGCACTGCAGTGCTTACGGTATTAAGATGCGTTTTGGTAGATCGGATCAAAAGTGGACGACGCTAAATACAGGTTTAAATGGGGTGTAAAATGTTTCGAGCTCGTCCCCTTTCGACCACATTTAAGTAGTTGAAAACCACAATATTCAATCAGAAAGCGAGATGATGGAAGACGGAAGCAGTCATGGTGCAGCACAAAATGAAGTTGATGCAAAGTGAACTTGTACAGACCATGTTCCCGCTGTCTCTACGACTTCACCCAAACCCTTTTTTTCCCCTTGAATTTTCTGTGCAAATCATTCTAAACACTATCAGTCTACACTACACAGTCGAGACTCTGGTTGAAAATCTGTTTGTGTGTGATGTGTTGTCTTTGAAACATCATGGCACACCACACACTAGGTGCAAAATTAAATCTAGTTTTTTTATCCTCATGTTTGTGGTCTATCACATTTTGAAAATCTTGTAAGATGTAAAAAATCTTTTGGTGTGTACCCGGCATAAAGTGGCTGCTCTCTGTCTTTTTCATTTCGGTTTCACTTTGCGAAACCTGTGAAAGTTGTGCAAGCTTATTTCATCAATTGCTCTGAAATGATCTGAGAAAGCCCTTACATATACATGTACAAAAGGTTGTGCAACCTGTTTAATAACAACACAAACAGCTATATGCTGACATAATATTATTGCTCAATTTCTCCCGCTTGCGTTCAATGGAACAGGACAGAAGCGATGGAAATGCATCTCTCTTATCCACTTGTGATCAGATCAACCAAAATGAATCTTAAAGGTTTGGGCATTTTCTTAAAAAAAAAAAATCCAGATAATTTACTCACCACCATGTCATCCAAAATGTTGATGTCTTTCTTTGTTCAGTCAAGAAGAAATTATGTTTTTTGAGGAAAACATTCCAGGATTTTACTCATTTTAATGGACCCCAACACTTAAAGGAATATTCCATTTTCTTAAAAGAAAAATCCAGATAATTTGCTCACCACCATGTCATCCAAAATCTTTGTTCAGTCGAGAAGAAATTATGTTTTTTGAGGAAAACATTGCAGGATTTTTCTCATTTTAATGGACTTTAATAGACACCAACAATTAATACTTAACTCAACACTTAACAGTTTTTTTCAACGGAGTTTCAAAGGACTATAAACAATCCCAAACGAAGAATAAGGGTCTTATCTAGCGAAACGATTGTCATTTTTGACAATAAAAATAACAAATATACACCTTTAAAGCACAATTTCTCGTCTAGATCCGGTCCAGCACGACTTAACGTAAATGCGTAGTGACGTAGGGAGGTCACGTGTTGCATATATAAAACGCACATTTGCGGACCATTGTAAACAATAAACTGACACAAAGACATTAATTAGTATCAGTTGACATACAACAACATAGGAACGGTCCTCTTTCAACACACTTGTAAACACTGGGGCGGAGTTTCGCGTTTGTCCTCTGTGACCTCTTGACGTCATGACTTTAAAAGTGTATATTTGTTATTTTTATTGTCAAAAATGACAATCGTTTTGCTAGATAAGACCCTTATGCCTCGTTTGGGATTGTTTATAGTCCTTTGAACCTCCATTGAAAAAAACTGTTAAGTGTTGAGTTAAGTATTAATTGTTGGTGTCTATTGAAGTCCATTGGAGTGAGAGGAATGCTGCAATGTTTTCCTCAAAAAACATAATTTCTTCTCAACTGAGCAAAGAAAGACATCAACATTTTGGATGACATGGTGGTGAGTAAATTATCTGGATTTTTTTTAAGAAAATGGACTAAGCCTTTAATACTGGTGTAAATGTGCTGTGTAAATACCAGTTTAAGTGTTCAGTAGATGAAATGTGCATGTGAAATCAGAGAAAATGCACAGAGAGAAATACTGTACATACAGGGAATAAATAAAAAGACTGAGGTAAGATCTTGTGCATTGTGTTGTATTTTTTTCATAAAAACCCAGATTTCAGTTTGCTTTAATTTTTTAAAGTGCACAAACAGTGAACATTTATAAATTTTATATTGCTTTTTCTTAGAGTTTCATGTACCATGTGATGACCATGCATTTAAAGTTAAAATTTTTTATTTTAAACTTTAAAAAACTTTATTTTATTTTTGTCAAAGGCCCAACACAGTACTATTTTGCACTTGCTGTTATTGAAGTGAGCTATTAATTTGCTTTTGCATTTAGCAGTAACTATCATACCTTCATATTTATATTTAGTCAAAAGTCATAAATTATTCAATCAATCATCCACAGCATTGAATTGACATATAGAAGCTAATATACCTGTACTATAATATGTCCAATATTTAGATTTTTGTTATATTGTAGTGCACATTTATCATTTATTATAATTTTTTTTGCTAATTTTTTTTATTTTAAGCTATTTTTTGACTTCATACAAACATATTAATACACCAATGACCCCGTGGTTCTGCCATTCATTCTCTGACACACACTCACACATGTCTATTACTCACTGCGCTGCATGACCCTCCCGAAAACAGTATGATCCCTGTCCAGTGCGCTGCAGTTCCAGCGATGATGACGGAACTGATGCTGGCACTCTCGGATCCACTCCTTAGCTCCGCCCCCAATGGACTGCATGATGTCTGGATGCTTTTGACACAGCTGTCTCTGTTTATTCACCAGCCCAGGTATATTGTCACAGATTACACGGGCCCCGAGGGCACCGATGTACCTGAAACACGCAAACACGCAAGCTTAACATCAGAATTCCCCCAAACAATCCTACTTGCCGGTTTCTATTCCGAAAGCGCATTTTTCTGAAAGCGCTGATTCAGTGAGTCTTAAGTAAACATTCGGTGATTATGGATTGTCTGATCCCTGAAGCTCTGATGACTGAGTTTGATCATTTCCAGAATCTCACCAGTCATTACTGGATTTAGAGAGGGAAGTTTGGAAAACAGACATCATATATAAACAGACATTCACAAGCCAGCCTTTGGAGGAATCAATTATAGTTATGATTCTGCGCTATTTAAAGACGCTTGCATAATAAGCAGGAAACATCAACAGACTTGTGAGCCTGCGGTGATAACAGTGCATTCTCGGGTCAAACGTGTTTTTTAGAGATCTCATCTTCGCTCAATGAGACTGAGGAGTTCGAAAAGGCGTAAAGCGTTATTTAGGTGTATGTGCTGAACACTTTATGCTGGTTTAGTGTGTTGGTTCTATGGAAACCATGAAAAATGGAATTTAATGAAGTGCGTTTTTGGATTATTACTTTGTCCTCTCTCTCTTTTACTCTCAGCGAGTTTCCACTCCTGTTTTGGCTCCTCTGTTCCATCACTGTCCAACATTTGTTTACTGTTTCTAAAACACCCATGTTAACAGAGACTGGCATAAAATCCCTCTCTCTCTCACACACACAAACACACTCTTACACACACGAATAGTATCCCAGCAAGCCTTGTCGCACAAACACACACTCCATCACGTCAGGCCGAGGGAGGACAGAATTCACTGTTTATTTTATATTTGGAAATATTTGCATTTCTAACGAAAAGTGGAAGCTTCTAACAATATTTGTCTTCTAAAAATCGTTTTTGTTGTGGTTGAATCACAATGTGTTTCCCATTTGATTGTGATTACAGGCCTTTATCAACCCACACTTTGCTTTCAACCGTTAGAGATCTGGATACCCACACACACCAGGCTGGTCTCACACACGCTGGTGGTTTTCAGGTTGACTTTACCAGCAGCAGTAAATCATTATCCGCAGGACCACAACGACATGCTGTAAAAGCACAGTAAAATCTGCTCTCATTTACACTAAGTGTCTGTTCATTTTCTGTGCTCGCGTGTGTGCGTGTAGTTACTGTAGGCTTGACTGGGTAAAGAATGTGTGATTGTAGTAATCTGTCGCTTCTGTTACCCAGGAGGTGAGTCAATAGTCCCCCTACGTCTGCCCATCTTTCCAATTTTTACAAGGATTGGTCCAATCACCCCCTTATATAGATTACACAGAAAAGCAGCTAAACAGTCTGTGAAGAAAACAATTTTCAGACCTTTATGACGGAAGAACAAACTCAGTGTCAGAGACTCTAAATCAAACCCTGACACCACTAGACTCCGAGGTGGACATGCACCAGATCTGCTGACTTTGGCCCGGATCTGCCCCAGAGACTACTGCTGTCATGGAACTAAGGCTCCAAACGTCTGCTGTTCATTTTGAATGGGGAGCAGGTGATTTGCTTCATTTTGGATACATTTGTGCCACTATGCCTCTCTCTTTCTCCACATTTCTTACATGGTATGCATTGGTTGGGCTGTGTGCAAAAATGTACTGGTCAAGAGTATAAAAAAAGTTCAAATCAAGACCACACTTCCCTGTGTGGAAGCCTGTGGCTGGCTTACGTCTGACTTTAACTGTGTGTGTGTGTGCCTGTGAAATAAGTTCACTATTATGAGACACTAACAGGCCGCCCAGTAGCTTAAGAGGATTCCTGCTCTGTCTGCTTAAAATGATGGATGACCAGATCAGAGAGAGAATGAAGAAGCGAGAGAGACTCTGTGGTGAGTGGCTCACATTGGAAATGTCAGTGTGACTCAATACAGTACACCCTGATACTGCAAGGACTTGCTCCCATCTATATATCTATCTATCCATCCATCCACCCATCTACCTTTAACACAGAACTATGCAACCCAGTTATGTTTCTGCTTATTTAAAATCATAAGACAAAAGAGTAACCTGTGTCTGATCTTATTGTACATAGTCAGCAGGCATAAGGGTGTGTGCTGGTGGTTACATATTGAGGGAGGCACGGCACATATTGCGGTTATTTAATGTATTTCTTTATTATTGGCTGGCTCAACACCTCAAGCACACCATGAAAACCAAAGCCATAACTCTGATATAATGATGTGCCCTGCCTGTTACCATACGCACAGGCGCTGGGGAAAACCCCAAGACTCGTGTGCTTTTAGAAATTATTTCTTTGGGTACGAGGAGTGTGTTTTGTGTGTTTGTGAAATAATTGCGTTTTAAAGGCCAATTTCTTGGTGGTGAGAGCGGCGAGACTCCGTTCCTGCACGCGCACTATGTGTCCTCTGCCATCTCCACACCTATGATTGCCCACTTCATCAACTTTAAATTACCAGAAAATCAGACATTATTTGAAACTGTGCTCAATGGTTTTAAAACGCAATTTCTTATTAAATTTGCTTATAATTTATTCTTTCAAAAATGTACCTACTGTTCATCTACACCGTACTTACATTAAGTAAAATTGAACAGGGAAAAATTATAAATATTTAAAAGTGTCCAGTATCTGTAAAACACCTAAAACAACATTAAACAACCCCTGAAACAACATTAAAAGCCGGAGATGCTGAACTCTACTTACCACCAGGACGAATCCACACGCGGCGTGAGGATGAGCAAGATGAATGTAAGCGCGCAGCATAACCGCGAGGACGCGCGGGGACTGTATTGTGAAGATGTGCCGTTTCTGATTATATGTCCTAATCCTGAGCCTTTGGCAGATCTGTTATGAATCCGAGGCGACCCAAGAGCTTTACCGAAGCCAAACATAGTTGGACCCATCGCACAGCAGGGATGAGAAAATACTCTGTTTTGTGTTAAATGGGTGTAATAGGTTAAGGTGACCTGCTAAAGTTGGGATGTCTGAAACACAGAGCTCCGAAGCACGGACGGATATCATGTATCTGCCCGGATATTAGCGTGTGCCATATAAAAGTATTCCCCGGGAGCTGGCAACCACAGCAGAAATAATCCAAGCCAGACGGCAGGTTCTCTTCTTTTCTTTTTTCACCTCCTCTTGAGAAATAGATGAAGTCTAGGTGAGGTGCAATAGGATCAGAGACAGCGCCAACTTTTCCACGTTTCCTTCACACGTTTTGCGTTCAGGACAGATATCATCCCCAAAGCTGCGAAACGCGCGCCTCTCCGTTTTTCCATTGGAGTCGCCTCGCGCTGATAGCAGACTGCGCGAGATAAACCGGAGCGATGAACTGTGCGAACTGAAGAACGAAGGGGTGGGCGACGGGGGGAGAGAGAGAGAGGGGTGATAGGAATGTTGACAGCCCGCCGTCCCTCCGCTCTTATTGGGTAGCGTTCAATGAGACCGGAGCGCCGGAGTACCGTTCCCTGGTCAGTCTAGGCGCGTGCGACGCACATTTCACCTGCTGAACTCGTTTACACACGCCGCATCCTCGCTTGAGTTCAAGCTCACAAACACAGTAAAAATTGGAAAAAGTGTAAAAGAGGGGTTAAGGAGACTTTAAACTAAAGATGCTGTGAAAGTCAATCAATCATTTTTATCCAAACAAATAGTTTAAACAAAAGTATCCCTTATTCTACTTTGTTTTTCCAATTTTTAGTAGCAAGCTAATTTGGGTATTTAATACGTAGAAACGATAAATATAAATGAATAAATATTTTGAATGTACTCAAGTTCCCTCTAATATAAGAGCAATAACGACGCCTTTAGCGTCTGGAGAGATGCGCGTGTCTGAATACACAAGCTCGTGTTTACAGATAAGACTCTAGAGCTTGCACGAGTGCTGCTGTGTATAAACATCGCGCGGATTCCTGTTTCAAAACATCACATAGTTTGTTGCATGAGTCTGGATGAGTAAAAACACTCATTATATTAATGCAGAGTCTAAAAATCTAATGCGTTGAGTCTGCATGGGGTTAAAATTTAGGGAGGTTCTAATAATGCAAAAAAAAAAACAGTTCCCAATTATAACTAACTATGGGGCGGTTTCCTAGACAGGGATTAGACTAGTCAGACTTAAATAAATGTAAGAGCCGTCCAAACTGAAAATAACTTGCACTGACATATCTTAAAATACACTAGTGCCATTTGTTTTGCCTCAAAATGCACAAGTAATGTTTTAAGTAAGGCATGTTTGTTAAAACTAGTTATATTTCCTAATTAAACTAAGGCCTTGTCCTGTTTTAAGATAATCCCTGTCCGGGAAACCACCCCTATGAATTATAAATTACACATAGGCC
Organism: Misgurnus anguillicaudatus; assembly: GCF_027580225.2. NCBI lineage: Eukaryota > Metazoa > Chordata > Actinopteri > Cypriniformes > Cobitidae > Misgurnus > Misgurnus anguillicaudatus. The sequence continues at coordinate 24,564,961 of NC_073341.2, forward strand.
TACTGCAATTTCACTGTAAAAAAAAATCTGTATAAATTACAGTAACTTACTGTAGATTTTACATTTATGTTATTTACTGGCAACAGTTTGTTCAAAATTAAATGAACATGAAACATTTTCAGTCTTTATCGTCTACAGTAAGTTACTGGCAACCAGCTGCATAATTACAGCATTTTTTTACAGTGTGGGCTTAAATCATTACAAAGTATAGTTATCATGCAAATACTAAATTAGGTTTATTTTTTCATCCTGAAATTGACATTTTTAACTTTAGCTTTGCTTTGGTTCACCAAAAACTGGGATGGCTTATAGTGCACCAGACGTCATCGTTGCTTTGCTCTGTTGAGAATACTTGTGCAGGTCAGTTCAGCTAATTTTATGGCAAATTAAAGGCATTACAGAACAATTACAACAAACAATTGTGAATTACAGCACAACTTGGGGATAAAAGAGTGAGCGAGAACGCAATGTAGAAAGCAAACGCACTGAAGTCCTGTCTGTAAGTCATTTGGTTTCTTTTGGTTTTGCTTTTGTTTCAATATGTAATTTACCAGTAATTTCCTGTAATCTTTACTGTTTAATCAGAGACACACCATTTGCAGTAATATATACATATAAAAATTACATGGCACAGCATTATTTCAAATGCTTCGGTGAGGATTTTAGAGACTGATCAAATAAACAAATAATCAAATGCACGTTTTCTCTACAGGTTTTTGTCTGAGTGTTCCTTCTGTGTTTTTGTATCCCTGAATCTGCTTTCATGTCCTAAAGTAAATTTGAGGCTAACCAACATCCTGACAGTCAGAAAGCCGTCTAGTATTTGTCTTCTGCATAAAGTTCTTTAATTGACTTTTACATAGCAGTTGGGTCGACAGAAAACAATTATAAAAGTGACACGAAATAACATATAAATAAACCATTACTGTGATATTGAACACTGAGATTTGGCTGCATGCAGAATGCCATTACTCCATGTATGAGATCAGCTGCCATGTTCTCTTTCTTTCTCCCTCTCTCTGTCCTTTTCCTGCCTGCTCTTTAGTAGACTAAATAGGCACTCAAGGTGACCACAGTGACCAGGAACACCTGAGAGAATGAGCTCACGGTTTATTTCTGTACCTGTGTATGAATATGAAGCTGTGTTTGTGTGACAGTGTCGTCAGGTTTGGCACTGCTTCAGGAATGAGTGCACTGCGAGTGTCCTCCTGCCCGCTCAGAAATCATCTGTCGGCTATTTTAAAAAAGGGCTCTGGGAAACACTCACCTGATTTTTAAAACCATTCTCAACTGTTCCTGTAATTCACTAATTTGTCTTGCTTTGTAGTCTTCTACGCTTGTATGTTATGCTCAGAATATGTGAACACAGAAAAGAAAGTTTGACATGCCTTGCTTATTAATTCAATATTTTAGCTAAATTGGTAATGCTTGCTGTGTATCAACTATTACGAGTGCAATACAATCAGCCCAGTTTACCATGTTAAAATGTATTCTGTAGATTTCCCCATATTTAGTGCCAAAAATCTGCAGATTTGGTACAAATTAATTGATGGTGTACTGTATTGTGTCACAATATGAAAGTGCTGATTGTAAACAGAGGAATAAAAACTCAAGAGTCTTTCAAACTAATGCTGAAACAGCAGAAGACTCATAGTCATGTGCCAAAACATCTGAGCACATAGACTCATAGAGCATTTCAAAAAGTATAAAGTAAGTTTTGCACCTAAAGAGTTCATGTTATAGTACCTATAGTACATATTAGTATATTAAAGATACATATTGGTACTTTAATCTTTAAATTACATTAGGACCTCTTTAAAGGGTACTGCCCCAATGACAGCTGGGGTAGATATTTTAATATTTTAATGTTCACCATTAATGACATTTTAATTATTTAATGTTTTATTTATATAACCAGCTTCTTAGAAAACAATGCCATTTTGTGACACAATTTTTTACAAAAGGATAATTTTTTTTAGATTTTTTTTTTTAGATTTTTTAAGATGTAAAATAAATCTTTAGTGTCCCCAGAGTACGTATGTGAAGTTCTAGCTCAAAATACAATTTAGATAGTTTATTATGTTAAAATTGCCACTTTGTAGGTGTGAGCAAAACAACATGATCTCACAAATTATGTGAAATAGTCACAAAATATTTTGCAAATTTTTCCTTGTCATTGTCACGTATTTCCGCAATTTTACGTTCCCGTGCCACAGCTTTCTTTTCGTGTCAGTTTCACGTATTGGTTACTCAACCGTTTTTCCTATTTTTAAACTATGTCGCTTCGGTTTGGGGTTAGATTTGCTGTATGGGCTACGATGTCACTTTAAAGGGATAGTTCGGCCAAAAACGATATTAAACCCATGATTTACTCATCCCCAAGCTGTCCGAGTTGCATATGTCCATCGTTTTTCAGACAAACACATTTTCGGATATTTTAGAAAATATTTTAGATCTTTCTGTTCATTAAATGTAATGTTACGGGGTCCAGCAATAGTCCACGACCTTCAAGTCCAAAAAAGTGCGTCCATCCTTCACAAATTAAATCCAAACGGCTCCAGGATGATAAACAAAGGTCTTCTGTGGGTAATCCGTGCGGTGTTGTTGTAGAAATATCCATATTTAAAATGTTATTAACGTTATAAACTACCTTCCGGTAGCGCCACCATTTTGGAGTGATGCGCATTCAGGATGAGAGCTTACGCAGCGTACAGAGTTTCTCTGCTGCTGCTCTGTGCCCCCGCCCTCCGAATTTGTCATATGTCACTAAGAAAAGTGCGTACACTACGCTAATACTCTCTCCTGAGTCTAAGATGGCGGCGCTACCGGAAGGTAGTTTATAACGTTAATAACATTTTAAATATGGATATTTCTACAACAACACCGCACGGATTACCCACAGAAGACCTTTGTTTATCATCCTGGAGCCATTTGGATTTAATTTGTGAAGGATGGACGCACTTTTTTTGGACTTGAAGGTCGTGGACTATTGCTGGACCCCATAACATTACATTTAATGAACAGAAAGATCTAAAATATTTTCTAAAATATCCGAAAATGTGTTTGTCTGAAAAACGATGGACATATGCAACTCAGACAGCTTGGGGGTGAGTAAATCATGGGTTTAATATCGTTTTTGGCCGAACTATCCCTTTAACTATTGTTTTATACAATTTTTTCGTATGCTTTTTAAACCATTGTTGTCTGATGTTAGGGTTAGAGTTGGCGTTTGGGTAAGGATGTAATTTTATGAAACAGAAAGTCGTTCTAACACCAAACCGAAGTGACAACGGTAAGAAAATAGGAAAAACAGTTGAGTAACCAATACATGAAACTGACATGAAAAGAAAGTCGTGGCACGGACATGTAAAATGTGAGAAATACATGACAATGACACAGAAAATTTCATGTAATTTGTGAGATCAGGTGAGCAAAAATGTGCAGTTTTTGCTGCTACCCAGTCTCACAAAATGATGTACCTATAGTCACGTAATGTTTATGTGTCATTGTCACGATTGAAGCTTTACATGCTTTATCCCTAATCAAAAATTGACACCCACACTGCAAAAAATTACTTAGTTACTATTTTTATCTTAATACGTGACAATGACACATAAACAGAAATTTACGTGTCACTGTCACGTATTTGTTACTTAACTGTTTTGTCCTATTTTCTTACCATTGTCGCTTCAGTTTAGGGTTAGATTTACATACAATGACATCTACCAAACTCATCTCTAACCCTAACACCAGACGACAATGGTTTAAAAGTAAAAAAAAAAAATAAAAAATCATGAAAAAAGTTATAAACCAATACTTAAAGTGACATCCTAACCCAAACACCACATCTAAAGGGCGAGTTATGGTCGTGCGTAGGTTCTATGCCGTAGCCTATCCGTAGCCTGTGCGTAGCTCTGCGTAGCCTGACGCGCACCTTGAAAAATTTTTAACAGCGCGTCAGATCTACGTGGGCCCCAAGCGCTGTGATTGGTCCACCAGAACCCCTCCCGTCAGGTAAAAAAAACTGCGTCATAGGTATTTCCGTTTGTGACGGTGAAAACAAAGATGAGCCAAGTTGAGGAGTGATTTAACTCAAACTGCATCAGAAGTCGTTGTTTATTTACTTCCATCATTGCTGGTCTTCTAAAATTATACACAACAAGTTGCTGTTTCTTCTTCATTTGTGGGTTAACTTGCTAAGCTTCTTCTTCTCTGACGGTCGCGGTGCTACTGTGGTTACATGTGTGGTTACTTCCTACCAGCGGTCTGTGCGTGTGTTTGCAAGTCGACGCAAAAATATTAATGAAAACCGACGCAGAACCTACACCGTCACGGCTACGTCGTAGTACCTACGCACAACTATAACGAGCCCTTAACCCTAAACCAAAGCGTCAATGGTTTGAAAATAGGGCAAAACAGTTGAGTAACAAATACGTGACAGTGACACGTTAACAGAAATGCGTTTACGCAAAAAGGAGGAAAATCGTGTCAGTGTCATGCATAAGAATCACAAATTTACATGACTATAGGTACATAATTTCGTGATACAGGGTTGCGTACTGGGCAGCGCTCCGACATGTGGTGCTTTTGCACTTTCGGCGACCCAAGTTTGATTCCCGGCTCGTGGTCATTTGCCGATCCCGTACCCCTCTCTCCTCCCTGTACTTTCCTGTCCTCTCCTTAATCACTGTCAAAATAAAGGCAAAATGGCCCCCAAAAAACTAAAAAAAATGATAATATTAATAATAAGTTTTCTTATTAATTTGATAAACATAAATATTTATGTTGTGGCAACTTGTGAAGTTAACATAATTTTTTAAGTTGGGTGGACTTTGGTTCTTAGTTAGTTGAGTTTACTTAACAATGTTCTTATGATAAGTTGCCTTAAAATTTTATGTTTACTCAATCTTTTTTTACAATGTGACAGTCATATAAGAACAGATGATGGAGATGGCCAGTAAAGTCGAGGATGAAGCATAAGTGACAATTAACATTCATCAGCATGAATTTATAAGCAATACCCTTAAATAGAAGTCAAGGTCAAAAACGATAAAGAATCTAAATATACCTCCAATGGAGAGAGAGAGAGAGAGAGAGATTCATGCTGTCATCCGTCTCACACTTTGCACTAATTTATGGTCTTGTATTTTTGGATGATCTGACAGCATGATGGAATCTATTCACATTTAAACACTCTGAAGTGGCAGTTCAGCTTCTCAGAAACTGTTTCTAATTTGAAGCTTTATTTAGCTACTGTACTTACAAACACAAGAGATTGTTGTGTACCCCCGTACATACAGCAAAGACATAAACAATCAAGACCAAAGCCCTCTTTTGATTTCCTGAGTGCATTCACATCACTTTACTGTAATAAATTCTCACCACAGAAAAAATGTATATGCATATTGAGTACAACGAAAAATACTTCACATTGTAGACTCCTGCCATGCATAAGGAACCTACCTATCAAATTATCTTCTTCAAGTGTTTTTAGGAAAGAGGAAAAATTGGTCCAATAATGTGTGAAACTGTGCATGTGTGTGTGTCATGAGTCTGACAGGATACAACTCAGCATTGGAAGCCTCAGGAAATGATGCGCGAGAGACTCTCTGTCTCTTTCTCTCTTCCCTGTCTGTCTCTGAGTCATGCACCGAGGGTCACATGTTATGACGCATCACCATTTGTGCATTCTGTCCACGGTTGTACATTCTGACCTTAGACGAGCAAAAAAGGTAACCAACATGTACATGCACACATACACAGGATCTGACTAGGCATGAACATCATGCATCCAACAATAGATTCAGATCTCCAGACTGAACCACATCACTGTCTGTCTGCTGAGGAAAGAGCGTAGTGCTTCTCAAAACCAGCTGGACTTTTTGGTTTTCTCATGTCAATAACGTAATGCACAGTGCATGTGTTTGGTTTAACTTCTTAGCTACCATATTGAAGTGTTCGGTCAACAACATCAATTTGTAGGGCAAGCCGGAAGAATGATTTGCATGGTGGTTTTCACTTTAAGAGTAAAATGGTCTGTGGTTAACATTCCTTGAGATTTTTAACCACAAACCCTATTTTACTCATGAATCGCAAACCACCTTTATAAAAAAAATCCCTTTCAGAAATTCCAAGGGGAACCCATGACAAAAACGTGCATTCCTATACGAAAATTAACCATGGTTTTATTGTTAAAAAAACATGTTTTTGTAGTAAACCCATGGTTTAACAAATGGTAATCGTTATGCACAAAAACATGGTTACTACATTTTTACTATAATCCATGGTACATTTTGTAAAGGTTAGTTAATTGACTAGATTACGGTGTAATTTCAATAAACTGTGCCTGCCCGTTAAATCCATGGTAAAGTCTTATTATGAAAATATTTTGATTTCACTCATTGATTTCACAACGAATTCAATCTTTGGCCTTGAGCAATACATTTGTTACAGTATGTAATGTTAGTTAATAGAAATAAAGCTTTTAATTGTATGTTCATGTAAGTTCACAGTGCATTAACTAACGTTAACAAAATTTTAATAAAGTATTAGTAATTGTTGAAATTAACATTAAAGGATTAGTCTATCCTTGTCATCCAAACTGTTGATGTCTTTCTTTGTTCAGTCGAGAAGAAATTATGTTTTTTGGGGAAAACATTCCAGGATTTTTCTCATTTTAATGGACTTTAATGGACCCCAAAACTTATCAGTTTTAATGCAGTTTAAAATTGCAGTTTCAACTGAGTTTCAAAGGACTCTAAACGATCCCAAACGAGGCATAAGGGTCTTATCTAGTGAAACGATAAAAAAATGCACATTTAAACCACAACTTCTCGTCTATCTTCGATCCTGTGACGCGCCAGCGCGACCTCACGTAGTACGTCGTCACGCCAAGAGGTCACGGATGACGTATCGAAACTACACCCTAGTGTTTACAAGTGTGTTGAAAGAGGGCCGTTCCGACGTTGTTGTATGTGGAATGATACTAATTAATGTCTTTGTGTCAGTTTATTGTTTAAAATGGTCCACAAATGTGCGTTACAAATATGTAACACATGACCTTTCCACGGCATTACGCAATTACGTGAGCTCGCGTCACAGGACCAGAGATAGACGAGAAGTTGTGGTTTAAAAGTGCATATTTTTATTGTCAAAAATGACAATCCTTTCGCTAGATAAGACCCTTATGCCTCGTTCGGGATTGTTTAGAGTCCTTTGAAACGACATTGAAACTGCAATTTTAAACTGTTACGTGTTGGTGTCCATTAAAATGAGAAAAATCCTGGAATGTTTTCCCCAAAAAACATAATTTCTTCTCGACTGAACAAAGAAAGACATCAACTTTTTGGATGACATGGTGGTAAGTAAATTATCTGGATTTTTTTTTTTTTAAGAAAATGGACTAATCCTTTAACAAAGATTAATAATTGCTGTATAAGTGCAGTTCGTTATTAGTTCATGTTAACTATTGTTAACTAATGAACCTTACTGTAAAGTGTTTACCGAGATATATAACAAATATTTTGAACAATCTGTTTATGTTTTCCTGAACCTCTTAATGACATCAGAAAAATATCAGTCTATACTCATTCTCTATTTTAGATAAGGATTAATGTGTTAGGGATGGTGACAAAAAAGGAAACATTTTTGGGAGACAACAAACTTTCTAGGAATTCTGTCAATTAAAATGCACAAGCCAGAGACACTAATACCCCCAAAATGGAGAAAAAATGTTTCTTCAAATGATATTTATTTATTTTGAATCTTTGTGTGTGCATTTATGACCCTTATGCATATTATGATTCTGAAATTTCTGATAATTGAATAGCGCATTTACAACAGCAAGGCTGACCAAAGTGCTTTTCAGAGGAAAAATAATTTTACACATATACAGGAAACAGACCAGAGAAAAATTTTAAACCACTCATTAAAAATTGAATGTAATTAATTACACCAAGGAAAACAAATAGGTTTTTAGCAAGGACTTAAAGAAGGATGGGTCCATTCTAATCTCTATGAAGGCAGGGTATTCTCCGTTATATATATATGTAACAATTATGAAAGCTGTGCTTACCTAACTATCGGAAATTTGAGAAATGTTCAAAAATGAGACCTTGCTGGTATATAAGCCACCAAATATGGAGATCTAAAACTTTAGGTAAAAACATAATTTTATCATGTTAAGGTTGACATATTGCAAAGAATTGCTCAGATGATTTTATATAGAAAAGGCAAAAAACAGCAAATGTCCAGCAAAACAATCGACTGATTACCCAAATTAACAACATCATCCAGTGAGATTTAAGGATGTGTTTTTGTTGTACCGTTAAAGTGGTCCACAACCAGAGGAGTTCCTCTCTTCTCTAGCCATATAGGATAAAATTGGGAAATCATTCCCTGGCTCATTTCCATTTTGCTCGACCAGATTAATGTGCTTATGACTAATTAAACTATTTGCTCGAGTAAACAAGTCCTGTCTCAACACTCTCTCAATCTCTGCCTCTTTTTATTTTCTCTTTCTCTTCAGTATTATATCCTAGGTCATAGACTGCTCTCTCTCTCTCTCTCTCTCTCTCTCTCTCTTTCCCTCGCTCTATCTCTCTCCTGTCTGTAATAGCTCTATGTAATGATTATGTTTAGACATGAAGCTGTTACTGCAGACCACCTCTTACAGCACAGCAGGACAGAACAACCCCAGTGATCTGTATAAGATCACATCTGTTCATTCATTTCAACATGTCATGTGTCTCATGGTGTATAATGTGTGTGTGAGAGTTAATGTGTCTCCGTCAGCAGGGCTGTCAGTTTTGTGCAGGGTCAGTGTGTTGATGTGTCTGTGCCTCACTTTCCCTTTCTGTCTCTCTCTCTCTCTCTGTCTATCTTCCTTGCTCGCTCTTTCGCACGGTGCACAGCTAGTTTGTGGAAGCAGAGCTGTTTATTTAGCAGAATTTGCTCTGATCTCTAGCACTACAAGAGACTGACGCATTCCACACTGCCGCTGCCTGTACGTTTATAAGAGAGCAGAATGTGTAAATATACAGTACTGTGCAAAAGTCTTAGGCCACCACCACCAGACTTGTTGTTTTAGAAGTTTTAATGTCCATCCATATTTATTTTTTAATCTATTTTATTAAGATACAAACTGAAAATACAGGGAAAAAAATTCAGGACTAAATGTCTTCTTTAGGCATCGTCGGTGTTTAGTGTGACCTCTCTTAGCACTTAACACATCTTAAGCGTTTTGAGCAGAATGAAGTAAAAATTAAAAAAAAATTAAATTAGAAATTAGGATTTAATTTTATTTAGGTTAGAGATCCTGCAGTTTCCTGCTATTGCACAAGTGAAAGGAGAGTTTACCCTAAAAACTTGACACACATACATTTTTATACAGTTTTTAATACTACATACATTTCCTGTATTTTCTGAATGTATTCTATTAAAGAGATTGAGCAACAATTATGTATTATCACTGTAACATTGAAAAAAACAAAAAATCTAATTCTGGCATGGTGGCCTAGGCCTTTTGCACAGTGTTCATCTGTGGTTACATGCGGACAAGCACTCCTGAAGCTGTACTTTATGGAAAAAAAATTTGACTTTGTTCACACATCAACCAATTATTCAGTTCTAGGACTGACTGTACATACTGTTCAACTTTCCAATTAATAAATAAATACCATGTATGTAAAATAGGCTTATAAAAGAGTTTTGTCTGAAACCCCTCATTCATTTAACATTTATTACACAGTGAATGGCACATGTGAGCATAAATAAGGGAACAGAAACAGCTGTGCTATGATGTTCAAGTCATGTAGAGTCCCGAATGACTGAAGCGCATTTCCAAAAACCTGATGTTAATCGGATTTCAAGCCACATATACATATATGTGGTTTGGATCGAGTTTGTAAAAAACTAATTTCATAAGGGATTTGGCTGTTCAGACTACAAACAACTTAACGGATCTGAGTTGGATACGCCAAAAATCTGATTTGCCCTGCTGGTCTGAACAAAGCATTTGAGTTCATCCGAGTTGAAGAGAGATTCGGCGTTTAGTAAATATTAAATGGCGGCACATTTACATTATTGGATTGGTTGGAACTGACAAGTGACTTATGCAAGCTAAACCAACTCACACTACTGTAGGTAGACTGGTAAATATGCTTTTGTAAACCTGTCTACTTATTGTTATGTTCTGTAGATGCATGCATATGCTGGGTGTGTGTGGGGCTGTATGGGCCGCACATGAAGATTCAGCCTGGAGGGGTTCAACATGAGAAGGCAAAGAGAGAAAAAGAGAGTAGCTCGCTATTCTCTGAGCGATGACACCATTTCTAACTTGCTGCAGGTGTGTGTGTAGCTTGAACGTAGAACAGGCTACAGGAAAGCTTTGATATTCGAGCCAGGACGAACCTGCTCTACACCAGCACACAGCCGAAACATATTCTGTTTCGATTTATACAAACTCTTTCGCTCTCTTTTGATGCTTGTCTCTTGCTTTTTCAAGTAAAATCAAATTTATAAGGCCTTATTGGCATAACTATCAAAGAGGCAAACGATTATTAACTATACGTGCGAGTGAAGTAAGGAAATGAGTGGTGTTGAATGAGATGTTCTCTGGACTGTAAACTGCTAAAGGTTAAATGTGCATTTGTTTAGTTTATGGTTTTTCTTTAACAAATGCATCCCGTTTCTCATTCATTCTTTACATGACGTTCGCACATTTTAACGGAATAAAGCCCACATATGTTTCCAAGTTTGAGTGTCTGTCAGAGGCGGACACTGCTTAAATATTTTTACTTTCTATATAAAAGTACATTTTTAAGTATTCGTATTTTATCAGTGTTTTTCTTTGGAAAACATATGCCAAAGCATTTTATCATAATTTTTACTCCACTACATTTCATAATTTCAAGTTTTTGGTTTATATTTATTATTTAAGTACATTAAACATCTTTTTATATAAGTAAGAAGTACTTTTGTACATTTACTCAAGAAAAGTAAAAGTACACAATTTTTTATGTAATTAGGTATTAAATCAATTTTAATATGCAATATAAAAGGAATACACAGTATGATTCTACACTGTAAAGAAAACTTTGCTGCCTTAAAATTTTTTGATAAATCAACTCAGATTTACAAGTCATGTCAACAGAAATTAGTTGTCACAACTTATAAAATATAGTTGAGAAAAGTCAACTTAAATTTATAAGTTATAACAACTCACCTGTAGTTATAACAACTCATCTGTAGTCAAGATAAATAAGAGTAAGTTGAAATGACTTGTAAATCCAAGTTGATTCGGCAAAAAATTTTAAGGCAGCAAAGTTTTCCATAGAAATTACAATGTTATTGCAGCTGGGTTGCCGGCAACTTACCGTAGATTGAATTTCCATCTATGTCATTTACTGGCAAGAGATTGTTCAAAGTTACATAAATCTTCAAACATTAACAAGTCTCTATCTTTAAAGAACAAAACCATACAACAACAGCCTCATGCAAAGCATTCTGGGAACCAGAAATCATCATCAACCTTTTTCTGTTTTTTGCTTCAGATTTCGTTTCCCAGAATGTTTTGCTTGATGTTGCTTTTTTGTTTTACTCTGTAAAGACAAAGAGTTGTTAATATTTAAAATTTATTTAACTTTGAACAAACTCAATAACATAAATTTAAATCTACGTTAAGAGACCGGAAACGCAGCTGTAATAACACTGTCATTTCTACAGAGTTTTTTTACAGTGTAGCAGGTAGTGAACATTTTTTAGTAAAGTAATTTGCTCCCGAGACAAACACTCTGATAAAGCACAGATGCTTGAAAAATTTACTTAAAATACTCAAGTAGTGTCCGCCTTTTATTCTAACAATTACGGTTCAGTATATTACATATCTAATTACATTTTTTTAATCAATACGTTTTCCCGAGATTGTTTTTCTAGGTCAAATATTTGCAATGGATCTTTGACAGGTTTGGTGCAATAGTGAGTTAAATCAACAGATGCATAAAATATGTTAAGAAATGTACATTGCAAGTAAGACTAAATCCCAGACTAAATCTTTTCATAGTTTATGCAAATTAGATATATCTAATTTAACAGAGAAGGTCCAAAATATTCCAATTTTTGCGGATTGCATCTGATAGAGAGATCCGAGCTTAGAAGTGTTCATATTTCATCAGCCTTGCCAGATATCACTTCGAGAAATCATTTTTCCAAAAATCAAACTGTTATTCCTCTGAACGGCTATGGCTAAATGATTTGTGTTTCTTTCATCATTCTCCATAGACAAATGGTGTGAGTGTAAGAGAGAGAAAGAGAGAGCGAAAGAGCAAGAGCAAGAAAAAGGCGTTTGGAAAGGGAGAAAGAGAGATATCGCCTTTGGCAAGAGTTCTTGACTTCGCGTTAAAACTATTGGCAGGTGATATTAGAGAATCGAAGTACCTTTGTTTCCTGGGACGGTGATATTTATCTGCTGATGTCATTTTGATGTGATAGAACAGAGGAGGTATCTCTCTGTGTTTTTATCTTTGCTTCACATGAGTTGGAAGAACATTCAGAACGAAGATCAATACTTGACAGATGATCGACTGACAGGCAATGGACTGATAGTCGGACAGACAGGCAAATACACAAATAGATACATACACATCTAATTAAGCTTCAAGTTTTTCAATGCTCAGAGTTCAGCCTGAACTACATAAATGTGGTCCTAACTCTTCTCTCAAACACAGATGTTTAAGGGAAAGACACTCTGGCTCGGTTAGGTATCAGTGAGAGATGGGTTGTGTAAGAAAGCAGGCTGCTCTGAGGACATGGACTTTGACCTGAGATGGACTCTTTGGTGTGCGTCTTTGGTGCTGTTCTCCGTACCTGCAGAGAAGACAGACTGAGCATCTCAAATCTCTGGGCCTCGTTTCTGGCCAGTGTCTGACTTCACCTCCTGCCTGCCTGAGTTATGATTTCGCGAGCAGCATGAAACCATTCTCCATTTCAAATGAAGTCAGCTGCGGAGGAGGCCAAAAAACTTTTACCCAACTCAAGCCATATTTCACCTGAGAGGGAAAGAGAGAGAGAGAGGCCACTGACCACATCACTCCATCATGGCGATCTTCTCCTCACTGTTCCCATTTAAAACAAAATGCCTGCAATTTGATGGAACAAGAGATTATGCATGAATTAACTGTTTTCAGATGGGTTTCTGAATGATTTCCCTATCTGCATTGGTCAGGAGACAAACTGGTATTTAAATTCACACCAGTCTTCTGTTTTCATGCAGGTCAGTATACAGTAGCTCACTGGTATTAGCCAAGCATAAAGCTCACCATCTATAGACATGATATAGTCCTGCTATACATATATGTAAGTAACCTGCTTTTAGTCAAAATAAGCTTGGTTACATGTGTTTAAATGGCAAGTAGATGCTATTTAAATGCAAAGTTGCTTGCCGAGAGGATTCCAACTGTATATTTGTATCTCCTGTGATTACTTGTATTCAGATTTTCCCCCAAATATCTCAATGGGATGATTCATCTTCGTATAAAGAAATATTTAACCTCAAAGTTTGCAACCCTTGCTTCAGCACAGTATTTGGTGACTGCACTTCCGAGGGGCGCAAATTCAAAATATGTGTTAGGAGTGTCATGTGTGTTGCTCGTGTTTTCAAAATATGTGTTTGTTGCATCGTGTGAACCATGTGCATCACATGTTTTGTAAAAATAAGTGCATGCTGCACACGCATCAAAACTGTTTATGATAAAATAGACGCTCACGTTCACAAAATACACGCAAGACACTCCCTTAACAGTAAACTCTGATTACGCATGAGATTATGCGAGTATCTGACAAACGCGAGCGTCTCTTTTATCATGAACCCTTTAGGCACTTGACGGGCTACATACATGTTGTGACGAACTTCGCATCGTTCGGCTTCAAAAAAAGAAGTCACTGGCCGCCACTTCTGGTCAGCAAGCAGGTGTTCACAAATTATCAATTTTTTTTGGGCAATTTGGGTGTTGTCCGCTTGGATTAGATTGAACCAAATACATCTTAATAGCGCATTTTAATGTTTGAACAAAAATCTTCAAAATTATGTCTCTCTTCTCCTCTGGAGAAAGATTACACTGAGAAATAAGAGAAAAAGAGATAAAAGAGAGAAGGGGGAGGTCGAAGTGGTCTGGTCTGTTATAGATTACGCAGATCTCAGAGGCCTGGTTGTGCCGTTCCACAGCTTTTAATCCAGAACACGGTCTGCCCCCCACCCACCATGTGCTTCTAATATAACCCACGGTGGTCCGACTCTACATACTGTACCCTCTTTACCCTTCTCTCTTTTAATTCTCTCTCTCTGTTTGTGTCTCTGTGATGTGGCTGTGTTGTTTGACAGGTTGTGATGTCATCTCTAGCTGTGTTCCTCACAACCACATTCACTATTTTCTATTAATCATGCAGAGGCAACATATAATCCATTTATAACTTTGAGAAAACTTATTTACTTGCTAACAAGTCTGACACAGCAACCATAGGTCCCAAATTTGGGATGGGACTGTTTCCTTGAATGACCAGGTGGGAGAAACTGGAAAAACTGTTTGAAAACAAACATTATTTTTGAAGTGCCGAGCGCTCATGAGGGGGCGTCTGAAATATCGAGAGGGGGCGATCACATGAATGCAAATAATTCTCCCAGCTAGAAAATACATAGCTTTGGTACGTTTCTTAAAGCCCACGTAACACAAGCTGTTTCTGCATGTCTGATTTTAATCCTATAGAGTATAGAGTAGTATAACATCCTTTATATCTCCGAAGAGTCATTAGTTTAATCAGATTTATAAAAGAAAGATTAGCTTTACCGAATCTTTCCGATAACGTATGAAAAAATGAAGAAGGAGGAGTTACTACCGCGGGAGGAGCGAGTACGAGTCATGCAACACTATACAACACTTATAACTTATGATTCACTACATGTTTGTGTCATTTATATAATATGCACGCGCCTATTTCCAACCGCATGCAACTCGTGACCCGGTTGGGAAAATCCAGTGCATCAAACACACACGCAAAACTCTGCTGCTACCGGGGATATTAACTCTTTCACCGCCAGCGTTTTTTAAAAAAGTTGTCAGCCAGCGCCAGCCTTCCAGAAAATGTTCTTCTTCAAATATATAAACATACAATATACCAAATGAAAGAACAGACCCTCTGCTTTCAAACAAAAAAAACTGTTTTATCCTACCTTCAGTAGTTCTTTTGTAATCAGCTTTTGAATATGGGTAGGTTTCTGCAAAAACACCACATTTTGAGCAAAAAGCAGAGATAATTCCATTTTTGTGACAGACTTTTCATAGAGATCCCATTCAGAGTGATCTTTAAAACAGACACGGACATGCAGCAGCTTGCCAGAGGGCAATACTTCCGGTTTTAAAAAGTTGCGGAAGGGGCGCCACCTAGTGGATAATAGCGGTATTGCGGAAAGACGGAAATACTCGTCATTGGCGGGGAAGCGTTTTCTCTTGATTGACGAGATATCTCATCAATGGCGGGGAAAGAGTTAAAGGTGACATAGAATGATTGAACGGAGTATTTATCCTTGTTCTGTGATGTGACATGTAGACAAAATTTTTTTGTTTGGGTCTGTAATGCCTTAGAAGCTTCCTAAAAACCTCTCTCAGATAGCTCTATTAGGGTGGGGGGTTTAAAACAAGTGGTTTTGCACCTATTTGGCTCCCCCTACTGGCTTAACTTGTAAACTCATTACTGATTGGCTGACTTTGCTGCCACTCAAAAAATGTAGCCAATTATTTTAAAGTGGAGGGGCAGTGAGATGTCATAAGCATCAGTTTTTCAGATTGGGCCGTTTTCTAGCTGACATTTCTAAAAGAGGAATTTTTATGAGACTGAGATGTTTAGCATGTCTAGCACTTTTTGTATGTTCGTGAATGCGGGTAGACTACCATTATTCAGCAAAGACAAGGTAAAAATGTTTTTTCATTCTCTGTCCCCTTTAAACTATATCCATTCTTCTTTCATGCCATTGTTGAGTTTTGAAATTAAACAAAGCTGTGTCGCGTGATATAATGTTTGCAAGTTCTAGCGTCCTCCGCTTATTGACGGGTGGGCGGGGTTTTCCGGTGGAAGTGCCCATATAAAGAAGTGATACGTATAGAAACCCCTGAAACGTCAGCTAGACCTGTAATCGAAAAAACTTTCCGAAACTTGTAAGAACCCTGGCAAAGTGCATTTGGCACAGAAATACTCTGTAACACGCCCAACTGCTTTTTTGACACTTTGCCTATGTTTAGCATGAGGAAACAACTCTATAACTGTGTAAATAAGTCAGAATGCTTGAAATACCATTGAACCACCCCTTTAAGTTTTAACGCATTATAAACAAAAATCTCGCTAATTCAACCACAAAAACTGCAGCTATAGTGAGCAACGTACAGAGCTCTGAACAATCTTAATATATACAAAATAAAAAACACGCACATATTAGCAGTGGCATTGGTAGTGGCTTTGCTGTAGTTCTTTCTTTTAAATCCATTTTCGAATGTCCATGGTGAAATTAGTTAGTGCAATATACAACCTTGAAATTATGAAATGTTGGTAGCCTTCGTGTTTGCAAGAATTTTACGTAATGTTATTAGGGTGGGGAAGCACGCTTAGTTAAGCGACCAATAAAAATTCGACCTTGCCTCACAGACTGTCCTTAACTAAAATATTGTTATTTTAGCTTATTATTCACTCTAGGAAGACATTACACTAGGCAAATTTTGATTTTAAATAGCACATTTTATGGTGATCTGAGGGGGTGGGATAGTGCCGGTGATGGGGCGATGCCCCCTTACGTCCCAAACCCCCACCCACCGTGACACCAGCCCTGTATTTTTGCTCTTTTTTACATTATACACAATAAGTGACTGCTATGACCTCTTCACCAAGCTACTTTTCGTATTCCAGCACTGATGATTATTGTTACTGACCTAACTACATTTACAATATAGTGCAATTTCTCAGCTCATATTGCTTAAATAATTTGCAGTCCTCTCTAAAACATAGGTAGCTGTGGCACAAGTCCAAGCAAAACGTGTTCTTTGGTCCGGACCGTCGGAGTAAAAGCAGAGGTCGGATCTGATCCTGTGTGAGTGTTCTGCTTCTTATACGCCTCCGGTCAGCGTTCGGAATGTTTCTCTCGACTTATCTGCATCTTTTCAAACACTCCCCGCTCCCGACGACTCCTCTCACCCTGGGTCAGTGTCCGCCAGCCTCGCTGGAACGCAAAACACAAACAACAAGAGCATCACCCTGTCAGTCCGCATGTCTGTTTGTAAACAACCGATCGTGTTACTTCACACCTCATCACACCCGTGGACAGCCAACTGAGAGAGACAGAGACACACGCAGCACAACACAATACAGCACAACACATCACATAGTCCAGCGTAACCTAACAAAACACAATCTAGCACAACACATCACACAGCAAAGCATAAACAACCCAATGCACAAACAGGCCAGCATTTTGCGTAACACGACAACAAAAAACAACACAGCCCAATATCTCAAATCACAACAAAACACATGACATATATAATACAAACACAATATAATACATCACAAACAGCCCAGCATTTCACATAGCAACACATAACACACAAACCGGCCCAGCATTTCAAATAGCACAACATAACACATCAACAAATCACATAGCAGAGCATAACAACACAATACAGCACCCCACATCACATAGTCCACAGAAAACACAACAAAAACAGCCCAACATTCTCAAATAGCATAACACCACACAATACGAAACAACACATCAACATAACACAACACAATGCAATACAGCACAACATCTCACACAGTAGCACAGCCTAACACAACACAATACAGCAAACAGTCCAGCGTTTCAGGTAGCAACATATAACACACAAACCAGCCCAACATGTCAAATAGCACAACATAACACATCACACCACATAAGTCCAGCATAACACAACACAAAACAGCCCAACATCTCAAATAGCATAACATAACACAGCACAACATATCACCTAGCACAGCATAACACAGCACAACATATCACCTAGCCGAGACCGATTTCTGCTTTCTCGGACACGTCTCAGACTTGTTCCTTCAAAGACTCAGTCTCGGACCACAGTGGGAGGAGAAGGACTCGTAATTTCAGACAGAGCCCTCGAGACCAACGCATTTAAAAAACACACAACACATAATAATAAAATGCAATGTTGATGGGCATTATTTGAAAATGACATCCCATGATGCAATGAAAAGATACTGCCATCAGAGCCATTTATTTATCTCTAGAAAAATAGGCAGAAGATGATGCATGTGGTAGTCCATATTAAGATCCCTACTGAAAAATCCAGCTAATACCAGCATAAGCTAGTAGCTGGTTTTAGCTGGTTTAAGGTGGTTTACCCTGGTCCTTCCAGCCTGACAAAGCTGGTCATGCTGTTGGGCCAGCTGGTCTTTCAGCCTGACCAGCTAAGTCCAGCTAGACCACCTTAAAAAGTGACCAAAACACAGCTAGACCAGCTTGCTACACCATCAAAACCAGCTTCCTACACCAGCAAAACCAAGCTGGAGACCAGCTAAAACCAGCTCACCAGCTTATGCTGGTCTTAGCTGGATTTTTCAGTAGGGATTTTAAGACTGCTCCTCTAAACAATTCCCAATCTAGCTTAGTCTGTAGGCCTAACTGTTGATTATTAACTGGGGTGATATTAAATCATGAATATGAAAACTGACATGTTTTTATGGTCTTGGTCTCGACTCGGTTTCAACTCAGACTTGCATCCTCAAAGATTCGGTCTTGATTTGGACTCGACTATATTTGAAAACCAATGGACTCGGTCTTAACTCGGTCTTGACCCTTCAAAACTCGGTCTTGAATCGGAATCGGCATAGGCGGTCTCGTCCCCATCACTAAGCATAACACAGCACAATACGTAACAACACATCACATAGCACAGCATAACAATACAGCACAACATCTCACACAGAGTAGCTCAGCATAACACAACAAATCACATATCACAGCAGAGCATAACACAACATAGCATAACACTTTACAACACTTGGCAAAGCGAAGCATAACACAATATTACACAAAACATCACATAACACAACTTAACCCAAACCTTTACGCAGCAAAGCAGAGCATATCATTACACAATATAAAACACTACAGGTCAACACATCACTTTGAGGTCAGCACATACCTAATTATACCACATGTCACAATACAGCACAGCACAAAACCATAACATCACACCACACAGCTGTCACATGAGTCGGTACATTTGCAATCAAAGCATTTTACGTCTAGATGTCATTACTCAGAATAAACAAAAAGACAAAAACAACCAACAATACAACAAGGAAAAACAGCATATGCAAGGCAAGACGTATTTCTCCTGTTTTGCCTTGCTTGTATTTTTTCCACTCAACAGATAGAGTTAGCTAGCCAGTTAGTTGCCAACAACCATCATGTATTTCTCTTTTCTGAGCATTTATCTTACTATAATGCAATAATACAAATGTTCTCAAAGACTGTACAACATGAACACTGAAGGTTACAGCCTCTCTCTCTCTCTCTCTCTCACACACACACACACACACACACACCTCTGCAGTGTATAAATTATTTTTGTCCAGCTGTTGTGATTCCTGCTACTTGACATTTGTTTCTTTTCACCTGCCAGCTCTCACTCTTCACACAGATCTGTACTCTTAGTGAGTGTTTGTTTGCATGTGCCCTTTGCAGGTGTTGTCTGATTCTGTGGCCCGGCAGTGATAACACAGGCCTATCTTTGAATCCAGGCGTATAACACATAAAAGATCATGACAATTCAGCAGTCCAAGCTCATCCAACCAAAACAATTTCACAGGTTATGTAGGTTTTGGCTGGCACATTCGTGGCCAGGCTTTTTATTTTTTTTATTTGTTTCAAACTTTTATAAATCGCTAAGACACACGTCTTGATTCCACAAATGTATGGGGGTGACATGGGGGCAATGTGTCAAAAACTTGATCCTAAATCTAACGTACTCCTATTAGCTAATATAATAATCCCATTGCACTCCACACACATACACAAGCATGCAGACAAACAAGGCAGGCATACACTCATGTCTTATGTAACAAAATGTATATGAGACAAACCAGCCTTGCCTCACACATGCATATTAAAACACACATACACGCAGCACTCTCATTTACACAGTTGCATTTATCATGCAATGATATATTCCATGGTGTGCAGAGTCATGCTGAGCTATGTGGGTTGGCTGCTTTACGCATGTTGTTAATGGTCGATAGATCACAGTTTTATAAACATTTTTTCTGCTCTTTATCCCACTGCACTGTTCACACAGACATTTTACCATCTATTAGAGCAGGAAAGAGACAAGAAAGAGAGTTACATAGAGGAGGGATCCATTACTGTTATAGAGAGAGTCTGAACTATGCAGGAAAAGAATCACTGTCACTCAAGGAGAGGGATCATCTTAAGAAAATGGATTGGCTCAAAAAGAGAGATCAGCTGAAGAGAGATCAGCTCAATCAGAGAGATCAGCTAAAGAGGGATCCACTCGAGCAGAGTGATCAGCTTAAGAAGAGAGATCAGCTCAAGAGGGATCAGCTGAAGAAGGGAGATCAGCTCAAGAGGGATCAGCTCAAGCAGAGAGATCAGCTCAAGAGGGATCAGCTAAAGCAGAGAGATCAGCTCAAGAGAGATCAGCTCAAGCAGAGAGATCAGCTGAAGAGGGGTCCATTCAAGCAGAGCGATCTGCTTAAGTAGAGGGATCAGATCAAGAAGAGAGATCAGCTCAAGAGGGATCAGCTGAAGACGGGAGATCAGCTCAAAAAGGATTGGCTCTAAAAGTGAGATCAGCTGAAGAGGGATCAGCTTATGAAAGAAGAGGAATTGGCTGAAGCAGAGAGATCAGCTTAAGAAAAGGGATCAGATCAAGAAGAAAAAAGATCAACTGAAGAGGGATCAGCTCAAGCAGAGAGATCAGCTGAAGAAAAGGGATCAGATCAAGAAGAAAAAAGATCAGCTCAAGCAGAGAGATCAGCTGAATAGGGATCAACTCAAGCAGAAGAGAGATAAAATCAAGATGATAGATCAGCTCAAGAGGGATCAGCTCAAAAATGAAGATCAGTTTAAGAGAGGTCCCCTCAACAAGAGAGATCAGCTTAAGAAGAGAGATCAGCTTAAGAGGGATTGGCTCAAAAAGAGAGGCCAGCTGAAGATGGATCAGCTCAAGCAAAGAGATTATCTTAAGAAAAGGGATCAGATCAAAAAGAAAGATCACCTCAAAAGAAGCAGAGAAATCAGCTTAAGAAGATGGATCAGCTCAAGAGAAGAGATCAGCTCAAGAGGGGTCAGATCAAGAGAGATATAAGCCTAAGAAGAGAGATCAGCTCAAGATGGATCAGCTCAAGAGAAGAGATCATCTCAAGAGGGGTCAGATCAAGAGAGATATAAGCCTAAGAAGAGAGATCAGTTCAAGAGGGATCAGCTCAAGAAAAGATATCAGCCTAAGAAGAGAGATCAGCTCAAGAGGGATCAGCTCAAGAAAAGATATCAGCCTAAGAACAGAGATCAGCTCAAGAGGGATCAGCTCAAGCAGAGAAATCCGCTTAAGAAGATGGATCAGCTCAAGAGAAGAAATCAGCTCAAGAGGGGTCAGATCAAGAGAGATATCAGCCTAAGAACAGAGATCAGCTCAAGAGGGATCAGCTCAAGCAGAGAAATCCGCTTAAGAAGATGGATCAGCTCAAGAGAAGAGATCAGCACAAGAGGGGTCAGATCAAGAGAGATATAAGCCTAAGAAGAGAGATCAGCTCAAGGGGGATCAGCTCAAGAAAAGATATCAGCCTAAGAACAGAGATCAGCTCAAGAGGGATCAGCTCAAGCAGAGAAATCCGCTTAAGAAGATGGATCAGCTCAAGAGAAGAGATCAGCTCAAGAGGGGTCAGATCAAGAGAGATAAAAGCCTAAGAAGAGAGATCAGCTCAAGAGGGATCAGCTCAAGAAAAGATATCAGCCTAAGAAGAGAGATTAGCTCAAGACGGATCAGCTCAAGAAAAGATATCAGCCTAAGAAGAGAGATCAGATCAAGAGGGATAAGCTCAAGGAAAGGAATCAGCTCAAGATAGGACATCAGCTCAAGAAGAGCGATCAGCTCAAGAGGGATTAACACTAGTAAATTAATCAATTTAAGAAGAGAGATCAGCTCTAGATGGGAGATCAGCTTAACAAGAGTGATCAGCTTAGATCAGCTCAGAATGGGAGATCAGCTAAAAAAAAGGATTACCTTAAGAAGAAAGATCAGCAGTTCAAGAATAAAGATCAGCTCATGAACAAAGATGACCAGCTCAAGAAGAGTGATCAACTTAAGAAGAAAGATCATCTCAAGATAGGAGTTCAGCTCAGAAAGAGTGATGAGCTTAGATCAAAGATGGGAGATCAGCTCAAAAAGAAGAAAGATCAGCAGTTCAAGAACAGGTATCAATAAGAGTGATCAGCTTATGAACAGAGGTCAGCTCATTTTCCTAAAAATCAATCAATAAATAAACAAAACAGTGCATTACAACATACATGAATCAAAAAGAAAAACACAAAATATACAGTGTAATTGACAATGACAAATACATACTTTATTTACACTGGGGGAAAATAATGTACATATTCTGCTGTTTTGTTAAGAAATAGACACTATAATTGACATTCAAGGTATTCAACTGTTCACAATGTATGATTAAGAGATCAATAATAGTAAACATAAGGCTAATATTAAAGATTTTTTTCAGAACCTATTAAAATACATCCAACAGTTCTCATAAAAATGCTCTAGCGCAGCAATTGCATTGTTGCATACATTTGTCCCTCAATGTAAATAAGCCACAGCAAATGAAAATTGTTTATCTTAATGTTGGAAACACAGTGATATCATTCAGGTTCCTCCTACTGTGGCAAATCCAAAAAGTTCAGATCAAAAAGAAAGATTGGCATAAAGACAGATCAGCTAGGCAATGCCAGAGTGAACATATCAAGGAGAAAGATAATCTCAAAAAAGGATCAACTTAAAAAAAGGGATCAGCTAAAGGAGCAGGATTAATCCTGCTCAAGACCAACACTGTCTTAAACAAACTCCTAGTCGTACTATATAAAAAAACTGGATCAGTTCACTGTCACACAAGGAACTCGGAGTCATACAAAAGAAGTACCAGGCAAACCCTTCTTTGATCTATAAATGGCTTTTTTGGGAAGTACAACATGGCTTTTAACCTTCTCATGACTTCCCAGTTTTACAATCTATAACACGCATTTACACATATACAGCCCATAACCTGTCCATCAGCACTTTGCATTCCTCAAACACTCGTTCCTCTTCTCTCATCTCCCACCCTCCCTCCTCCCTCTCTGCTCTCTTTCCCATCACTAAGAGGAAGAATAGCTCGTAAACAGTGTTGTAAATAAAGGTAGAGCTTGTAAACAAAGACATTATCAGTCCAAACAGTCTATAAAACTGGACCCTTAAAGCATTAAAGTCAGAAAGACAAGAGCACCACTAACAACTTTTAAGAGGACACCCAAGACAGACACACCAGCCTTCGTTCAATCTGCGTACAGAAGCACAAACGCATACACAGTCACAATTTCTAATACACACAGACGCACACCGGCTACAGCACACTTGCTCTCTTCTATTTAATTTACACACAGTAGTTAGAGACTGGCTTATATGGCCGGAGAATTCCTCCACAGGTGGAGATAAGGGCCAATTGATGGTGTGTTGGTCTGGCAGGGTGCACTCATCCTGGGGAGGGCATGCAGCTGAAGAGGGGCTCTTCAGTCTGTCTGGGTTATAAGAGGCAAACGCAGGAAATGATAAGAACCTCAAGCAGCCTCTTTACCACAGACAGACAAACTCTTAACATCTATCCACCCATATCACCTTTATCAGAGTGAGAGAGTGTGTTTGGAGGGGTAGGGAATAAAAAACAATAAACCAGATACTGATACTGACAAATTATATACTGGTCAGATAAATGTAAATTATAGACAGGTAAATATAGAATCTGCTACTTCTGAACTAAATTTAGATGATTACTTAATTATCTTTTGGCCATAACTGGTATAAAATGTTAAGAGTGACATCTAGTGTTGGATAAGGTTACTACAGCCAAACATATCCGTGAAGTTTACAGTTTTCCTGAATTGCTAAAACACTATACCCAATTCTCTGAACTAATTCCCTGTTGCATAAACATTTGATCAATTGTAAACAATATTAACCAGCTCAGAGCTTACATGTGTGTAGTATGTTTATACTAACAATGAATGAAAACAATCTAAGAGATAGAGATAGTAGATGAGGAGGAAGATGATGAGGAAGAGTTAGAGTAGGACCCCGGAGGAAATGCAACTTGCATGTGGTGTGAAATGTGTGGTGTGTTGTCAAGATGGTTTATTCTCTGTTTACTGTATTGGCAAGGGACAGAGTTGCCTGTGATGTGATTGAAGGCTTGTGGTCTGACCAACACGAGAACAGGATGCTGACAGAATTAATTTCTCATTGACTTGATGTTGCAGTTGCTTATTTCTGGGTACTGTTACATCAGTTTATTTTTTAGTTTTCTTTGATATTTTTGATTTTGGCAGTTGGAATGTGAAACATACAAGTTCAGGTCCCATGCACTCACAACAAACTTCAAAAACAATGAACAACTCTATCTTACACGTATGGATATTTTATAAAATAAAACAGGCATATATTCAAGCAGTTCTATATCAAAGTCAGATATATCAAATTATCAAATATATTTATATCAAAAGAAATCCTAATACTCAACATTATTCCATTTTATGAAATTACATTTAAAGGCTCCCTAAATGTGCTGTAAATCAGTTTGAATATTCTGCGAAAAAAATTTTGGGTAACTACAGTAATAGTGCTATTGTTTGTTAATAGTGTGGTGAAATACCTGATAAAGTACCGTATTTAACTATGACTGACCATCACTTGAAGCTCCACACACATTTCTTTGCACGGAAGTCTGTCTTTTGGGGTGTACTTCTCTGATCTACCAGGCCACTTCCTCTCAAACCTCACTCTGTGACTTTATCTGTTAGAATATGTCATCTGTAAAACTCAAAAGTAGAATTTCTGCAGTAATCAAAAAAGAGTTTTTACTAAAAAAAAATTTAAGTGTGTGTGTGTGTGTGTGTGTGTGTGTGTGTGTGTCTCTGTGTGTGTGTGTGTGTGTGCGTGCGTGCGTGCGTGCGTGCGTGCGCGCGTGTGTGTTGGAAGGTGATGTCCCCGCGGGCTATTACCTCAATGTCTCTTGTTTTGGCCAGATTAAAGCCTGCCTCATCCACGTAGATGAACTCATGTGGCAATTTTGCAATTATGCATTGTTGCAACTCTCAAAGTAGGTTTGCATTATTTTCTTGCATTTCAATGATGGCAAGCTCTTGTTGTTGTGAGTGAAGAGCCGTTTCCTTTCACCTTGAGGAGGTCATCCAACCCTTCTGTAGAAAATGACACCAAAAGATATCATTGGTTAGGTTCTTTTTCACATACTGTACTTTCAAACTGTACACAGTACTGTAACATCACAATGGTATTCCTTTACATATACTTCACAGCACTACCCATTGTTGTATAGTACAGTTATTGTACAGTAATACTGTAATATGATACAGAATCATGTGACACATAGAGTAGGTGCAGTCCGAAGCAAAAACTTGCAGATAAACCTGTTCTCCAGTAGGAATGTCCTTATGTTTAGGGTGGACTCTTTGACCAGCCTCCCTCATGGGCAGGCCATGATCTTTCACATGGTCCACCAGAGTTGCCCTAATGTCATCCGATACACGTCTCCACACTGGACTGGACTATATATAAAACTAGATGTTTCGTTATGAATCTAACTTCTCTAGCAAAAAATGTATTTTTATGTCCAGGGCATTTCATCTCATCACATGATTGTCACGAAGATGTTCAGATTTTTACCTGTAATAAAATGTCTCCAGGAAATATCAGCCAGCGCATGAAGGTCATCATGAGTCCAATGTAGGCTATTTAAAATTATTTAATTCGCTTTGATTATAATACTGTCTGCCAAACAATGCGATCGCTTCCAGTAGTGGTCGGGACAACCTTATTAAAGAATAAAACACGTTTTAGAAATTGTTTTTTAATTTTGAAGTCCACTGTAGGTGTGTTCGGCCTCTTGCGGCGCTGCGTAGACATCAAAGTACCGCGAGAGCGATTCGTAAGCTGTGCTTTTATATCGCCCTCGCGATATTTTGATGTCATAGGCGTATTGGCCTGCGCAGCGCTACATGAAGTCGAACACATCTGTGTGTTAGGTTTCACTTCTTCTTTCCTGTGTAATTGAAATAGGCTGTGTGGTGAAAAGCCGTTCGTGAAATTTCTTTGACTCTGTAAATTACCACAGAGCTTTAGGTATCGGAGTCAAAAATAATGAGCAGGACAAAGAAGCTTACATGGGCCGATGTACGTGCAGTTGGATTGGATTTTCTAGAGCTGCTGGAAGAAACAAATAGGAGATCTATAACAGATAGAGCCAAACTCAAATACATATACAATGAAGAGTTTCGGAACAGGTAAAACAATAATGTTTGCCTTCGATTTATCAGTGATTATTTCAGCTTTTTATTAAGTGCAACTTAATAAAAACTTAAAAAGCATACATTTTTGCAGGGATGGTGTAAAAGATCCAAACTTCTTTAAAGTCCTCCTTGCACTGCAGAACTGCAACAAAGCTCACGTCAGCAGATCAGGACGCGTTTACTTCAACGCCAATGTGAGTGCCCATTATTTGCAAGTTTATGTAATTTCGGCATTTTTATTCTCAGGCTTGTAAAAATGTGCCAGCATTGTATTATAAACTTGTTAGAATTGTTGAAGCACACGAAACGACAGTTTTGGAGGTGTCTTGAGTTTTTGCGAATTGTTATTTGCTTATGTTAATCCTTGGCTGTGTATTGCGCTTAGAATAGGGTGGCCAAAGTCTGTCAAAATAGGCTTGTTCGACTTTATGCGGCGCCGCAAGAATCGACAGCCGAGTGACGTCAAAGTACCGCGAGAGCGATTCGCAAAATCAAACGGAGGAGTTTGCTTTAAAATCGATCTCGCGGAACTTTGACGTCATCCGACTGTCGGTTCTTGCGGCGCCGCATGAAGTCGATATCTATACCGGAACAAGACTATGACTTTTACTGCAACCTAAAGATGAGTAAAAATAATTAAAAACATTTTCCTGACCAAATAAAATAACCGCATGAATGTTAGAAAAAAAACTTGATAATAATGTTTTTTTTATAACTGTAACACACCTAAAAGTAATGAATGAGGGCCATTAATTGTAGTTTTTATTCATTATATTAATACTAAAATCAGTTACTCTCACAGTAACATTTTTTTTTTATTATAAACAGTGATCAAATATTAAAGCATCCTAAATCATAATGAATTACAGTTTGACATAAAAAAACTAAATAAAAATATTTTATTGGTTACTGATACCAAAAAATTTAAAGGCACATAACAAAACAGTCGGGCACTATGACTTAAAAGGTGTGATATCAAGGACTGTCAGTTAGAATAAACAAGCTACAGAATCAGGAAACTAAACAATTAATGATAAAAATCTCTGTTTACAACTATTTACACCAGGGGTGCCCAACCCTGTTCCTGGAGATCAACCCACCTGCATATTTTAGTTCCAACCCAGCTTCAACACACCTGACTCTAATTTTTAGGTAGCCCTGAAATGCTTGATTGCCAGGTTCAGGTGTGTTTGGTTGGGGTTGGAGCTGAACTCTGCAGGACAGTAGATCTCCAGGAACAGGGTTGGTCACCACTGATTTACACAGTATTGCAGGTTGGGTAGGTTTAGCCCAGGGATGTCCAATCCTGCTCCTGGAGGGCCTGTGTCTCTGCAGTTTTATTCCAACCCTAATCAAACACACCTGATCCAGCTAATCAAGGTCTTACTAGGCAGATTAGATACTTTGAGGCAGGTGTGGTGAGGGAAGTTTTAGCTAAACTCTGCAGGACACAGGCCCTCCAGGACCGACTTTGGACACCCCTGGTTTAGCCCTTACAATAATTTATTTGAACATGGTTTTACTACAGTTAAAAACCATGGTTACTGGTTAAACCCTAGTTATCACAAAATAGTCAATTGATGAAACGTTTACAGAAATTTAAAATAGGACACAATACACTCTTGTTGAATTCACAGACACATACTTGGGGTCGGCAGTATGAGCAAAAATCTGTTTTCATGGTAAAAGTTTTATTTTTCAGTATAAAGATGTCCCACATCTTTTGATAGTACTGGTTTTCTGATCACTGTATTATTTTAATGTTGTACACACAGCAACTCAACATGCAGGAGCTTGAATTAACCACACCCACTTATTTACAAACGGCTGTATAAACAGAATAAAAAATCTTTTGCGGTTTTATTCATTCGCAACATACAGTACAACTTCATACCGTCCAGCCGTAGCACATACATGCAATGGCTATTGCAAGTTGTAATGAAGAGAGTAGGGCTGGATCCAAATGCAGGCAATGTATTAGATCAGAAGAACACATAGAACACAGAAACAATGGAAACAAACTAAACTTTAAAATAAAAGCACAGGACCAGGGTGCGGTCGCCGTGATTTCACCAAGTAAGATGTGATCCTGGATAAACATTTTTTGTTGATCCTGGATCAACGTTTTAATCAAAGATACCCCAACCTACAATTAACTCAAACCCTAAGCATTTTTAAACTCTCAAATTAGTGTGAAATAATAGTTTGAGGAGTATTTCTTAAAAGACCCTAACCCAATCCTAAATCTAACATGCACACTAATCTTAACCCTGCAATCTGATTGGTTAATGAAAATGTAGATCCAGGACCAACAATGGTGTTGATCCAGGATCACATCTTACTTGGTGAAATCACGTTCACCCCAGAGGTTTCACAAGACCGCAATAGTGTGTAAGTCAAGTGCACTACATTAATGCTGGGATTTCTATCCTCGTACATCAGGTCAGAAGGAGGTTGCATGACCAGTGGTTTAGACCCTATTGCAGAAGCAACAACCAAACTAAGCCCAGTCAAAGTAATGGTAGCTCCCAAGCACTTTTTATTGGCCCGAAGGCCACCGTTCCAGGTCCAGATGGTGGAGTCAAAGGAAGAAGAAAACTTGCAAAAGAAATTCTGCAACGACTTAACAGTACAGACAGGTGGGCTTCTTTCATACATTTTGAATAGGGCCTCTACAAAAAAAACTTGTTTTCTATTTACCTTGACTCAGACTGGTTAAAATGAACATGCATTATATTAATTATTGTCTGCATACTTTTGTACTATTACAATTGACTCTATATAACAAGCTCTTATATTATTATATAATAACGTGAGCTGCCAATCTTTTCTGTCCCAGGTCTGTGTTTATAGCTGATAAGTTTGGGGTGCGGGTGTTTTCAGAGGTGCCGATGGAGGATGGCATGATTCAGATCTGTGTGGACAAAGCAGAGGTTTATGAGCTGAAGCTGTTTGTGGAAAACACTGGTCAAGAGGTTGTGTATTTCACATACTACACACCACTCCACTGGCTGCAGTGTTTTACTCTGGAAGACAGCAAAAAAGTGACACGCGACAATCCGCTATGTTTGAAACCACGTAAGTATACCCGACACTTCACTTATGCCTTATTTTTTTAATAATGAATCACATTGTTTAGAGCTTGCGTTTAGTAACATGCTTGCCCTGTTAGAAATAGAGGTGAACTTTGGCTTTTTTGGATTTAGGTGAGCAGTATGAAGTAACGGTGAGATTCAAATCCAATCATGTTGGAGTTTATTTAGCTACCCTGGCATTTGAATTCAAGAAAAACACCCAAGCCAACACACAACCCTTCCACATTGTGCGATTCATCGAAGCTGTGTACAGGACTAAGCTTGCAACCTTACTAGGCCCCGTTGAGCCATTTAAACCCCTACGGCTTGACACTTTTGAACAAGAAAACTGCACTGTGGATGAAGGTGTTCCACCTGAGGGGTGAGAATAATGTGTTGTTTTATAACTTTGTGGCATTATTCTGTTTTGGCTAAAATAAAGCTAAAATATCTGTTTGTGTAATTGTTTGTTATTTGTGTAATGGATTTGCATGTGTTTCACTCTTTTATAGTTTCGATCTGAACTTTCTGAAAACTGTAATGCCACTGGGGCAGTACACTCCTCCCGTCCACATCTCTGAGCTGGCCAAGATGAAAGACAACTGTACATCCTGGAGCCTTAAAGGAAAGTTTCAAGAACTTAAGTTAGTGTCTGTCAAGCTCCAGTCATGCAATTTGAAACTGCCCCTGATCTTTTGAGAATTGAAATTGTTGTCGTTCACAAATTGAATCGATTATTATTCCTTCTCATGTGTTTTCCTGGTACACCTAGTTCCGTCTGTTTGCAGTAGATCAGCGCTTATTTTACATGTGTTTTATTGCAGCTCTGTTAAGCTCGTTGTTATGTGTCGAGTTGTTTAACAGTACAATATCTGTTCCGGCCTGCAGGTGGCACTGTTAACAACACACAGTCAGTTACATCAAAATAAAACTGTTCTGCCAAATTAACAATAGCTTAAGTTCAGTATAGCTTAATAACTTACTAAATAACTTAATAACTAACAGCTTACAGTGTCTATGTGTATGTACTATATTTAAAAATGAAATAACCTAAAAAATAAAGGCCTAAAAGAAATATAACTAATATAAATGCACTTATGTCATTAAGAGTAATGCCCCGTACACATTACACGCAACTTTGTCGCTGTATGTTGCTCATCTCATTTGTAGCAGTCAGCAGTCTCTTTCGCCGGAAGTCGCAAAGCATCCATTGAAAAGATTGTGTCGCTCTGCTAGTCGCAGGTAGTCTGAATGGCCCATAATGCTGTTGACAATTTTACAAGCTTTCATTTTTCCAAATTGCAACAGAATATGGAGAAATACAAAGGAAAAATATCAAGATTTAAAAAATGGAAATGCAATAAAAGAACAGTTAAAGTCGAAATGAAATTGAAATTAAAAGCTGTCATTTGTTTTGGAATATTGTGGTATTTTTTTTACAAATGACTTATCTGTGAGCTTGATTATATTTTAAAAATTGTATGTGGCGTCATAATTTTTAATCAAAAACCTAAATCTCCTCCCCTTCTCGAAACAATCTCTCTTTACTTCCGGTCATAAGGTATGACAGGTGAGCGCGGTCCGGGAAAAGATCACAGCGATTAGCAACATGACCCAATTTCTAACGATCCAATCAATTCTCGATGAGCGAATTCAATTCCAGTCCTACCTTTTTTCATTTCAGAAGCCATTTCACTCGGATATCCATCACGACGGGCAAAACAAGTCAATCGCTACTTCTGTTTCATGGTGACTTTTAGGGTTGATCAACAAGGAAATAAATAACAGGCAGAAGTATGGGGAAAAAAGAAAAATATTTTTTTAAGACAACCACCAAAACTAAAACTAAAGCATTGTGACTTTTTAATTTTATGTTCATTATATAATCATTGTCATGTTCAAGAAACCAATTTGAAATGATTCGAGCTTTGTGACATGGTGCATTACCCTGCTGGAAGTAGCCATCAGAGGATGAGTACATGGTGGTCATAAAGGGATGGGCATGGTCAGAAACAATGCTCAGGTAGGCCGTGGCATTTAAACGATGCCCAATTGGCACTAAGGGGCTTAAAGTGTGCCAAGAAAACATCCCCCACACCATTACACCACCAACACCAGCCTGCACAGTGGTAACAAGGCATGATGGATCCATGTTCTCATTCTGTTTATGCCAAATTCTGACTCTACCATCGTGAGCTAGTGCAAATTGTAGCTTTTTGCTATTTGTAATGGAGATGAGTGGTACCCGGTGGGGTCTTCTGCTGTTGTAGCCCATCCGCCTCAAGGTTGTGCGTGTTGTGGCTTCACAAATGCTTTGCTGCATACCTCGGTTGTAACAAGTGGTTATTTCAGTCAAAGTTGCTCTTCAATCAACTTGAATCAGTCGGCCCATTCTCCTCTGACCTCTAACATCAACAAGGCTTTTTCGCCCACAGGACTGCCGCATACTGGATGTTTTTCCTTTTCACACCATTCTTTGTAAACCCTAGAAATGGTTGTGCGTGAAAATCCAAGTAACTGAGGCATAAAAAAATTTTTGTTTGGTTCCGGTTTCCGACCGACCCTGCCAATTTATGTGCGACCCAAATTTATTTTATGAGCTTGGGGAAGAAATAATACACATTAAATAAATACACAAATAAAAAAACTTTGAGGGGAACTATAATTTACCTTTTAGTACAGCACCGTTTTTGTAAAGCACGCGATGCAACGTCCTCTAGCAATGCTAAAAACAAGGCAGCTATACGGTCGTTAACACAATCGTTCACACATCGTTGTCACTTACAAAAGCACTGATAACTTTTGGTGTGCATTTCGAGATGCTTTTTCGTGCACAGCAACGTAATCTTTTGCCCCCGCCGAAAGTTGTAACTTACAGACCAAAAAAGACGAGCTGAACAACGATATGCAAGTAGGCTTTTCTCTTCCAGAGAGGACAAACCAAGGCTAATTTTTGCGGTCAGAAAGTGAATTATAATATTTGAATTTATGGTATTATGACCAGGGCTTGACATTAACACCCGCCAAATGCGGGTAGATTTCGGCCGTGGCGGGTAAGACAGCCAATCCCACTAGCCACTTTGCCAGCTTGAATATAATTTTTTAATTGTAGTTTTCTTAAAAGTTATGCGAAATGATAAACAATACGCAATGCGACAACTTCCATGAGCACTCTGCACCCAGCGCAACGCAAAGAGACCATTTGCGAATGCACAAGAGGACGCAGTCTGAGCGCATACACACTTCGGGAAAGATAAAACAATTGCATGGAAGTGATTGATTAGATATAAATTGCCTGCAAACTCTCAGGGCAAGAGCGAAGAGAAATTCAGCGCATACCTGAATGCACACGAAATCAAAGAAAACCCGCCAGCTGAGAGGTTTGCGCATCATTTTAATGTTACAATAATGCCCTCTCAACATTTGTCATTAAAAAGTCTTAAATCACTTTTATCAGTAACCATGATCAAGCTTATAAAATACATCTGCATAAACTAGCTGACAGTAAAATTAATGTACATTTCTTGACAGTATTTACTGCTGTTGTTAATAAATATTTAAAGTGGTTGTCGATGGGTTTTGTGTTTATCTTTTCAGTTTAGAATTAGTGTTTCTTCTACACCCCTGCTCTACTTTTAATATATTCATTTAAAGTTAATCTATTTATGCCGTACTTACTAGCATGTTTTTCATGCACCTAAATATATGATATGATCTATACTGATATACCAGCTATATACCAGCTAATAAATGTTGTCTTAATTTGGGTAGTCAGACTGCATTTGAAATTCAGTCTGCATCTAATTTAGCAAGTAAATTTGCTCGAATTAAAGTCATTTTAGGATGCCAAATTCAAGTTTAATCAAATAAAAATAGTGTATAATTGAATAATGTCAAATCCTGATTATGACAAAAGAGATAATCCGTGGAGACGTGCTGCGCTGCGTGAGACAAACACGCAATATAGCCAAAGTCACCATATCCGCTATTCAATTTAAAAATGTAACAATTTCCTACCTATCCCTTGCTGCCACTGAAAAAAAAATAATAATAAAATAAAATAAAATCCCTACCGACCCATGACCTAAACTGACAACCAACCAGAACCAAACTTTTTTTTTATGCCTAAGCAGATTGTGAAATACTCAGACTGGCCCGTCTGGCACCAACAACCATGCCACGCTCAAAATAGCTTAAATCACCTTTTTTTCCCATTCTGACATTCAGTTTGGAGTTCAGGAGATTGTCTTGACTAGGACCACACCCCTTAATGAATTGAAGCAGCTGCCATGTGATTGCTTGATTAGATAATTGCATTAATAAGAAATTGAACAGGTGTTCCTAATAATCCTTTAGGTGAGTGTATGTCTGATGTGTATAGTTGTCAAAAACGTTATTTATTTATTTTGGCCATTTTAATAATTTTAAAATGTAAAGGAAAGTTTCTTATCTTATGTTGGATATCGGGTGCTTTAGTGTAACACTAGCGCTAGTCCTAGACTAAAACACAAGTTTAAGCTGTCACAACTGAAAATAACTTTTAACAGATTTGTCTCAAGATACAAGCATGTTTTTCTAAGGCATGTTTATAAAAGATGCTCAAACATCTTAATTTAACTAAGACCTAGTCCTCCTGGCTTTAGCAAAGCCTTTTTATGTGAAAGCAGGCCTATAATACATAATTGTTTGTGTGTTTGGTGGTTTCTAGGTCGTTACTGCAGAGTAAGCTGGAGTTTGAAAACTATGCAGAACGCTTTGACTTACTGCTGTACCTGGAGGAATGTCAGATGCATGTTGACATCAAGAGATATAACAAAGACAATGTCACCCTAGTGAGGGACAAAGAAGACAAAAGACTGATGGTGTTAAATGTGAGTAGAAACGTCTTTAATTCTAGAAACGCATGGACAGAGAGACCAAAGGTAAAATTCAATGAGATTCACTTTTGAGATCTGTCTGTAAATCTTTTGTCCTAAAGCTTCCTGGTGTGTCAGAAAACCGACCATCTGTTCTGAGAGGAGATCATCTGTTTCTCACCAAGAGTGAGGAAGTCTTTACCTCAAATGTAATTAAATACAAGGGCTACGTCCACAGTGTAGAACTGGACAAGGTCAAACTGGGCTTCTCAAAAAGGTGACCTAAAGCATTGAATACATTTTTTATCCATATGGCATAATCAGTCAAAATTCTTTGCCCAAAGTCCAGGAAACATCCATTTAAAAAAAAATGTTTTTACTTTTAAGGTTCCTTGACAGTTTCATAAATAAAATGAAATTCCGTGTAGAGTTCGTAGTTAATCGTCTACCAATAAGACTGCAACACAGAGCTGTACACATGGCAGTCCAGCACAACCTTAGAGATGTGCTATTCCCTGTGGGGTCAAAGGACATGACCCCTTTGTCTTCACCTTCTCTGAGGTCAGTAATACTGTATACTGATACAATGGACTGTATGCGTCCTCTAACCAACACAAAACAACATGTACAAATGTATTTATTTATTTATGCATGCAGAAAGCACTTATTTTATAACAAGATCCACTGAATTTGTGATGAGGCTGAATTTATTGATAAAAAATGTATGCAATACAAAAAGAAACTGCCTTCTGATTATGCACATAACAAAATCATGTACTTGCAATTAGACCACATTACATTTTAAAGGGACACACCACTAACAACACTTGTAAACTCTTCTAAAATGACAACCCCCAGATGCCGAACGGAACAATTTAAAAGATCACCTATTCCACATATGTGTAGACTTTTAAATGATTGTGGATTTTAAAAGGACTTTGTATACCTTTATGAAGTATTTTAATCTTTCTTTCCTTTTAATCTTGTATTTTAACTTGAGTATATATGTTTTGACTTTTCACTGTAAACGCAAAATAATTCAGTGTTCCCCTATGATAAACGTCTTTGGGTACCTGTAACGATGATGATAAATCAATAAATCAATGAGGGCACTTGGTTATTTTTTAGTGCGATGCTAATGGTCTAATCAGATTCAATGGATTATGCTAAGCTATGCTAAAAGTGGTACCGCCAGACCCGGAGATCAGCTGAATAAATTCCAAAACTGTAAAAATCAAATTAGGGCTGCAGCTATCGATGCTTTTTGTAATCGATTAATCTAGCACTGAATCGATCAATTAATCGAGTAATCGGATAAAAAGTTTTTGTGTGTTTTTAAACAACCAAAACAAATAATGCATAACGCAAATGACTTGGCTGTAAAATGTTCAAGCATTTGGCTTTTATTTCTAAAAAAAACCCAGAGGTATTTGGCTCCAAAAAATAAGCCTATTTATTTAAATTTTTACCCATTTAGTGTTTATAAGTGCCAGTGCCAACAATTAAACACTTTAATTTATTAATATGCACAACAGGTTTCATGCTGTAATCTAGCCCTGACATCAAAGTAAATATCTGGTTTATGTACATTTCTACACCTGCAGCATTTACCATTAGGCTACTTACATATCATATATCATTTCTGGGGTGAGCCTATTTGCTATGGTAACAACCTGTGTGTGCACACGTGCTGTGCGTGACGTTCAGTTGCTTCATTGCATTTTGGTACTGCAGAAATACATACATTCATTTTCAATAGAACGCTGCTTTTGGTTTGCATCACTTGCATTGCGGTGCATTTTAGGTTAAGAATCCGTTCGAAAAATCACATCATCACGTCCCGCTGTATACAGTGAATGCATCATGCTGAAATTATTGTTGCGTAAAAGTTTAAGCATATGTGATGCATTGCGGGATTAAAATCAGCGGAAGCTACGTTACCTTGTTTCATCGATGCTTGGTGAAAAAGCAGTGGATGTTTTCGGTTCAGATGCTGAATGTAATGATCCCAAACTTTAGACATTCTCTCTCTGCCATTTATGGACATATTCGCTCCGCCATCGCGCCAACTAAATTCAAAATGTACCATGCGCTATGATGTGCTTCCTGAACATTGAACAACGGTCTGTGTGAATCAGATCTCGGCGCGTGTAGTGCGCGTCATTGGAATTTAACGAGGCTTCGAGGC
This sequence comes from Misgurnus anguillicaudatus, assembly GCF_027580225.2. Classification (NCBI taxonomy): domain Eukaryota; kingdom Metazoa; phylum Chordata; class Actinopteri; order Cypriniformes; family Cobitidae; genus Misgurnus; species Misgurnus anguillicaudatus. The sequence goes on from NC_073341.2 coordinate 24,601,744, forward strand.
AGAATTTTTGCCTCGAGGAATTTTTTGAATCGAGTAAATCGAGTAACTCGATGAATCGTTTCAGCCCTAAATCAAATGTTTAACTCTAGGGGAGCTGGAAAATGAGCATATTTTCAAAAAAGTGGAGTGTCCCTTTAAGTCTGTTTGCGTAACCGTGTAAGAGCTTTAACTAAAAAAGTTCTGACTTGCACAGTCAATTTACAGTTCAAATTAAAAATTGAAGGCAGCTAGAATTTTTTCAGTGTATTAATATACTGCAAATCTGTAGAAAGAAGTATTTTAATTGTATTTGTGTAGACTCTTTGATTCAAAGCTGGAGTGGAACCATGAACAGTACACAGCAGTATGCAACATTGTGGCTGGTGTGTCCAAGCCGGCACCATACTTGGTGTTTGGTCCTCCCGGCACTGGCAAAACCGTTACTATAGTGGAGGCCATCAAACAGGTTATCACACACAAATTAAACCAAACCACAGATAACTACAGGAAAAAAATTATTAAATGGAATTGATTGATAGTGTCACTTCATACATTACATTTTGTATTTTAATAGCTATTCAATGTTAATAAAAAAAAAAAAAAAATGCAATACTTGCAATTATAAATATTGCAATTATTATTTCTGTCTGTTTGTCTGTGTTTAAACTCTCAGGTAGAGAAGAATGTATCTGGTGCCTGTATTCTAGCATGCGCTCCATCGAACAGTGCCGCTGATCAACTTTGTGAAAAACTGATCAGCAGCCAACATGTTGACAAAGCCAAAATCTTCAGACTTTATGCCAGTTCACGCAATCTAAAAGACATCCCTAACGTCATAGTGGTTAGTGTCTGTTCAAGTCAATACAGCAAAATTTGCACATTACAATGAAACATTTCGAATTATTATGTAGAATACTAAGAATACTAAGGTTGATGAAAGTGAAAATGCATTAATGCATGAACATACAGCATTTATATAAACATAGAACAATCCTTAAGAATATCTATTTTATTATATTAAATAAAAATGACGCATACAGTGGCTCCCAAGCATGATATGACAACGTGATCAGATTATTTAAAATGATGCAGAAATACTCAGAATGTTTAAAAAGTATATCATTGTTAATTTACGGATTTTTGTTTTAATATTTTGTTATAATGCAACATTCACACATTTTTACGTTTAATTGATGCCCAAATATGTATATAGTTGTGTTAATTATATCCATTTTTATGTTGTGTGTAGAAAAACAGCAATGTGGAGGGGAACATGATTGTTTTCCCATGTAAAGAGGATCTTATGTCATACAAAATCCTGGTCAGTACGCTGGTTACTGCAGGCAGGTACAGAGCTCCATCATACATGTATACAATTATCTCTTTCTTTATCTGTCTCTCCCTCATGCACACACAAAATGTCTTCACATACATTTATAGCAGTCTGCATGTGCATGCATGTGTTTTTGTTGGTAGACTGGTCAGTGGGGGATTTCCTGTGGGTCATTTCACTCATATTGTTGTGGATGAAGCTGGACATGCTATGGAGTCAGAGCTCATAATCAGTGTGGCAGGTGGTCAACGACTCTCACTCTCACTTTCCTGTTTCTCTGTTTATAATATTCTTCTAAAAACCTTTCCGACAAATCTGTGAGTAGTAAAATATTTAAATATCAAAACTTCTGTGCTGTGTGCGTTTGGGTATAATTGCATGCATGTCCTGTGTCTGTATAGGACTGTTGAATGCTGAGACTGGACAGCTTGTTTTGGCAGGAGATCCCAGGCAATTGGGCCCAATTCTCAGATCTCCTATTGCCATTAATCATGGCCTTGGTAAGACAAACAAATACAAATTATGTACTTTGGACCTAAATAAAGAGCACAGTAACCTGTAACAGAATAGTTCAAACAAAAATTTAAATCCTGTTCAAATCTAAATGTTGGGTCTTAAACGTAAATGTGAAATGTCAATTTCTCCACCACCCAAATAGGCAAAGTTACTACCTTCACTTCAGTGCCAACTTCTCAGCAATACATGGCTGGGTTCCTAATGATCTGTGTTTAGCAAAAAAAGTGTATATCTGACATGATGAAACTAATTGAATCCTATTTAGATGTCTCTTTGCTGGAAAGGCTGATGACCCAGAACGATCTTTATAAGAAGGATGAGAACATGGAATTTGATAAACGCTATGTCACCAAACTGCTTCTGAACTACAGGTAAGATAGACCATCTGTAATGATTATGAGTTATTATACTGTATGTTTAATTCCATAGTCAATAATATCAGACTGTCTCTTTAATTGTGTGTCTCACTTTCTCTCTCTCTCCAGGTCTCATCCATCCATTCTGAAAGTCCCTAATGAGTTGTTTTATGATGGGGAGTTGAAAGCATGTGCAAATGAGATCAGCTCTAACCAATACTGCAATTGGGAACACCTACCCAAACAAGTATGATGCATATTAATTTAAAGGATTAGTCCATTTTCTTAAAAAACGAATCCAGATAATTTACTCACAACCATGTCATCCGAAATGTTGATGTCTTTCTTTGTTCAGTCAAGAACAAATTATGTTTTTGGGGAAAACATTCCAGGATTTTTCTCATTTTAATGGACTTTAATGGACCCCAACACGTAACAGTTTTAATGCAGTTTAAGATTGCAGTTTTAACAGAGTTTCAAAGAACTCTAAACGATCCCAAACGAGGCATAAGGGTCTTATCTAGCGAAACGATTGTCATTTTTGACAAGAAAAATAAAAAATATGCACTTTTAAACCACAACAACTTGTCTATTACCGGTCCTGTGACGCGCAAGCGCGACCTCACGCCATACGTCATCACGCCATACGTCATCACGCCGAAAGGTCACAGATGACGTATGCGAAACTACGTCCCAGTGTTTACAAGTGTGGAGAAAGAGGACCGTTCCGACGTTGTTGTATGTCGAATGATACCAATTAATGTCTTTGTGTCAGTTTATTGTTTAAAATGGTCCGAAAATGTGCGTTTCATATGTAACACGTGACCTTTCAGGGCTTGACATTAACTTTTTGAGCAAGTTGTCCTTCGGACAAGTAAATTTGTGTTTCACTTGTCCATGCACAAAAGTCACTTGTCCGGGTAAAGATTTATAATATAATGTATTTTTTGTGTTTTGCTAATCAGTGGCGGAGCAAGGGATTTTCAGTGGTGGCCAGGCAGGGGCCAGCAGTTACTCTGGTGGCACATAAAATCTCTATCATCCATCCTTAAAATACTTTTAAGTATTATAGGTGTGTTAATAAGAATAATGTATAACATACAATTGCTACAATACTTTCATTTTAATTAAAATGAATTGAGATTAACATACAATTTATAGTCATTATTCAACCTCATGTTTTTTTAAACTATTTAATCAAATAAAACTTTTGAAATTTACTTTGAAACCAGGATTTATATCTCCCATTGCCGAAAATACTATAGAGACCAGAAAATCATGTGAATTTAGGCCACTGAAATGTATTTTACTAAGATTCATTTGGCTGCTTCTTGTTACTCTTTCTGAAGAATGATGCTATATCTGCTGCCTTTCTCTTCATTTTTCCCACATTTCAATGATTGTAGAAAAGAGTCACCTTTAATAAATGGACTAATCCGATCACCCCTGTTGTTAAGTGCGAAATGGACTGTTCCAAAACTTACCGCTAGAAGCCGTTTCTCAATGTCAAGGAAGGATCCTCGGAAGCTAGAATTTCGAGGATGCAACGTCATCGACGTCCGTCGAAGGACTGTTCCAATGTCGAGGATCCTTGAAATTTCAGCCAAGGACTGAGTCCTTCGTTCGAGAAACATCCCATATACAGGAAAGGATCCAAATTTGTATCCTTCGCGCTCTTCACGCGCTGAAATCACCCACAATCCTATGCGCGCAGCACCGAAAGCACACCTTTCAATCACGCAATGACGCAATGACGTGCACTTGCTAGCCTGTTCCATTTAACGTGTTCTCAGAATGCTTAAAAGGAGCCTCGCCTAGCCTCTAAAGGAAGTGACTTGAAAGGACTAGTCCTGCCAAGGAAGTATCCTTGACATTGGGAAACGGCTAGAGAGTCTGCGCAGTGTCGGAGAATAGAGCAGGTGATTGATAACGGGAAAGGAGATCAGCTGAATAGTGTAAATAGTTATAGTTTAAATAAGCAGGATTGATTCAAATCAAAGGAGATTTTGTGGACTGTGCGTGTGTGTGCATTATACTAAACACACATCTATGCACATTTAATAAAGTCAATGATTTGAATACTTTGAGACATACTTGTTCTAACCGGACAAACTTCAACCAAACCCGGACTAGCAATTAAAGCAAAATAATAGAAGATTTTTCAATGATTGTCTGACATAAAAACACTAAAGCAAAACATTACCATGTTTTAAAACTTATTAGAATAAATGTATCTAGATTATCTATATATAAAATCAATCTTAAACCTAGCATTTACGCTGTAATGTTCGCGTGGGATTTTAATGTACAGTGACGAACTCTGTCAGATTCAAATCGCTGTCGCGCAGCACGCACACATGTTCGGCGATCAGGTTTAATGCGCGCACAGCTTGATTAGTAACAATAACAGTACATGTAAACGTGTGTGTCGGCGTATGCGCTCTCTGTTCAATATTCCGCTCGGTGTTTGCGCTGCGCGTGCTGCGCGTTCTGCTCTGTCGTTAACGGCACATAACGTGAAGTAACATTGATTGAAATTTAACTTGTCCAGTCGGACAACTAATTTTCTCTTACACTTGTCCTACAAAAAATCCACTTGTCCCGGACAAGTCTTAATGTCGAGCCCTGGCCTTTCCACGGCATTACGCAATTATGTGAGGTCGCGTTGGTGCGTCACAGGACCGGAGATAGACGAGAAGTTGTAGTTTAAAAGTGCATATTTTTTATTTTTCTTGTCAAAAATGACAATTATTTCGCTAGATAAGACCCGTTTTGTTTAGATTCCTTTGAAACTCTGTTGAAACTGCAACATAAAACTGTTACGTGTTGGGGTCCATTAAAGTCCATTAAAATGAGAAAAATCCTGGAATGTTTTCCTCAAAAAACATAATTTCTTCTCGACTGAACAAAGAAAGACATCAACATTTTGGATGACATGGTGGTGAGTAAATTATCTGGATTTTTTAGAGAAAATTTACTAATCCTTTAAGCCAATGTTGCTGTGTCAGATTGCTTGAAATCAATCAATCAATCAATCAATGTTTACACTTCAACATATAAAAAATATCTATTGTTATCTTTGTATTTTCAACTAGACAAAAATGTATTTTGAGGTTTTGGGTTCAGAAAACTGTTTGTATATATATATATATGTAAGGAATAATTGACGACGGGCCATTGAATTATAAGAAAATAATGCACACCAAGGTGGTAATACGCCACAACACAAAGCGGAGTGCCATTACACCGCAGGTGTGCATTATTTTCAAATAATTCAAAGGACCGGAGTCAATTATTCTTCTTATACCACGGTTACCACAAACATTGCTCTGGTGCCTATTTTTAAGACATTTGACGGTTTACAGAAAAATAATCAACACCCATAGAACATTTCTCAGCCAATCAGAATGCAGCATTCAACAGACCCGTGGTATAAATAAATATATATATATATATATATATATATATATATATATATATATATATATATATATATATATATATATATATATATATACCGGTTTTTTTTTATGTTTCAGGGATTTCCAGTCATCTTCCATGGAGTGCCTGGGAAGGATGAGAGAGAGTCAAACAGCCCCTCATTTTTTAACACCTTTGAAATCGACATCATAATGGGATACCTGGAGAAACTACTCCTGACACAGGCCAAGAGGGGTATCGCTAAAATCTCCCCCAAAGAGATTGGCGTTATTGCTCCCTACCGAAAACAGGTGTAATCTCCACTTTGACAATCTTTCATTCATACCAGACACAGTATCTTTTTTGGACTTTCTTTGTTGCTGTCATTTTGGAACATTAAAGGGCCCACAATAATCTGGCCGTACACAGTCATTGCATGGTTTTGTTTTCGATTGAAATTACTGGGTGGTCACAGAGGTAGATTTGGCTAAAAACTATTACATTAGAAGTGAAAGGGAGCTGCAGAGATATTCAGTTAGTATGCAATTAAAGATGAATGTTTATTGGCTTGAATGCCAAAGTCCTACAAAGTTGAAAACTTTATCTGCCTACCATTACACTCTTAAACATTCAGCTTGGTTATGACACATTCTTCAGATCCTTGAATTTGACTCTTTTTCACAGGTGGAAAAGATCAGGCAGGCCATCAATACACATGAAGAGATCCAAAATTGTATGAACATTAACAACCTTAAGGTTAGCTTCAGTTTAATTTCTTCCATGCTCTTGTATAGCTTTCCAAACAAGATGACTCTCCTATTTAGTGTTTGGTGTGTGTTGTTTAGGTTGGATCTGTGGAAGAGTTTCAAGGCCATAAGGAAAGTGATCATAGTGTCAGCTGTTCGGAGTAGTGGGAAATTCATCAGTTTGGATGAAATGTTTAACATTGGGTTTCTCAAGAATGAGAAGGTAGTATCATACTAAAAGTAACATTCCAAAATAAAAACAACACAAAAATGATATCTAAAATTTTGGCGTGATGATATCCTTAAGGAAAAATCCCACGGTTTCATTATATTGCCATTGCAACACTGAAAATTTCAAATGTCTGCATATACAACTTTTTAACTGGACACAATTATTTATTATGACATGTATCCCTGGTATTAAAAATAAAGCCTTTAAATTATAATATTCTTAAAAATATATATTTTTGTAATATACATTAAATGTAAACATCAAATCAACATGACAATGACATAGGAGCGGTTTCTCAAACAGGGTTTATTGTAGTCCCAGACTAAAATGCATAATAATTTAAAATCACCTTGTTTTGACATATCTTAACATATATTAGTGCCATTGTTTTATCTCAAGATGCACACCATTGTTGTTTGTTTGTAAAGGTTTGTTTGTTAAAACTACTTAAATGTCCTAATATAACTAAGGTCTAGTCCTGTTCACCTGCTAAATGAAGGAGGCCAGTTTATGAATCACAGGACGTTTTGTAAAAAAATACATTTCAATGTGAGGGGAAGAAGTATGATATGGTATTGAACAGTATGTCTAAGTTTTTATTTGAATTTATTAGTTTTTTTTTTTTCATTTTGTTCTTCCTTAAAGGTGCAGTGTGTAGTTTTTAGAAAGATCTCTTGACAGAAATGCAAAATAATATACAAAACTATATTATCAGAGGTGTATAAAGACCTTTCATAATGAACCGTTATGTGTTTATTACCTTAGAATGAGACGCTTTTATCTACATACAAAGAGGGTCCCCTTAAATGGAAGTCGCCATTTTGTGCCGCCATTTTTCTACAGAAGCCCTTAACGAACAATTTTTTTACTAAGTTGTCTCCGACGATGACATGTTTGTTCGGTGGCAGCAACCGTAGCTTCTCTATGTGTTTCAAAAGCAAGGGGTGAGCAGTGGACTACGCCGTTGGTTGCAATCCGCATCCTCACCACTAGATGCCGCTAAAATTTACACACTGCACCTTTAGGGATAGTTCACTCAAAAATAAAAATTGTGTAATCATTTACTCACTCTTATGTTGTTACAAATTTGTATACATGTCTTTGTTCTTATGAACATGAAGGAAGATATTTTGAGGAATGTTTGTAACCAAGCCGTTTGTGAGCCCCATTCACTTCCATAGTAGAAAAAAAGAATACTATAGAAGTGAATGGGGCTCACAAGCTGTTTCGAACATTCTTCAAAATATCTTTCTTTGTGTTCATCAGAACAAAGAAATTTATACAGGTTTGTAACAACATAAGAATGAGTAAATGATGACACAATTTTCATTTTTGGGTGAACTATCCCTAAAGGTGCAGTGTGCTTTGTTCAAGACAAAGTAAAAAAAGGGAAAAAAAACTAAGGGCTAGTCCTGGATTAATCTAAACCCTGTTCGGGAAACCACCTTTTAATGATGTAATTAATAGGGCACTCATACCTTGGAAACAGTGTCACAGAAAATGTTAGTGGTTTTGAAACTTTGACTCTTTAAAACCTTCGTATATCTTGTAACCCATGCCTAGCCTTTACTTGTTTTATGAATGTCTCTTTGATTTTTAGAGATTTAATGTGGCAGTGACGAGAGCCAAAGCTCTCTTCATAATGGTGGGAAACCCCATCATTTTACGGACAGATGCAAACTGGGGCAGGTATGGGTCCTTCTAATTTAAATATACATGGAAAATAGTCTGAATCCTAAAGTTATTTTCTGCTGATGTTTTTACCTTGCTGTTTTATAGGTTTATTGATTTCTGCACCGAGCAGGGTGGTTACATTGGTTTTCATTTTACCAGTGTAGAGAGAATAGAGGAGGTTGAAGAGCGTCTGCTTGCTCTTAATATCCAGGAGACCAGTGGTAAGATCTCGCCCTAGTAATAATACTCCAAAAATCCATTATTTTACTGACTGTTTACTATGAGCCTGTTGTGTTCAGTTTCTGCTGTTTAATGAAGAACAGGCCTACTTTTTTTTTAAATGGTGGTTCAAATCTTTATTATTCAAAGATCATATTTTGCTGCTATTATATATTGTAGCACCTATAAAAACATGCCTAAATACTGTATTCAATCTCAATATTTACCAGCCAATCCTTTTCTATAAAATGTGCAATTGCACTGTAAGCCCATACAGGTTGATTGAACCTAAAAAATTTATGGAAACTCGTTGCCCTAAAAAAGTTGATTTTGCCTGGTTGAAATAACAATTAATTTTAAGTTTAATGTACTTAATGTTTTAATTTCTTCCAATGCACTCTTAACCCAGATTAGAGGACATTACTAGAAATGTGTGAGGAAACCTGTTGCATATAACTTTATTTTTTATCACTTTATATTACTTTTGATGTTATAAATGGTATTATAACAAAAATTAATGACTGACTTTAAGTCAATCATTGAATAAACGTGATTCTCCACAGAAACACACAAAAAAATGTGTTTTGATATACATTGTTAGTACAGTGGAGAGAAATACAATAAAATGTTTTGAACAGGGTTGATGTACGGAAACACTGATCACCTGAACGGTGACTTCACAAAATGATCATTTACAACAAAACAACATCAATAATATAAGAGCTTGAACCTATATGACATTTTATTAACAAATATTTGAATAGAGAACGTTCTTATCAGTTTTTAATTTGTGAAAAAGCAAAAAATAATCTAAATAGTCAGGCGCAAAGGATTATGGGTATTCCTCACAACATGAACTAATAATTTTAAGTTCATTTTACTTGAATGTTTTAGTTTAATAGATTTTGTAAGGTTAACAGTTTAATCAACTAAACTTTTTAAGCTTTGGCTTCAAAACAGAAAATATTAATAATTTTTCCTTGATTGTTTGAGTAAAGACAATTTTTGGGTTAACAGTGTGTGCATCAATGTAGAAGTTTCAAAAGGTTCAAGTTTCAAAAGCTGAAATGCTTTTTCTTGTGTTTTTACACCTTCTAGTGGAAACAGAAGAAAGTGTCGTCCAACAGTATCTAAATCCTGAGTGGAGACATGAACACTAACAAATTGCCAAAATTTCTTTGAACATCTCCAGACACTCTTCCCTAACCTGGTCACATCCCATTCACTTCTGAAGCGTCAATGGATTTAAAGCAACACCAAAGAGTTTTGGCTCTTTGCTCCCCCTAAAGGTTAGAAGCGTAATTGTCTATTACCCACTGTCATAAATACTGAGGTATAGCTGGCTCTGATTGGATTGTAGGTCTGCCGTAAAGCAAGTTTTTGTAGTATTCACTCGGACTACAGGACCGCTACCGGACGGTTGGAAACTTCTTTAGTGCGGTTTTGGCCGATAGAGGGCTGCAAAGCGAATGTGAAAGTGCTGTTCACCCTGTTTAGAGTGGATGAACGACTGAAACTGTTTTGGAAGCGTTATTTTAAGGTAAAAAAAACTCTTTGGTGTTGCTTTAATTTGCACTTAATGATGTAATATTCAAACGTGATCAATATGAATTCATCTCTGGACTAAAGTGTGTAAAATGTTCTTTCTAGGAAGTTTAGATAGTAAACATTTTAGCAGATTTACAGAAAATATATGAATTTATAATTTAATAAATCAATATTATGTGAAGATTATCACATGGACAAACGGTTTTACACCTTTCGGAAATCCCGGGGGGGAAAGGACCCCCCCCGATCTGAGGGTGACCCCCCCAAAATATCATTAAAATATGTGTATTGAAAATAATTTAATGATTTATAATACCTAAAATAATTGTGTAAGAAGTAAAACAATACAAATGCAAACGGAGCACCAACAAAAAACGTTTTATATTTTGATTCCCCCTCCGTTGCCTCACAGTGGTTTGGTCCACTGCCAGCGCCCCTTTCACCCATTTTCTATCTCCCACTGTTGTACATGTGATTATTTGTCCCATCAGAGTTTTTAAAGTGCTTTCTTTTGTTGAATACTATCTACAGCAGCAGTTACCTTCCTGGGTCATAAATCTTCCTGCTCCAGGTCACCAGCCTTTCCTTATAGACTTTTTATGTCTCCTATTGTTTTTTGTTTCAAACACTTAAGGCCGTTATAATGTGATCAGAGAATTTGCAAAGTCTGGCTTGAATTTTACTATTACTTTATAGTCTTATTTGCTTCTTCTAGTCTGTACTGTTAACCCTGATTTTGTTTTAATCCTAATAAATAAGCATTATTTAATACATTTTTTAATTATATATTTTAATATATTTTAAATTAAAAGTATTATACACTTAACCTAAACCCTGCAATATTTCCTTGATTACTCAAGTGTTTATGCCTGTCTATGACAATATTTTGAATATATAGTATAAGTAAATTAATAATTAATTTTAACATTAAGTGTAATAATAAAATCATTTCATATACATACAATTTTTAGTACATAATAGTTTATTTAAAATGAATGAGGAAAATAAAGTGGGTTAAATCCAAATCAAATTAAACCTTACAGACAAAAAGTTTGAGATGCACTTAAAATATGCCAAATACATAAAATGCTTAGGCTAACTGCTTCTGTCTGTCTTATTGATTTGGTTGTTTTGATCATTTACCTGATATACTGCATGCTGCCATTACAAAACGCTATTAATAAAGCCGAGATACATTTAAACCAAAGTAGCAAACGCGTCATAAACGTCTGGTTGTATCATGACGTTCTTGTCAAGTGTAAAATGTTGCCAGGATTTGCAGTACGTTTAAGAAACATTATATTTGGGTTTTATGACGCAGACCCCACAAAAAGAAAATATGTGCTTTGTTATTAATTTAATTTTTGTAAATTCACAAATGTAAATTCTCTAACTCTAAACCTGTCTTCTCTGTCTTCCTGAAAGCATTGGAAAACTACTTAAATGGAACTTCAATATCTACTAATAAGAAAACTATAATGACACTTGATTTGCTCTGCATTTGATTTTTTTATCTGATCATGTTCATGTGATAATTTTTTTTCTTTTTTTTATTATTATTATATTTTTAAATGTATGTTATTTCTTGTGTTTATTGTTTATTTGGTTATAAATTTAATGTATGTCTATTTTTCTGTATGTATGTTCTGTACGTTCTTTGCAATAATATATAGGCTATAAAAAGAAAGAAAAAAAATCATGACGTTCTTTAAACGTCTTATTCCATCATTCTATTTACGTTATTTTAACACCTAAATAAAACTTTTTACGAAAGTTGCATTTTGGTCTGGTTTTGTTTTTGTAATAAACAGATGTGATATTTACTTTTTTTTTTACTACCTTAAAGAGCACCTATTAACCGATTTATTTTTTTACATTTCCTTTGGTGTGCAAGTGTGTATTAGTACATGTTAACGATATGCAAAAGGTACATACCCCAAAGTAAACAATGATGTAGACAAGACCGACATTATCATAATTTCTCCCGCTTTGGACTCACAGTCTGTAAGTTAACTCCTGTTAGCAACCGCATCTTTCAAGCACGGTATGGAGCATCACGTTTCCGGCTGACGTCAGAGGTATTCAAGCCAATCAGATTAGCTGGCCAATCAGGGACACAGAGCTTTTCAAATCTATGTGTTTCGGGAAGAGAGTGAAATCTGGAGCTACAAAAATATACGGTAGCCTATGTGGAAAATACTGTATTTTTAACCATAAAACCACGTGAACACATTAACGTTTTAGCAATGAAATAGGTGCACTTTAAGAAAACGTACCAAATAGGTGTTTTACAACATTTTAAAAATATCCTTTTTGGTTAAGTTGGTGTGGTTTTTTAAAACGTTGTGCTGCAACATTACCTAGTTTCAACCAAAATACAACATTATGGAAAGTTGTAAAAACTTTTTGTGTTTGCTGGATGGGGTCTTAAAAGTTTCTCTGTATAACCAAGCAGCGGCAGTTTATAGGCCAAGCCTTGTGATGAAGAATTCTTGCTGATATTTTTGAATGATTGCCTTTACTTTGTTATTAATCCGAAGCCATTTAAAATGGTGATTCGTTGAACCTTCCTTAAACAAGTCTCAGATTGTAATAATTTATTATTTATAACATATTAGGCACGGACACCGCCCATCCCTTACGAAAATAAACCATGGTTTTACTACAGTTAAAACAAAAAAAAAACATGGTAACCACAAATAACCATGGTTTTGACCATGGTTAGTGTAGTAAAACCATGGTTTTGCTGATAGTAATCAATACACCAAAAAAACAGGTTATTACACTTTTACCACAATAAAAACATGGTTAATGTTCCTCACGCACTTCACACGTTTATTGCAGCAGAACCAATACAACTCATATGTAATTAAATGGCTTTAAATATGAATACACTAAATATAAAGATCAATGGCTTCTTAAATATTCAAGTATTTGCTATCCTCCTGGCTGTCTGGTATTTTGCTGTCGACAGGGGGCGCGCTTGCCCACTCAGAGCGGATACAATGTGAGTGTATTTTAATAGTTTATTTAAAAAATATTTTTTATTAAATGCTTTGTCTAAGTGTCCTTATTGTATTTTACAAAAACGGTTAAAAATTGAATATATGTGAACAATGTGTATATTACGAGTTTTTATTGTAGATGATGTGGAACGTATAGGTTTCGTTTCTTCCGTTTGAACCTCTTCCGCAAACAGCTGACTTCATAAAACAAACGAGTGTGGTCACAACGGATGCTGTGTAAATCGCCACACACTCAGAGCCCTTAACAGAGAGCGGAGTAACAATGAGCAGAAGAAACAGAAAAAGTCAACTTTCTTATGAGGATGTGCGTTTGGTTGGATTTGACTTTATAGAGCTGCTGGAGGAATCAAATAGGAGACAAATCACGGATAGAGTCGAACTCAAAAACATTTACAATGATGAATTTCGGCACAGGTAACAACTTTCTAATGTTTTTTTTTTTACATTTTAAAACTTTGTTATAGTGTTCCAGTTATGTGGGCTACATCACAATAATAAACAAACATTTCGGCACAGGGACGGAGTCAAAGATCCAAACTTCTCTACCGTCCTGTTTGCATTAAAAACCAAGAAAAAGGTTCGCGTCACTAGAGATGGACACGTTTACTTCAATGTAAGAAATATCTTTATGTTCCACAGTCTGATCATTTATGACTATGATAATGTTACATTTATTTGCTTTCTTTTTTGTGTCAGTATTTTCCTATAAGCAAAAAATTGTGGTTTAACAGCTGTAAACAAAGTTTATATCATTAAACGGTCTGTAAATGTACGAAATGCATTGTTTTAAAAAGCAACAAAACACATTTATTGACTTGCATTTTCATCAAATCGAAACTTTGTGTCAGAGAGTAATGCTCTCTCTCTCTCTTTCTCTCTCTCTCTCTTTCTCTCTCTCTCTCTCTCTCTCTCTCTCTCTCTCTCTCTCTCTCTCTCTCTCCTCTATCTACAAATAAAAAGCCAAGAAATATAAATTTTCTTAGAAAACTATAGGATATAGGTAGGTGGCACAGACTGAAACACTAAATCTCTAAAAAATCACATTCCTCATCTCGAAAGTTTCTTGGGAGTCATCCTTTCTGATGAAACAGATACCAAGCAATAAAACACTTCACTTAGCAAAGGAAGATTATTGTAGGGCAAAGTCATACTTCTCTGAGAAACGCACACTTTTAAGAAGGGTGATTCAAGGATGATCAGCTAGCCTTGTCATAAATATGGGTTGATTGTAATGTTTTCCTGTTTGCATATATTGTTTGTTGTAAACTAGTGTAAGTTGTGTGCCATTGTTTGTACTGAGAAAAAGCAGAAATTGATAAACAAATTTATTCTCGCAGCCCCGAGTGCGATTACACGATCAATGGTTTAGACCCCCTACTAGTGGCCAGGAGTCTGCTGATCCACCCTCAATACCAGGGCCAGAAAGTGGAGTCCGGGCAAGGAGAAAAATGGCTAAGGACATTCTGCGCCGACTCAACACTGTAGACAGGTAAGCTGCTTTATTCACTTTCAACAATCACAAAAGTAACACACATAGGGTTGCACAAATAATCACGAAGATAATCAATATTACAATTAAGTGTGAAACAATTACAAAATCGTCAAAAGCCTCAATTACAGATGTCCATTTGTGCTCATTTCTGTGCGTTTACCAGTATGTCTGGGCACCAAATACAGTGGTGAATCAGAGATTTTAAAAATGATAAGTTGACGTGTTCTTTAGCCATTTGTTTTGGATTTTTACTAACAATATAACTCCCATAATTTATTATATTATTAAGTTTTTAGATGTTTAGAATTTACCATGCAAGCTGCTTCACAGAAAATTATAAAACATTGCAAAACTTTGATGTAAAATCTATAAATTATTTATAATTGCAATTACAATATCAAGGTAAATAACTGACATTTTTTGTCATAATCATGCACCTCTAACACTATAGGCAATATGAAGACATTTGTGAATAAAGTCTCATAATCTAATTATTAGATTAGAAGCATTTAAGTTTTTCAATTTTTGACATTGCCTTACTCAGCCAATATTCAATATATCTAATTTATATTTTCACAGAATTTTCTGCACATTGTAGCGATTCAGCGGGAGGAAGGGAATAATGTTATTTAAAACACTATCGAACCTCCTACCGAAACACTATGTTAATTTAAGGGAATCCCAGTTTTAGCTCAAAGGGAATAACAAGTACAATTAACTGTAATTAATTATACAAATTGATAAGGTTTTAACTGATTTAGCAGAATTAATAGTAACAATTAATTAATGCATTCGTCCAGTGAATATTCTCATAATTGTACATTAACTTAAGAGGTTAATAACGTTCTTACAGCTATACAGTACTATTAAAGCTCACTTAACACATGCTGTTTCTGCATTTCTAAAGTTAATCTGGAGTACCTATAAAGTAGTATTACATCCTTTATATCTCCGAAGAGTCTTTAGTTTAATCAGATTTATAAAAGAAATATTAGCTTTAACGAATCTTTCCGATAACGTACGAAAAAATGAAGAAGGAGGAGTTATACCGCAGGTGGAGCGAGTACGAGTCATGCAACACTATACAACACTGTTTAACTTATGATTCACTACATGTTCGTGTCATTTATATAATATGCACGCGGCTATTTCCAACGTAAGACAGAAGTCTTACTTACTGCATGCAACTCTTCATGACCCGGTTGGGAAAATCCACTGCATCAAACACACACGCAAAACTCCGCTGCTACCCCGGATAATAATCTATATCCATTGTTTTCATAAGGCTGGATGTCGTCTTCTTACATCCAAAAACACACTTCATCTTTCGTGCCATTGTTGACTTTTAAAAATAAACAAAGATGAGTGGCGTGATAAGCTGGTTGCAAGCTCTAGCGTCTCCCGCTGATTGACAGGTGGGCGGGGTTTTCCGGGGGAAGTGCCCATATAAAGAAGTGATACGTATAGAAACCCCTGAAACGTCAGTTGGACCTGTAATTGAAAAAAACTTTCCGAAACTTGTACGAACCCTGGCGAAGTGCATTCGGCACAAAAATACTATGTAACATGTCCAACTGCTTTTTTGACACTTTGCCTACGTTTAGCATGAGGAAACAATTCTATAACTGTGTTAATAAGTCAGAATGCTTGAAATACCATTGAACCACTCCTTTAAAGGATTAGTCCATTAAAAAAATCCATATAATTTACTCACCACGTCATCCAAAATGTTGATGTATTTCTTTGTTCAGTCGAGAAGAAATTATGTTTTTTGAGGGAAATATTCCAGGATTTTTCTCATTTTAATAGACTTTAATGGACCCCAATAATTAACAGTTTTAATGCAGTTAAAAATTGCAGTTTCAACGCAGCTTCAAAGAACTCTAAACAATCCCAAACGAGGCATAAGGGTCTTATCTAGCGAAACGATTGTCATTTTGGCAAGAAAAATTAAAAATATGTACTTTTAAACCACAAGTTCTCGTCTTCACCCGGTCCTGTGACGCACCAGCGCGACTTCACGTAATACGTCATCAGGTCAAGAGTTCACGGATGACGTTTGTGAAACTACGCCCCAGTGTTTACAAGTGTGGAGAAAGAGGACCGTTCCGATGTTGTTGTTGTTGTATGTGGAATGATACTAATTAATGACTTTGTGTCAGGTTATTGTTTAAAAATGGTCCGCAAATGTGCGTTTCATATATGTAACACGTGACCTTTCCACGAAATTACGCAATTACGTGAGGTCGCGCTGGCGAGTCACAGGACCGGAGATAGACGAGAAGTTGTGGTTTAAAAGTGCATATTTTTTATTTTCTTGCCAAAAATGACAATCGTTTCGCTAGATAAGACCCTTATGCCTCCTCTGACATCTTTTAGAGTCCTTTGAAACTGCAATTTTAAACTACATTAAAACTGTTAAGTGTTGGGGTCCATTAAAGTCCATTAAAATGAGAAAAATCCTGGAATTTTTTCCTCAAAAAACATAATTTCTTCTTGACTGAACAAAGAAAGACATCAACATTTTGGATGACATGGTGGTGAGTAAATTGTCTGGATTTTCTTTTTGGGAAAATGGACTAATCTTTTAAGCATGTAACTAGATACGAGCAAATTAAGTGACATTGATTTCATGAGCATTGAACATAGAAACAATTCAATTGTGAAATGCAAAACCGGTTTATTAAACTAACATTACACTATGGAAAACACACGATTGTACCTACAAGAAAGTGGTACATTACAGATACAAACATGAAATACGAGGATATATATTATATACAATTTAAACCAGCTTATTGTGATCTTATGTGATCTTTAGCTACATCTCTCTGTCAAAGCCTGCTTCGTCTCTTAGATCTCAGGTTTCTCTGGAATTTAGTTTGAAGCTTGCTTAAAGTGTTAATTTAATTAGATTGTCGCCTAATTTACGATCTACCAGAGGACTCAGAAAGAGATTAGGATCTTTGATGAAAGGGTTATGAGCAGACCATGCCTCCCTCCTGTTGGTGGCATGGTGTTAATCTCTTTAAGGTCACAATTTAAAGCTGATAAAGATCCAGACGAAACCTCCATCTGACGTCCGGACAGATTTTACAACATTATAGTGTCGTGGAATTTTAGCCGCATCAAATAATACTATCAAAGAGTGAAAGTCAAGGATCACACGGACACACTGTTAACAGAATTTTCTTTGTCCGAATTTATTATATTCTGCAAAAATAGGCTCCCACCCTCTGGTGTCTGAAGGTAAAATGAGAGCCCCTTACAAGGTTGAGCACATATTTATAGTAAGATACTGAAAAACACAGTCATTCCATCGCGCCCATGAACCAAAGATCTCATCTTAATTCCAGCGTCACTTAGAAAATAAACCTTCAATTTATCAATGGCTAAGAAACATATCAGTTGAAGCACATCTGGTCAAATAGAAGAAATTGTTTTGTTCTCAGTGAAACTCTACCGTTTGCTGAGTTTTTCCACTTGTTCATCATTTGTTACTTATCTCATTCACTAGCCCCCCCTTTATCTTATCTGGTAGGACTTTGCATAATGTCCTAGTCTTTGGACATTTTACTACTGAACAGATGGAAAGAACAGAAATCTTTCACTAGAACAGAAGAACAGGATTTTGCATTTAACAATTATAAGTTCATAAACTATAAAAATAAAAAACTTCCACTACAATAGTATAATTTTATGTAGACAACATTAAATCACAAACTGGATTTTCACAGACGGACATATTTGCTTTACATGTTGTGTAAATTTACATTACATGTAAATGTAATTTAAATGTGCAAATCTTATCCTGCCTGGACGGCATCTCACACCACCTTAAATTCATCTTGGCCAATACAGAGCTTATGCTCTAAGACAAAACCTGTGCGCCATACAGTGCGGCACAACTTCACCATCCAACTACTATAGGTTTAACACCCACAACACCAACCGCAACAGCCAAAAACCTTTGTGTAATTTTTATGACCTTTGCAGATCACATCACAAGATCATGGAGATTTGCATTATACAACATAATGAAAATAAGGCTGTACCTAACAGAGCTTTCTCCACAACTCCTGGCATTTGTAATTATTAGACTGGACTATTGCAGTGCTCTTCTTGCCAGTCTTTAGCACAGATAGAAAATCAAACCATTGCAAATAATCCAGAATGAAGCAGCTCGACTAGTCTTCGGTAGCGGTTATTTACACTATAGCATATTTTCTTAGCAATAGATCCTTTTTACACTGCAAGTGCTTTATACAAGTGCAAATAGCTGTAGATGCTTTTAACACTAAGTAAAATATAGAGATATTTTCTCTATTTACACTAAGTGACATTATTAGCATTTTTTTAATTAATAACGTTAATAGTAATTAGATACTATTTGCAGCTCAGTATTTTTGTAGATTAATAGGATCCAATAATTGACAGTGTAAATGATTATATTTTTTAAAAGCAACTTCTATATAAGGGGACCCGCCGTGTATGGAGATAAAAATGACTCATTTTAAGAGAATGAAAACAATACAGTTCATTATGTATTATATTGCTGATAATATAGTTATGTATATTAAATTGCATTGTCAAGAGATCCTTCTAAAAGTTACACAATGCACCTTTAAATCAATGGGCATTATTGGGAGAATAAAGGCCCTCCCGACACTGACCCCTACCCAACATTTTCCACTTTTCAAACATTGTCTTCATTTTTATTCAAAATAAATGCCTTGTCAAACTAATATGTGTTCCCGGAGGCAGGGTTTATGTACATTTGAGTTTGTGATGTCACTAACCCAGAAAGTGGCTTAGTTGTAGGCAATCCAGCCATTCCCTGTAGTTTTCTGTTAAAGCAAATACCTCCCATTGGATTGAACTTTGAGCGTTGTAACTTTCCAGATGTTGTTTATTCTCACACAGCAAGGTCACATACTAACTCAGTTAAAAGGGTGGTTTTTAGAATCAACTTCACCTTTAACCCTCAAACGGTCCTTGGGATCTATATGACCCCAAACAACATTTCATTAGTTCATTAGTTAGGTTCCCTTAATCTCAGAGATGTTTACATACACAAAAAAACCTGGGCTTGATTCGGTTGTTCTAAAGGTATGTAAAAAAAATTGTAAATATGACCCCAACTAAAATGAATGGGAAATGCAAAAAAATGTAATTCCAATAAATCCAACATAAATCTGAAAATTTTGACACAGAAATGAAGTCCTGGTACTTGTGAACAAATGCAATGCAGAAAACACATGCTCACACACACACACACACATACACACACACACACACACACTGCCAGAGAGAGCATTTGTATGGAATTGGGCAAATAAAATCAGTCACAAATGCAGAACGCACACATGCACGCGCACACACATGCTCTTTCTCTCACGCACATACTCTCTCTCTCACTCACACACACACACACACACACGCACACACACACGCACACACACACACACACACGCACAAACACAGACACACACACGCATTCTCTCTCTTTGCCTCTCTCACACACACACACACACACTTTCGCACAAACACACACATGCTCTCTTTCTCACGCACTCACACAGACACACACACTTACGCTCAGTCAATTTCTGTGGCATTTTGTAAAAACAGACATTAAAAAAAATCAAAAACTACAAAAAATTACTATTTGACATGATATTTATTGTTAATGTCCTTTCTAATGTTTATATAAACGTAAATTCACAAAATGTTTTACTTAAGTAGTGATGTAAGCAGTTGCCCATATCCAGTAAAATAAATAGGTCTCTATGTGCATCTGCTGGTCGAAATGATTTAATTCCTAAACTGTAATTCTTTTATATTTTTTTCTAAAAACAGATGGCTGAATTCAACACCTAACACCTAGATCAATATCTAAAAACAATTTAAATCAAATTTAGATCATAATTTATTTGAATTTTCATAAAAATTGAGGATTTAAGTGGTAAACGGGTACAAAAGTACTTAAAATCTCTTAAAACACAGCTTTATAGTATAGATGAGAAGTAAACAAATTGAAAATGTATATATTTTTCTTACAATTATGCTTTCAATTTTGGCCAGTAGTGTAAACAGAAAACGAGGAGCGTTTGAGGGTTAAACACGTACAACTTCCATGAACACTTGACTTGTTGAATACTCATTTTTTTATATTAAAAAAAGCTTTTTTATACTATATTCTCTCTCCTTGTTTCAACAAGCACATTTTGAAACTTACAGTAGCACTTTTAGGGGCAATTTCCCAGACAGTGTTTAGATTAAACTAAGCCTTAGTTATATTAGCACATTTAAGTAGTTTTTACATACAGTATTGTTCAAAATAATAGCAGTACAATGTGACTAACCAGAATAATCAAGGTTTTTAGTATATATTTTTTATTGCTACGTGGCAAACAAGTTACCAGTAGGTTCAGTAGATTCTCAGAAAACAAATGAGACCCAGCATTCATGATATGCACGCTCTTAAGGCTGTGCAATTGGGCAATTAGTTGAATTAGTTGAAAGGGGTGTGTTCAAAAAAATAGCAGTGTGGCATTCAATCACTGAGGTCATCAATTTTGTGAAGAAACAGGTGTGAATCAGGTGGCCCCTATTTAAGGATGAAGCCAACACTTGTTGAACATGCATTTGAAAGCTGAGGAAAATGGGTCGTTCAAGACATTGTTCAGAAGAACAGCGTACTTTGATTAAAAAGTTGATTGGAGAGGGGAAAACCTATAAAGAGATGCAAAAAATGATAGGCTGTTCAGCTAAAATTATCTCCAATGCCTTAAAATGGAGAGCAAAACCAGAGAGACGTGGAAGAAAACGGAAGACAACCATCAAAATGGATAGAAGAATAACCAGAATGGCAAAGGCTCAGCCAATGATCACCTCCAGGATGATCAAAGACAGTCTGGAGTTACCTGTAAGTACTGTGACAGTTCGAAGACGTCTGTGTGACGCTAATCTATTTTCAAGAATCCCCCGCAAAGTCCCTCTGTTAAAAAAAGGCATGTGCAGAAGAGGTTACAATTTGCCAAAGAACACATCAACTGGCCTAAAGAGAAATGGAGGAACATTTTGTGGACTGATGAGAGTAAAATTGTTCTTTTTGGGTCCAAGGGCCACAGGCAGTTTGTGAGACGACCCCCAAACTCTGAATTCAAGCCACAGTACACAGTGAAGACAGTGAAGCATGGAGGTGCAAGCATCATGATATGGGCATGTTTCTCCTACTATGGTGTTGGGCCTATTTATCGCATACCAGGGATCATGGATCAGTTTGCATATGTTAAAATACTTGAAGAGGTCATGTTGCCCTATGCTGAAGAGGACATGCCCTTGAAATGGTTGTTTCAACAAGACAATGACCCAAAACACACTAGTAAATGGGCAAAGTCTTGGTTCCAAACCAACAAAATTAATGTTATGGAGTGGCCAGCCCAATCTCCAGACCTTAATCCAATTGAGAACTTGTGGGGCAGAGGTGTAAAGTACTTGAGTAAATGTACTTCGTTACTGTACTTAAGTATTTTTTTGGCTACTTTGTACTTGTACTGAGTATCAAAAATATAGGCAACTTTTACTCTCTACTCAATTACATTTTTGATTGGGTATTTGTACTCTTTACTCCACTACATTTGAAATGACACTTAACGTTACTCGCTACATTGTTTATTCGTCAAATAAAAACGAGACGAAAGTGTCAGAGGGTGATGATGGATAGAATCTGTGGTCGCGAGGTTACACGCACACACACAACTGAGGGGCTTCATTTGGCGCTGCGCAGAGCAATCGTATGAAATCAAAGTACTGCGAGACCGAATCAAATGCATATGGAGAAGTCTGGTCTCGCGGTACTTTGATGTCAAACGCTGAATGGTTTGCGTTGAGCCACCGTAGCAGGACATCTGCGTGCTGCGTATGTCATAAACTGTAGAGAAAAGTTCGCGTCTGGTCTGAGAGAAGAGATAAAGAGTAAACATATGGATGCATTTGCTTCAGTCAAGGGACCCTTTGTTAAACATGTGATGCTACAATCAAAACAAAAGTGAAGCGCGATCGCAGGATCGGGTCATCCCGCAAATTAAAGGCAAGCCCAAATGTTTATATACTCTGATGCTATTTTATCAGCTAACCTGAGCTGGTAGGTTACATAACTTGATATAACTTACTATATAAGCCAAAATAAACCAGCGAGGTCCTGTACTGATTGCCCGAGTAACTTAAGTACATTATAAGATTGATAATAAGTGTACAATTTCACTGTCCTCACATTTAATCAAGTATGCTGTAATGTATTTACTGCAAAGAGGGATGCATGACGGAAGAAATGTAGTGCACTTAATGTGAGATAGTGGTGTTACGTACTACATGTGTTTACAATTAATCTTTCAAATGAAAAACTTCACGTTTTTAATATGCATTATCATATTTTTGTTAGTGTAATTTTATTTTTGTTAAGCTTTAAATGTTTGTTCATGTTAGTTCAGAGTGCATTAACTAATGTTAACAAGATTTTAATAAAGTATTAGTAATTGTTCAAATTAACATTAACAAAGATGAATAAATGCTGTATAAGTGCAGTTCATTGTTAGTTCATGTTAACTAATGTAGCTAACTAATGGTATCTAATGAACCTTATTGTAAAGTGTTACCATATATTTATATCACAAAGTTAGGCTATATATTTTTCAGCATGGCACATTCAAGTACACAATGACACTAGACTAAAATTAAATGGGTTTAAATTAAAATTAATGTAGATTTCTAGACTAAAATCTCATGGCATTTAGTTGAATGAAATTAGACTAAAACTAAATCAATTCAGATGACAAAAATATGACTAAAACTTAATAAAATTTTAGTCAAAAGACTATGACAATGTTTAATCTGTGTTTGTTCTGCCAGGTCAAAATTTTGAGGTGTTTGATTTCTTTTCTATATTAGGAAATAAAACCTCATAAATAAACTTTCTTGTTTTTCACTGACCTACAACGTCTCTTTGTGTTGAGGACTAGTGCATCTTTGAGCCAACATTCAGTACGAGTAAAAATACTTGAGTACTTTTAAATTGGGTTACTTTAATACTTTTACTCAAGTCGTATTTAAATTGGTGACTTGTAACTTGTAGGGGAGTAATTTTTACAGTAAGGAATTTGTACTTTTACTCAAGTATGGCTTTCAGCTACTCTTTACACCTCTGTTGTGGGGTGATATAAAAAATGCTGTTTCTGAAGCAAAACCAAGAAATGTGAATGAATTGTGGAATGTTGTTAAAGAATCATGGAGTGGAATAACAGCTGAGAGGTGCCACAAGTTGGTTGACTCCATGCCACACAGATGTCAAGCAGTTTTAAAAAACTGTGGTCATACAACTAAATATTAGTTTAGTGATTCACAGGATTGCTAAATCCCAGGAAAAAAAAAATGTTTGTACAAAATAGTTTTGAGTTTGTACAGTCAAAGGGGTAGACACTGCAATTTTTTTGAACACACCCCTTTCAACTAATTGGCCAATTGCACAGCCTTAAGAGCGTGCATATCATGAATGCTGGGTCTTGTTTGTTTTCTGAGAATCTACTGAACCTACTGGTAACTTGTTTGCCACGTAGCAATAAAAAATATACTAAAAACCTTCTATTTTTCTGCTATTATTTTGAACAATACTGTACATACCTTACAAAAACATTACTTTTGAGACAAAACCATGACAGATATATGTTAAGATACAAGCAGGTTTCATTTAATACAGCTCAAACAAGCATTTTAGTGTGAGACTAACATACGTCCTGTCCATAAAACTGCCCCCTAATTTTATTGCCTTTTTAAGATGAATCACTTTATTGTTTCCCCTTATTTTTGTAAATTGCTTAGGATAAAAAATGTCCACTAATTCTTTAAATTTAAATGTGTAAATATTCATTTTATATATATAAATAGAACTGTAAAGCATTGTGTGCCTTAATAGGAATTATTTGCATTAAGTCCTAAGCATAGTTTGTTTTTACGTCTGCACGAACGTACGCGCATGGTTGAACACACAGCCGGTTTAGTTTATTTGACTCATATGTGTACACAGATGTTCGACGCATGCGAATTGTGATAAAATGCAATGCATCTTTTGGGCTATATACTACATACTTCTGTAGGCGTATGCATGACCTATGTGTACAGTGCATACATTCTGATGACAAAATTTGTGTCATATTGACCTCGCATATGCCTAAAAAGGGCACTATACTTTTAGAAGGGTTTGAAATGTCCTATATAATTACTTAATATCAATATCTTTCTCAGGTCTGTGTTTATAGCTGATAGGTTTGGGGTGCGGGTGTCTTCGGAGGTGCAAATTGAGGACGGCAAGATTCAGATCTGTATGGACGGATCAGAGAATTATGAGCTGAAGCTGTTTGTGGAGAACACTGGTCAAGAGGTTGTGAAATTCACTTTCTACACGGCACTCCATTGGCTGCGGTGTTTTTCTTTGGAAGACAGCAAAAAAGTGACACGCAAAAATCCGCTACATCTGCAACCAAGTAAGTATATCAGATACAAACAAAATTGTTTTTGACATATATATATTATTGAGATGAGAAGTTTTTGTTATATTCTTTTGAGGCATTATGCTTGTCTGCATCCTCAACATGATTTATTAGAAATAAGTCTATTTTAGGTATTTGTGTACTTGACAGGTTGTACCTGGGTGAGACAGGTTTGAGTCCAATCTTATCTTTTTTTATTAGGTGAACGATACGAAGTGATCATGAAATTAAAATCAGAACACGTGGGGGTTTATTTTGCCACTCTGGCGTTTGAGTTCGAGACAGAGACCCAGGTCAACAAATTCCACATTGTGCGATTCATTGAAGCAGTTTACAGGTCAGAAATCGCAGCTCTACTTGGTCCTAAAGAACCATATAAACCGTCAAGACTTGAGACCTATAAACCAGACAAATGCACCGTGGAAGATGGTTTTCGACCTGAGGAGTAAGTAAAAAACACATACCTTACAATTTTTAAAATCTTAATTACGATGTGTTTGCATAAAACTACAATCTTACTTCATTGATTGCACTTAAAATAAGATGTGTATGTACTCTTACCTGCAGTTCTTCTCGAAACTATTTGAAATATGTTGTGCCACTGGAACAATACAATCTTCCTTTGCACATCCGTGGACTGACCAATATCCTGAAAGGCAACAATTCTTCCCCAACTCCCACAATAGAGATTCAGGAACTTAGGTTAGTGATCTCTAGCTCCAATCATGCCTGATCTGAGATATTTAAAGGCACATTTGTTTGAAGAGTCCATAATCATCTTACTGAACAAACATGAATATTTAAAGTCATATGCGTTATTTTTTTCTTTGGACGCCATCTAGGTCGCTACTGGAGAGTGATCTTGGTTTTCATAACTACGCAAAACGCTTTGATTTACTGCTGCAC
Source organism: Misgurnus anguillicaudatus (assembly GCF_027580225.2). NCBI lineage: Eukaryota > Metazoa > Chordata > Actinopteri > Cypriniformes > Cobitidae > Misgurnus > Misgurnus anguillicaudatus. The sequence goes on from NC_073341.2 coordinate 24,627,738, forward strand.
CTGGAGGAGGATCAGATGCGTATGGACATAAAGAGATATGACAAAAATGATGTTTCCATGGTTAGGGACCGTGAAAATAGACGACTACTGGTCTTAGAGGTAAGTGGGGTAACATACAGTGATCCAGTCTGCACCTGCGTTAGTTGGGAATTCAGTACTATGTGTAAAATATGTGTGTTGGAGAAAGATTAAGAGGTGTTGATGTCTCTCTGTAAATATTTTGTCCTAAAGCTTCCTGGTGTGTCGGAAAACCGACCATCTGTCCTAAGGGGAGATCATCTGCTTCTTACCAAGAGTGAGGAGGTCTCTGCCTCAAATGTGACGAAATACAAAGGCTTCGTCCACAGAGTAGAACTGGACCAGGTCAAACTGGGCTTCTCTAACAAGTATGAAAAAGGATTTATTTTAAAGGATGTATTTTACATCATCATTTTCATACAATAAGCGATTCAAGTTTCCTTGATCTTTTGAGATTAAAGAGTTGCTATAAAATGCTGTAACTTTTAGAACTCAAAATTAAGGGTCAGGAAGGTGGAAGAAAATAATTATTTGATACAAATTAATGCACTTGCATTAATTTGTAAGTTAAATAATAAACATTTTTATGATATGACCCTCTTTAATAATTAAATAATTTTGACTTTACTGTCAAAAAGGAAAGGAGTGTTACATCATCTAAAAAAGCCCTAAAGTGCTTTTTTGTCATGACAGAACTTAAGCCCCCGGTTTGTAAAAATAGTGCTGGGCAAAGATTAATCGCATACAAAATAAAAGTGATTTTTGGCTTAATATATGAGTATGTGCAGCGTATAATAATTATGTATATTTAAATACAAACACATTCATGTATGTATTTAAGAAACATTTACGTGTGTGTGTGTGTATATATATTTATTTATGTTTTATATATTCTATATGATATATAAATAAAAAAATTGATATATAAATAAAAAAATTCTGAAATGAATATGTATGTGTGTGTGGTTAAATACACATAATAATTACACACAGTACACACATATATTATGCAAAAAATCACTTTTATTTTGTATGCAATTAATCGTGATTAATCTTTGCCCGGCACTAGTAAAAAGATATTAAATTATAAAGGAATTTATATTATTCTTAGATTTTTCAACACCATTGTATATGTAGGTTACCTTCATAAAAAGCGTTTTAGTGTTTCTCATTGCAAAATTGAGACTAGATCATCTTGATTAGAGGTGCCCAAACAATGACATTTAATTTTGGCTTGTCATGCCACGTGAGATAAGGAAAAAGTAACATTTGACGCAGATCCAAACATCATTGATACAGATGTTAATTTTTTTAATTAAACATTTTCTAAAATGTACATTTTTTTGTTTTATTTGTACATTACAAAAATGTAAATTAAATTAAATGCAAGGAGTTAAAGTGAATATTTTTGTAATGTACATGCATACTTTAAGGTGTGTAGCATGCATCACGAAACTCAATGAACTCTTGTACTATACAATAATGGAGAGGTCGAGCCAGTGGCACACAGACAAAAGGAAATATAAAAATAATTGTCAAAATAATTTCTTTTTTTACAACAGTTACCTTTGAAAATAAAACTGCATTATTTTTGCATAAACCGAGTAATATTTGCTTATTTATTTTTTAAATATTAGAAAATGATAAATGAGGAGAATCAGGGCAACTTTTTATTTTAATATAGCAACATTTACTTTCGGCCCACGGCCCTCAGTCAGGTTTGATTTTTGGCCCTTGGTGGAAAAACGTTTGGGCACCCTTGATCTTGATCATCAATGGGCAGTTTTTGAGTATAACTGACATAACCACTTACTGTACATTTTGTTTCTGTGTGTGAATGTTTGAAGGCTTCTTGACAATTTCATTGATAAAATGAAATTCCGTGTGGAATTTACTGTCAACCGTCTCCCAGTAAAACTGCAACACAGAGCTGTAAACTTGGCGGTCAAGCACAATCTTGGAGATGTACTGTTCCCCTCTCCCCCAAAAAACATGAAACCTGTGTATTCGCCTACACTCAGGTCAGTAAGACTCCTGCTGTATCCTACTTTAATAAAACATTATGGATTATGTGTGACTGTGACCTTGCTTGTAAAAACCCAGCTAAAGTAGTTTTATTGTGATTTACTGTTTAAAACATAAAATCATTCTATGTTATGTAACCTTATTATATTTTATATTGACTGACCATGTCAAAGACTGAAATTAAAGGGCACCTATTATGCCAATTTTTACAAGACAGCACAGATAATTTATTATAGCATGTCCAAAATGCTAAAAAATGCCTTTTTTGAGCTCCTTACTCCTATACCAAATCAGTTAGCACTCAGTTAAAGGCGGAGTCCACGATGTTTGAAAGCCAATGTTGATATTTGAAATCACCTAAACAAACACGCCCCTACCCCAATAGAATCTGGACCTTCTGTTGATAGACCCGCCCCACACATACGCAACCCGGCAAGGATGTCGGTTAGTAGACACGCTCCTTACTGCTGATTGGCTATAAGTGTGTTTTGGTAGTCGGTCTCCTTTTCCAAAGCGTTTTTCAAACATCGTGGACTCCGCCTTTAAAACAGATCTGATTCCTGTGAACACGGTCTGATACAGAAGTATCTTACTATTGAGATATGGCAGATGGTGAACAACTTGCTGAGAGTGGAAACTATGGCAATACAGGACTGTCAGTCAGTGGCTGTGGGCGGGGTTTTTATCAGTGTGATGTCACATTAACAAGAGAATCAAAACAGCATGTCTAATGAGATTGCATTGGTTTAATGGGGAATAAAAAAGAAGTAGTGGATGGATTTTTTCATGGTAGGGTGGTTGTGTAAAAATTGATTTTGCATAATAGGTGCCCTTTAATGTGAAATCAATGATTGAAATTCAATTTTGATGCTCCTAATCTCATTTTAAGATTTTGAGACCTGGATTACACCGACAGATTAAAATTTCAGCAAGATATATTTTGTGTTTGTAGACTCTTTGATCATAACCTAGATAGAAATGGTGAACAGAAAACCGCAGTGTGCAACATCGTGGCAGGATTATCTAAGCCGGCGCCGTACTTGGTGTTTGGTCCTCCTGGCACTGGCAAAACTGTTACCATACTAGAGGCCATCAAACAGGTAAAGCGGGTTTTCGCACATACAAATAAACACACCCATGAAACACACCTGTATTCAAATTGTGCCTACGTGCAAAATTGTACAATACACAATAAATAAGCAGAATTTGACTGAATTATTATTTCTGTGCCGTTGTCTGTGTTTAAACTCTCAGGTAGAGAAGAATGTATCTGGTGCCTGTATTCTAGCATGTGCTCCATCAAACAGTGCCGCTGATCAACTGTGTGAAAAACTTATCAGCAGCCAACATGTTGACAAAGCCAAAATCTACAGACTTTATGCCAGTTCACGCAATCCAAGAGACATCCCTGAAGTTCTGGTGGTAGGTGTCTGTTTAACTATTCTCTCATTAAATGACTATGAACAGTATGAACATTATTTGCATTGTAATGATTACAAATTAATAAAAAAGAATAATAATTTATGGTCAATGACCATTCGACTTCAATTAATATCAACTTTTTAAAATGAAAGCGTATGTTGAATGTAACCAAATGTGTTTTAAAGCCAAGAATGTGACTTACTGTAAGGATCCACTGCAGCTTTGTATTCAGTATCTGTGATTTTTTCCTATTCATTATATAAGCAGTAAGACATAGGAGCACAGGTGTGTTGCTTATGAATGAGTTGTGTGTTGTTTCTGTGTTAATTTGACTTTTGTGTCTTGTTTGTGTTTAGAAAAACAGCAATGTGGAGGGGGATATGATAGTTTTCCCATATAAAGAGGATCTTATGTCATACAAAATCCTGGTCAGTACACTGGTCACTGCAGGCAGGTAAAGGCATTTAATATATACAGCTATATATTATACCATATACCAAATACACACAACAGTAAAGATTATGTGTTTGTGTATTGGTAGACTGGTCAGTGGGGGATTTCCTGTGGGTCATTTCACTCATATTTTTGTGGATGAAGCTGGACATGCCGTGGAGCCGGAGACCATCATCAGTGTGGCAGGTGGATGCTTACACACACAGTGTATTTTGGTATCGCCAATGCTGGTTATGTATAAATGCATGAATGCCTTGTGTCTGTGTGTGCAGGATTGCTGAATGCAGAGGACGGACAGCTTGTTTTGGCTGGGGATCCTAAGCAGTTGGGGCCAATTCTCAGATCTCCTTTTGCCATTAAACACGGACTGGGTAAGAGACAAAGGAATACTTCACTCAATTTAAGGACTTTTTATATAGTACAGAGATTTTATGACTGATAAAAACCATATATTTTTTAAAGCAGTGTTCCCCCGAATGGTTTAAATGTCACACTATGTAAATACTTATAAGCTTGTTAGTATGTTTAATTAGAGAGACAGGTTTGTTCGACCCAATAGTGTTTTCAAATTGCTTGTGCGGTACTGTGATGTCACACATTGATCATTCTGCGCAGCCCCGCATGAAGTCACACAAGCCTATATATAAACTGTATCTCAATTCTGTTGACTATTGAATTCGAAATAAAATGTGTTAGTCTAACATTGTGCATCACGTTGTGGTGTTAATGTAAAGCATGAACAACTACTGTATATGAATATAAGGGTTGTATGTGTTTTTTGTAAAAGTTGTTTCTCTTCTGTAGGTCTTTCATTGCTGGAGAGGTTGATGACACAGAATGAACTTTATCAAAAAGGTACAACAGGATATGACAACCGCTATGTCACCAAGCTGCTGCAGAACTACAGGTAAAGATTCTAGAAACCTCTTGTGAGACATCTGGATCTAAACTGTTACTGTACAACCTTTCTGTATCTACTATATACTGTCTAATAAATGGACCTGTCATTTATAAATTACATTGTGTGCTTTTCTGGCAAGACAAAACTTTACATTTGTATTGGGTAAGGATTTGATAAAAAAATCTATGTAATCCACTCTCTCCAGGTCTCATCCATCCATACTGAAAGTTCCTAATGAGTTGTTCTATGATGGAGAGTTGAGAGCATGTGCAGATGAGATCAGCTCCAGCCAGTACTGTTACTGGGACCCCCTGCCTAAAAAAGTATGAGACATACTGTTTTAGACAGAAACCTGTTAAATAACAAGAACATCAAGACAGGGAGCTCAGATGCAAAAGCCGCTAAACGCTACCTCTACTAAAAATAAGATAATGATATTGACTGAATGTTTTCTGCTTATTATATTATCGCGCCATTCAGAAATACTGCAGATGAATGACAATGTGCAAAACGACCGTAGATCACATTCAAACTTGTGTCCCTTGTGTTTACTTTGACTTGAATACAATATGTGGCAGTCACGTGGACCACGGCGCCACCTAATGTGTGAATCCATTTTTTTATTTTTACACTTGATTTGCAATGTTTCTAGTTGCCACAAAAGCTTGCATGCACTTAGAGGGTTTTGCAGCTAAAGTCAAATTTGTTCAATTACAATTAAATCTGCAAATAAAATATGCTCATTTTTAGCTTCCCATTTGATTTTAACTGTTTTGGAATCCATTCAGCCGATCTCCGGGTCTGGCGGTACCACGTTTAGCATAGCTTAGCATAATTCATTAAATCTGATTAGACCATTAGCTTTGTGCTAAAAAAATAACCAAAGAAAAATTAAAAGTTATTATTTTCTATGCCGATATCACTACGTGTGCTGCAGCCATGCTACAGCAGCAAAATCCTTGATTATTACGCCAGATTGAGAGTATAGTCCCTAGCCATATCTGCCTAAAAATCACAACTTTTAATTTTCTGTCGGCCTTAGTACACGATGTAACTATAGAAGAGTCAAGTTTTAAATAGGAAAAATATCGAAACCCTTTGGTTATTTTTTAGCGCAATGCTAATGGTCTAATCAGATTCAATGGATTATGCTAAGCAAGCTATGCTAAAAGTGGTACCGCCAGACCCGGAGATCAGCTGAATGGATTCCAAAAATGGTAAAAATCAAATGTTTAACCCTAGGGGAGCTGGAAATGAGCATATTTTCAAAAAAAAAAAGTGGACTGTCCCTTTAACATGTTATCTATAGGGTAATGACATAAGCATATTTGGCGTGCTCTCCATGGGGAGGGCTCTGAATATTAGCCCGAACCCCGAGTACTCCCCCTTTTTTAACTGTTATAGATGTACTAGCAGAGAGTGAGGTGATCGGGTGGAGGAGGGAAGCAGCAAAAAACTGTAATGGGATGGAGGTGATGGACGGCTATATATAGGGACCTCTTTGCGCTGATTGGTTGGATCACATGACCACGCTCCTCTCGAACTTAGTTAAATAAACTTAATCTAAAAACTTTTTCATTGGCATTAAAGTGGAATTACTGAAACTAAACATAAGATCCTTATAAAAGATGCACTTGTACTGTATATTAAAGGAACAGTATGTAGGATTGTGGACAAAACTGGTACTGCAATCACAAAACTTGTGGCTAAAACTGGTACTGCAATCACACAACTGGTGGCCAATACACAAAATGACAACATAAACATCAGTTGAGGGCTACAACTCCACTTTTTAAATGTCAATATCCTGGCCAGACCACTGTTGTGAGTGATATAAGTATTTGAAATTAAAATGATTTCTAAATGTCTAGTGACATATCAGGGCCATTTTATGATTAATTGATATACATTTCTTACATACTGTTCCTTTAAGAGTTCAGATGCAAAAACCCTCTTTTATGATGCCATTCATACACCTGCTAGATGCATTCAGAAGAATTTTGGAACACAGATTCTTTTTGGCTAATTTGTTAACTTTCATTTTAAAAGATAGTGATCAGAAGGCCACATGTGACAATAACGTGCACCCTGTTCTCACAGCAAACCCAGAGATAACTAATGTTTTGAGCTTTTGTTTTGTCTTCTCTACGTGAATTACAATGTCAGTTTTTTTAATTATTCGATCTTTACTTGTATTTCGACATTCAAATTCGCTTTTTATATCTAAAGCATTCTGGATTATTTTCATATTAGTCTACTAATATATTAGTTTATTTTAGTGGTGTTGTATAGTTTTCTTTGTCTAACCTAATAACACATGCTGATCTTTGCTGGATTTTTAGGGCTTTCCTGTGATTTTTCATGGTGTGATTGGTAAGGATGACAGGGAGTCAAACAGCCCCTCATTTTTCAACACCTCTGAAATCACTATCATCATTGAATACCTGGAGAAGCTGCTCCTGACACAGGCCAAGAAGGGCATTGCTAAAATCTCCCCCAAAGAAATTGGCATTGTCACCCCCTACAGGAAGCAGGTACAATTACCATTCACATTAAAGGGATAGTTCTGACAAAAATGATATTAAACTCACGATTCACCCACCCCCAAGCCGTCTGAGATGCATATGTCCATAGTTTTTCAAACAGACACATTTTCAGTTATTTTAGAAATGTTTTAGCTCTTTCAGTTAATCAAATGTAAATTTACGGCGTCCATGTCCTTCAAGTCCACGAAATGTGTATCCGTCCTTCACAAAATAAATACAAACGGCTCCAGGATGATAAATAAAGGTCTTTCGAGGGTAATCCGCGCGGTGCTGTTGTAGAAATATCCATATTTAACACTTTATGAACGAAAATAACTACCTTCTGGTAGCGCCGCCATTTTAGACTCCTCTGTATTCAGGAGAGATTATTAGTGTAGTGTACGCACTTTTCACAGAGCAGCAGCGGAGTAACCTCCATACGCTGCGTAAAGCTCTGATCTTGAATGCGGACGCGACTAAGATGGCAGCATTACCGGATGTGAGTTATTTTCATTTATAAAGTTTCAAATGTGGATATTTCTACAATGAAACTGAGCGGATTACCCTCAGAAGGCCTTTGTTTATCATCGTGGACTCGTTTGGATTTATTTTGTGAAGGATGGATGCACACTTTTTGGACTTGAAGGTCGTGGACCCCATAACTTCACATTTGATTAACTGAAAGATCTAAAACATTTTCTAAAATAACTGAAAATGTCATCGTCTAAAAATGATGGACATATGCAACTCGGACGGCTTCGGGGTGAGTAAATCATGGGTTTAATATCATTTTTGGCCAAACTATCCCTTTAATGTCACTTTCATGTGTTGAATCAAACTTTTATGCCTAGTGATTTTGCAAAACTACCAAAAACGCAGTGTGTAACAATGCAAAGTGATTTCAAATGTGATGCATTCATTAATGCATTCTCTGTGGGGTTTGATTTTAAAGGTAGAGAAAATCAGGCAGGCCATCAGATTACCCAATAAAGAGCTTAAATCCTGCAGGGGCATCGAAGAGCTGAAGGTCAGTCTGAATCTAAGCAGTACAAACACTCCCATACTCTGTTTTTGGTTCTTATCAAAATCAAGACAGATGAACAAAACAACCATCGTTGTGTATGTGTGGTGTTGTGCAGGTCGGTTCAGTGGAAGAGTTTCAAGGCCAGGAGAGGAAAGTGATCATAGTATCAACTGTTCGCAGCAGCAAGGAAAACATCACTTTTGATGAAAAATTCAATATTGGGTTCCTCAAAAACGAGAAGGTATTATCTCATACAGTATCTGTGGCTTCTTTGCATTGTGTTGGAGTTGTCCCAGATCATGATACAGTCTGTCCAATCATCTTTCTCTTCTTCAGAGATTTAATGTGGCAGTGACGAGAGCTAAAGCTCTGCTTATCGTAGTGGGAAACCCCATCATACTAAACACAGATCCAAACTGGGGCAGGTAAATGTTGTTTTAAATTATAATGCATGGGAAAATCTGAAACCTATTGTGATTTTATTGTTTATCCCTTTGACACTTGCTTTTGTAGGTTTATTGAATATTGCAAAGAGAAGGAAGGTTATACAGGATATGATATTTCCCACTTGGAAGACGTGGATGATGTTACTGGGCGTTTGCTGGCTCTTGGCATCAACACAGAGGTGCCTGGTAAGATGAGTCCTTCATTTCCTGCTATCTTTTATTTGTTCATTAATGGATCATTTTTGGACTTTCTAGCCACTGTAATAAAATCCAGTGTCTTTGCATGAGTTATTTTGGTATAGTAAAACCATTCATGGTCTGAGCAGACATACACACTTTTTCTAGGTTTTTGGAAATATAACAGTCTTGCTGCTCGAAAAAGATTTTAAACATTGACAGGTGCTCTTGTATATGACAATTACAGTAGGCATCATTTACAAGGCTGCGCACAATTTTAAAATACATTTTTATAGATATATATCTGAAAATAAAGTGTACACGCGTTTTCTGTGCATACATACATTCGTTTTATAAATCACACGCATTTATATATGAGAAATGGTCATAAAATCTAATTTGGGATGGTTTCTGCTAGGGCTGGGTATCGATTCAGATGTTCCAGATCGATTTGATTTCGATTCTCACGCTGTCAAATTGATTCGATTTCGATTCTCGATGCAATTTTAGATTCCGGTTCTTGGGTAGGTTTTATACTCGATTCTCGATTCAACTCAATGAATATAGATTCTAAACAAATACTATATTAATGAAAGTAATTAATAAAAAAAAATAATAATAATTAAAAGCCACAACACTAACTAACTTGCGAAATCTAAAATGGTTCCATACCTCTGACTTTTTATGTGAAGGTGGCATGAACGTCGATGAAGCATCTGAAACCGCCATTTTAAGCACTGAATGAATGAATGACAGGCTCACCTCTCGCTCCTTGGTAACATCGCACAAGGCAAAAAAAGAGGGTGACATCTAGTGAAGACGACTAATAATTAGATTAAAGTTAATCTTGCGGTCAATTTTTGCGGAAATAAATATGAAAGAAAAATCGTTTCTGCTCTTTGAGAATCGATTTTTAATCGACCACGTTTGGAAAAACGATTAATCGATTAATTTTTTGTTTTTTTTTGCTAGTTTCTACGCAGCATTTTAAAAATGAGGCTGGATTTTATGGTTGAGTTTTGCTAACTGTTGTGTTTTTCTCCTCCTAGTGGAAACAGATGAAAGTGTTGTTCAACAGTATCAGCATCCCGAGTGGAGACATGAGCACTGAAATTGAAAGCTTCTCTATAGCTACAACCTTTTCGCCTATACATGCATTCATTTTATCCAAAGTGACTTACAAATGAAAGAACATGAAGTATTTTGACACAAGAGCCAACAAAAAGCGTTGTCTCTACTTGTGTGTTTTAAATGAAGTCTTTAATTTTAACTTGTGCATTTGATGTGTATGAACTTATTCTCAGGTCTAGAATGTATGCATTGTTTTCCTACAATAAAACTATTTCCAAGATTTCCTCCTAGACATACTGTTAACCCAAGACTGGCTGCTTTCATTTGGGGTGGTTTCCCGGAGAAAGTTTAAGTCTAGGTCCAAGACTAAAATGCATGTTTAGGCTGTCTCGACTGAAAACAGCTTGCACTGATATATCTTAACATTGATCAGTGCCATTGTTTTATTGCACAGCAGTAATGTTTTTCTAAGGTATGTTTGTTTAAACTACTTAAATGTCCTAATATAACTAAGGCCTGGTCCTGGCTTAATCTATACCCTGTCCGGGAAACTGCCCCATATGTTAAATAGGTCATGTTGATAATGATGGCTGCACAGCTGTTAATGCACCACGGATGACTGCCACTGTTTGTTTTAGGTGGGTTTTGTTTGCATTCTTAATGGCTTGTTTTGGACATTTGAAAATTGTGTTTGAGGATTACGTCTGCGAGTTCTCAATCCATACTCGACTTTATTAACTTTTAAATGATAATGCATTGTTTTTACTGTGAACCTGCTGTGCAGTGAGAATCATGAGCAAAATTCAGTGTAAATGATGTACACGTTTTGTACAATTTATTATATCAATTATTTGTCCATTAAAATATTTTAATTACAGATTAGTCTGTGTGTGTGAGATTATACAGCATGTGACCCTGGATCACAAAACCAGTCCTAGGCATATTTGTAGAAAGCCAAAAATACATCGTATGGGTAAAATGATCGATTTTATTTATTCAGCTTTCAGATAATGTATAAATCTGAATTTTAATTTGATTGGTTTGTGGTGCAGGATCAGATCTCTCTCGTGGGTATTGGATATACTGCTACACTCTGAGAATATGCTGACATCTAGTGGTGACAAGTTATAATCTCACTTGTGTCTAAACTTTAATACACAGGTTTTAATTAAAGCTTTTCAGGAAACCAAACACAGTCTTTCAACTGCATGAACTTTATCATGGTGGCAAAATGTTGGCTTTTGCCAGAGGATAACCTTAAATCTCCCCCATTTCACTTTGGTAAGCCAAAAGGACGTTCCACCCAAATTATTGGCAGAGCTAGTGTTGTTGGTCAGGATGGTCTGACCCACAGACAACGTTTATAGTGCCGGTGCTGTACTGTACTGTGTAAATCAACCTACAAATGACTGAAAACACTTAGTTTTCATAACTAAATATTAAGCTGATAAATCTGACAAAATCTTCCTTTATATTTTAATTTAGTTCATCTTTAAATGTGACATAGAATTAAAAACCTATCTACCTAGGCATAGATGAATAATAAGAGCTCTATGGAAATGACATTTTGTACTTATCGTTTGTTTCCTCATTTTTATCTAAACCTCGTGTATGCAAAAGACTGCTGGAAACAGGCCAATCTCAACATAACACCGACTGTGACGTCACAGACGAGATGTAGTAAGTCTACGCCCCAACAATAACTTACACATTACATTAAGTACAAAGTTGTGACTGCTGCATGCTAATTAATGCTATATGCTAACGTTTAGGCTTAAGTTTTACTATTGACTTTTCAGTTACGTTTTGCAGGTCCATACTGAAAAAGAAAACACAAACTTACCACTCAGAAACGTCCATTAACAATCTCCAAATAATCGTTTTTTCCTCAAAATCTGTAGTCTGATATAGCCTCAAACATATAGGGGTGGTTTCCCAGACAGACATTAGCTAAAACCATAGACTGTAAAAAATCGTAGTGTCCGTGACGTCACCCATTGGTTTGTGAAGATCGTTTTTAAAGCTTAAAGGAGGCGTTGCCTGCCGTCGCCATTTTGCCGCGCGTCACCGAAAATGGGTAAAGAGGCGGGACATGGGTGAAACTGAGGTGGCTGGTTGCTAAAACCACGCCCGCCTACCTTGATTCTAGTGACAGCAGTGTCCGTTCACCCCTTACTCAAGTGGCCACGCCCTTAATTATGCAGAAGTTTAAGGCTTAATATAATTTAAACGGATGAGTTACAAAAAAATTCACCCACCTCACAGTTGTCATGAAGGGCAAAATTAGCTATACAGACCAAAAACACTTTTTGTACCAGGGTGTAAACATATAATTTTCTACTGTAAAGTTGGGCATTTTTAACATGGTGGTCTATGGGAATTGACTCCCTTTTGGAGCCAGCCTCTAGCGGCAAGTCAATGAATTGCAGTTTAAGTCACTTCCGTATTGGCTTCATCAGAGGGATCGAAAGGTTGCCCCTCAGGTCTAGGCCTCAGTTTAATAAGAAAAAATATAACTAGTTTTAACAAACATGCCTTACTAAAACATTACTTGTGTACATTTTGAGGAAAAAACTAAGAGCACTGATGTATTTTAAGATATGTCAGTGCAAGATGTTTTCAGTTTGGATGGCTCTTACATTTATTTTAGTCTAGGATTAATCTAATACCTGTCCGGGAAACCGCCGCCCCATAAGGTATATTTACTAATGTGAGCTACCGTAGCAGAGCCAATCAGAGCAGACCTCAACATTATTATTCATGACCCTTCCAAATAGGGCAAATTTAAACCATTTCATTCGAAGGACAAATCAAAAGGACATGTAAAATGTTTCAGGATCATTTTTGCACTTAATAAAGTAATTTTTTATCCTAAGACCTTCAATATTTGATTTTTTTGCTGTAACTCATCAAAGACTGTCAGACATATCACCATTTTGAAAAAATGAAAGAAATATTTGAGAGAATTTCAGAGAGAGGGCAGAGACCTACAATAAATCTCTAAGATCATAGTACTCATCTTTTTTCAATCTATCCCACAAGTTTGATTGATTTTCCTTGACTTGATAACACTTCTGATACACTTATATCATACAGAATCAGAGACAGAGCCAAAATGGATGATGTCTTCAACACACACAGACCTGATTCAGTCAACGCTTCATGCTAATTCATTTAGGATCCACTAAACCCTTTTACTACAGTACAGTACACATCAGCTTTTCTTCATGCTTTGTTTCTGAAACCAAAGCTCCTGTTGGACACAAACCCAAAATCAGCATTCACAAACACAAACACTGACTGACAGTTTAAATGAATGATAAATGTATTCTTATTTTTTTTTTGTTCCAAATATGTCAGAATTTTTTAACTTATCATATACAGAGGCACAGATTAACTGTAAACCAGAACAGAGAGAAACAGAAGATTTATGTACACATACAAAATTAATCAGTCAGTCTTTCTCGCAGAGAAGAGAAAAGGATTTGCTGGTGAAAAGGAAAAAAAACGAGACAGAAAAAAATGACAACGTGGAGAGGTATTGGGTATTGTTACACACTTTTGTTTCTCTATAAATATTTTCCTGTCATCCACACCCCGGTCGTGTAAAATGTGATGAACGGTACGAGAAGGAGGATGGCTGTATAAAGGTTTCTCCTCGGGTCTCAGTTGTTGGAAGGTAGACGGAGTTGTGTGCGTTTCAGTGCGTGGCTTACAGGAGCAGACATCCTCCCCTCTTCTTGCGCTTGCGGACCTGCAGCGCCGCCCTGGTGGCCATTTCGAACACCTCCCGCACACCGTCATTAGTTTTAGCCGAACAATCCAGATATCCGAATGCGCTGATCCTGTTTGCCATGTCACGCCCCTCCTCTGGTTTCACGGGTTCCTGAAACAAACATGAACATACACAGAGCTTCAGTCCAGAGTATGTAAACAACACTGAAGAAGAAGAAATACTGCACGTCTGAGGAACACGTTTGGGAAGTATATTAGAAAATGCTGTAACTACATCCCTTGTTAAATACACAGTTTGCATTACAACAAAAACATTGCTTTTGAACAACAGATACACTGCATGTTCTTAATAAAACAGGATCTCAATGACTGGCAGCTGTTAAGCCTACAAAACAACCATGTTATTCAAACAAACATTACACAAGTGTTTAAACATGTAAGAACATCTGCCTTATGTTCACTTTTACCTTTCCTGCTACAGTATTCTTTTCATAAATAAATTCATTTACATTCAAATTTAAAGGGATAGTTCACCTAAAAAGTTTATTTCTGTTTTCATCTACTCACCATCAAACCTTAAAATAGGACCAATAATACTAAGGAAGTGAATGGTGCCCCAGATCTGCTTTGTTACAAACATTCTTTCAAATATCTTTGTGTTCAGAAAAACATTTATACTATATATATATATATACACACATTTTAAATGTATATAGGTGCTTATTTTGGGGTGAACTATCCCTTTAAGCCCTGCCTGCTCCTTTATGTACTGACATTATGCAAGCAGATAGCAAAACAAATACACAAAGATCGAATACAAATACAAGCACTAACTTGCAGGACAGAAAGCAAACAAAGACAGAATACCCATCTTACCACACTGCGACGGACTACTACACTATACTGTGTACTACAGACTGCATGCTATTTTTAAACAAAACATTATGCAGTACAGTTCTCTCTTAGTATATTCTGTAGCATGCTGAATCGGTCACATGACCTATAATCTGTTGCATTCCTGTTGAGATAAAATCAAGGATTCAACACAATAAGAATTCCTGGATACTTGCGACACTGCTGTCTACAGCAATGACTGGCTACCTTAAATGGAGATCTAACACCTCCAGCTCCAGCATGTCCTAACGCATTGGTTTGGACAATCATTTTGACCAGCGATTATTAAAATAAGCTTTAGTTGCATCCCCTTAGTACACCACTTTGTAAAAAAATCAGCTTTTGTCTCTCTTCCTCCTCTATATCATTACAATGATATTATCATAATCTGTATTATACTGTAAAGTACAATATGCCCCAGTCTCTAAACTTGCACTGTGTTACTACCTCATTCAGGGTTCCCACATCAAATTCAAGGACCTTTCAAGGACTTTCCAGGTTCAATACCCTCAAATTCAAGGACTAAATGTGGGGACACATTTCAAGTGTGAGCAAGGTTACATCGTGTGACCTTTTAAGATACATTGTTACAGTTCACTTTCGAAGGGACTCGTGCTGCGTCACTGCGGTGACACTTCCAGGGGTAAGTACATCTGAATGTGTAAATCAAATTCAACCAATGGTGAGGCTTAACGACAAAGACAGGGTGATGCGGGAGCCGGGAAGTATATCGCTATTTGAAATATTGTCAAAGACAGCGTTACAGGGATGCAGGAAGTATGGCAAGGAAGACGCAGCGTCTCGTTCCCTTCTCACCGTTACATACGTAACACAACTATGCAACAAAGCATTTTAGTATGAATCAACATTAACATACAGAAGGTATAAGCATTTAAAGCAAACAGTTTAGCACGTGTGCTTAAAAAATCTAGAATTTTTATGGTATTATCCTACACTACACAAGGAATAATATGGATTTTTTTTTCCAGAAAACGTCTTGCATAAAATAGATTCAAGCACTTACAATGACTTGTATCCATGTATGTATATTTTTAAAAACTTCCCAGGGCCTTAAATTGTTTTCCCCCAGATTCACAAACTTTCAAAGATTTCAGTGCAAAGACAATAAAGTTGTATCTATCTTATCCATGTATACAGATACCCTTCAGTATGATGCAACTCCTGAGGCCAGTTCAATCCTCACAGGAAACAGCTGCATTTCCATTTTAATTTATAGCTCTCAGATAGGAAGTGACTCAAGTGTCCTGTTTAAGGAACTCAAAACTATACTACACAAAATCCTTAATAAGGACTTATGTGGCTCTAGAAAAGACAGAGGAACTTGAAAACTTGAGTAATTTATTTTAACTGCTTAGAAAATGTTATTGAAAACTGCGAGATTTTACGTTTTATTTAAAGCTTTCTCTGCAAAGTTGCTGAGACATTATACACGCACTGTTACACAATGGCCACACCTGTTTCATCTTCATCAGCTCCCTGCGTGTGTGTTCATCATTTCGCAGGTCCTTTTTATTGCCCACCAGGATGATGGGAACGTTGGGACAAAAATGTTTTACCTCTGGCGTCCACTTCTCAGGAATATTCTCTGCCAGAGACAAGGAGAGAATTTACATTAGTACAGCATCAGAACGATGTGTGCATTGTATTATATATAAATGTATACATGTATTATTTATATATGTATAATTAGTTAACATTTGCTGTTATGCAAGGTTTTCCCTTTGTTATGTTTGATGTGTGCAGCATGTGTATGTGTGTATGTAATGTTCCCACAGCAGTACCTAAGCTATCTGGACTGTCTATAGAAAAACACATGAGAATAACATCTGTGTCTGGATATGACAATGGCCTCAACCGGTCATAGTCTTCCTGACCAGCTGTATCCCAAAGAGCCAGCTCCACCTGGAAAGAGAGAGAGAGATTGACAACTGAAGGTATTTCGCTGGCCTCTGAGTGGCTATTATAAACCTGTGGCTATTTTAGAGATAACTGCACTCCGCATTGCACCAGCAGTCTTTGATGATCACTTAGAAGATAAATCATCTTTAACCCACAGATTTACTGCAATTTTGTGAGTTGCTTTCAAATAGAGGGCAGCAAGATCATCCCAAACAGGATACTGGAACAAACAACCATTTCCTGATATGTAGTGTGGTCAGATCAGTAGAGCTTCCTCTCTGTGTCTCTCTTTAAAGGGGACATATCATGAAAATCTGACTTTTATCCATGTTTAAGTGCTATAATTGGGTCCCTAATGCTTCTATCAACCTAGCAACTTAGTTTTGGTAAACCATTCACTGCAAGCATGTGAAAAATAGGTCATTGAAATTTGTCTCCCCTTGTGATGTCAGAAGGGGATTATACCACCTCTTTATCTGCACTATCCAATCAGGGCACTGCCATTTATTGCAGAGATCAGCTCATTTGCATTTAACAGGACACACCTAAAAATGGCACATTTTTGCTCACACCTACAAAGTTGCAATTTTAGTTATAATAAATTATCTATGTGATATTTTGAGATTAAACTCTTCACATACGTACTCTGGGGACACCAAAGATTTATTTAAATCTTAAAAAAGTTCTCACACTACTGTAGGCAAACTGACCTGTTTGCCATCGACTTCGATGTCAGCAATGTAGTTTTCAAACACTGTTGGCACATAGACCTCAGGGAACTGATCTTTACTGAACACAATCAGCAGACATGTCTTTCCACAAGCTCCATCTCCCACAATCACCAGCTTCTTACGGATAGCTGCCATCACTAAAGAAAGCGGGAGAAACATAACAACAAAGTCAAAAAATCATAATTCATAAATGATCTTTTTGCAGTCTGAGAGAGTAGTGTAGTTTATAATTAATCCTGCATTTATACAGAATCACAGAGCCAAAATGCTGATGAAGGACTTAACTGAACTATTAAATAAACATCACTCTGGAATGAAAGAGAACATTTTGTTCTAAGCCATATTTGGGAGCAGTTATTTGAGTCGCATCTACACGGACAGCCAAAAACAGGGAGCGAGCGTGTGAAAAAGTATGGAAAAATACAGAAGAAAGACATTTTCCTGCCTCGCCCTTTTCCCGCAAAGAGAAGAAACAAGGAAATAATGGCCCCAAAATGTCAACGCTAAAAAACAAGACTCTCCGTCACGGTTTTCTTTAAATGGGCCAATCTGACCTGTTGTCCTCATTTAGGCAGGAGGACTCACGTATATAGTACAGCACAGCTGCTATACAACTAGCCACACAAAAGAAAGCTGATACAAACTAAACCTGAATAACTAATACTAATACCCAGTGGTTCTCAAACTTTTCCGCATGAGGCCCCCCCTTGCATCCCTTTGCAGCCCCCTCCCACAGAAAATTCATGACATAAACAATCTCAAACTTATAATTGTAATTAAACAAAACAATACATTTTAGTGCTGTTGGTCAGTGGCCACATTTTAATTACAAAGAATTTATGGTAAATTCATATATATATTATAAAAATGGCAAAACTCCGTCCCCCCTAGCAAACCACTGGCTTAACGCACGATTTTGTAAATCATGTATGTAAAAACTTGAACATGTAATCCTCCTCACTCCATCTGACATGTTTTGAACAAAGAAAAGAGTTTGTTTTTGAAGAATTAGTCCATATTCTTAAAAAAAAATCCTGATAATTTTTCTCACCACCATGTCGTCCAAACTGTTGATGTCTCTCTTTGTTCAGTCGAGAAGAAATAAGCAATTCCAGGATTTTTCTCATTTTAATGGACTTTAATGGACCCCAACACTTAACAGTTTTAATGCAGTTTAAAATACAGTTTCAAAGGACTCTAAACGATCCCAAACAAGGCATAAGGGTCTTACCTAGAGAAATGATTGTCATTTTTGGCAAGAAAAATAAAAATATTCACTTTTAAACCACAACTTCTCTTCTTCCTCTGGCTGTGTGACAAGCCAGCGCGACCTCACGTAATTGCGTAATGATGTCGAAAGGTCACGAGTTACATTTATGAAACGCACATTTGCGGACCATTTTAAACAATAAACTGACACAAAGACATTAATTAGTATCATTCAACGTACAACAACGTCAGAACGGTCCTTTTTCTTCACACTTGTAAACACTGGGGCGTAGTTCCGTGACCTCTTGACGTGATGACATATTACGAGGTTGCGCTGGCGCGTCACAAGACCAGAGGAAGATGAGAAATTGTGATTTAAAAGTGAATATATTTTTATTTATCTTTTCAAAAATCGTTTCGCTAGATAAGACCCTTATGCCTCGTTTGAGATCGTTTAGAGTCCTTTAAAACTGCAATTTTAAACTGCATTAAATCTGTTACGTGTTGGGGTCCATTAAAGGCGGAGTCCACGATGTTTGAAAAACGCTTTGGAAAAGGAGACGGGCCGACTACCAAAACACACTTATAGCCAATCAGCAGTAAGGAGCGTGTCTACTAACCGACATCCTTGCCGGGTTGCGTATGTGTGGGGCGGGTCTATCAACAAAAGGTCCAGATTTTATTGCGGTAGAGGCGTGTTTGTTTAGGTGATTTCAAATTTCAACATTGGCTTTCAAACATCACGGACTCCGCCTTTAAAGTCCATTTAAATGTAAAAAATCCTGGAATGTTTTCCTCAAAAACACAATTTCTTCTTGACTGATCAAAGAAAGACATCAACATTTTGGATGACATGGTGGTGAGTAAATTATCTGGATTTCTTTTAAGAAAATGGACTAATCCTTTAATACCATGATACTTCTTGAATATACTTGAACTATTTAAATGTTGATATCTTTGTTGATAAGATTTTTGTAAGGACAGAAATGTAAATAGATGTGAACTTCACTTTTCTTTTGATTGGCTACATGGCTGACTGCAAATGTAAACACTTTCAGTTCCGTTCTCTAAATTGGTTGGGTAGCAATGTAAAGTTTCACAAAGGTACATTTGGTTACATTAGGATAGATGAGCAAAAAAAATGTCTACAGTTGACACATTCACAAATTAAAGCTCAAAAACACAGGACACATTCTGAGAGAGAGAGAAAATAACTGAAGCAGGTCAGTGCTATTCTTGGATGTGCGTCCCTGAAGAGAGAAATATGTTCTTGGTGACGACCGCCTAGTTTCTCACATGCATTAAATCTTTTCTACAATAGTCTCACAAGCTCCTCAAACACACCCTATACAGCTCTGAACCCTACTGGGCTTTAGGAGTCATTAGAGAATTCCAAATATTCCTTATTGGAAAGACAAGATGGGCTAAAAAGAGATGAGGTCACATTTCGATGAGGTTAAAAAAATTTGTGAGGTCAAAACTGTTTATATTTTCAGCAGTTGCCGTTATCTACCAGATGGCATGCTGGGAATTTCCCAACTTCATTAGTCCCTCTCTGACTACACTTCAACCTCTGGTTGCAGGAAGAAAAACTCACTTCCCGTCCCAACAACTCCCTTCCTGTTCACAAGACAGCTCTAAAAAACACTGAAACTGCAGCCTTGGGGTGTACCCACCACCCACACAATTCAAACCGAACCATGCCTGAGCGCGTTTGATCCCCAAAGCCTGGTTCGCTTGATTAGTGCGAGCACTCCATATCGTGCCCGGGTTGCCTATATAGCCATGTTAGTCTTACTCAGCTCACATATCTTATTTCATACATAGGAGGTCAATTGTAAATCTGTATTTGGGTAGATAAAGACAAAGAAACAAGCCAAGGCATCAATCATCCACACATTAAGATTTTGTTCATTTAAAGAACCTAACCAAGAAAGCGGATTAAACATGAAATCAAAGCAAAATTAATTATATATATATATATATATATATATATATATATATATATATATATATATATATATATATATATATATATATATATATATATATATATATATATATATATATGTAAAAATAAATAAAAATAAATAAATAAATATAAATATAAATAAATACATATAAATATAAATAAATAAATATAAATATAAATAAATAAATATAAATATATAAATAAATGTAAATATATAAATAAATGTAAATATAAATAAATGTAAATATAAATAAATGTAAATATAAATAAATGTAAATAAATATAAATATAAATAAAAAATAAATATAAAAATATAAATATAAATAAATATAAATATGAAAATATATAAAAATAATAATAATAATAAATAAATAAATAAATATAAATAATTAATAATAATAATAATATATATTATATATACAGGAGAAAATGGGTTTCATTATGATTGATAAAAAATCTAGATATGGAAAATAAAAGAGATTTAAATTGGATTCAAGAGCAGATTTAATGGTTCAGTTTTGAACATTTCCAGAAGGGATCGCAGAAAACTTGTCCATCACGACAGCATGGTTTCTCTCCAAGCCCACCACAGAAATGACACACACATCTACAGCTTACTAACTGATCCCAGAAGAGCATTTCAGGGGTGTGGCAACTGGGCCTTGATGACCTTGATGACTCATTTTAGAGCTGTGACACATATTGCCCAATTATTTGCAAAAGACAAAGAAATTATTATGCTAGCGGCATTAAATAATGCAATATCATAAATTATTTATGACTTTAATGTGTTATGTGACATATCAGGTTGTATGAGGCACAGCTATTTTACCATCTCTATAAACTAGGGAGTGTTATAGGTAATTCAAATTCAATTCAGTTAAAATGTATTATTTCTTTTTTACTTATTTGTTTTGTGGGCAAAACATGAACATAATTTAAGAGGTATACAGAGATTTATACACACATGCATACAGTGATGCCCACTAGCCAGAATGTAATGGGTGAATATGGGCGAGAGCGTGTCTGGAAGATGATGTGAATATATGATGCCCGCAGCAGGAACTGCTTCTGAGGACGGTAAGCAGTGATGTAAACGTTCTGCAGTATTGCATCTCTGCCTGAAGGCTCGGACCTCCCCTGATGTCTATTTCCCAGTTTACACCTGATATGACAAGTGGTCATCCAGGACAGATTGGCAAATTATGGATCCTAGTTTATAGAATCGGATCACATTTTTTGACTATAGTATGCACATCAGGTTTTTACAGTGCATCATTAACAGTTGACAGTTTTTATGTGTAATTATTATTATTATTATATTACATGGATTACAGGTGCAAGTGCTATTATTAGTTTAATTCATTTTTAAATAACACAATGTGGCCATGTGCATTACTTGCCACCAAATAGTATTTAAGTGACAGGACTTCAATACTTAATACATTTTTTTTTTAATCCAATAGTCTATATGATCTATTTACACTCAGCTCACCAAGACCAATGTCACCAACTGTAAACTGCGGAATATAATTTATAATATACCGAGGTACATCTGCTGACCACCAACTTAGACGTCAGCAAGATTTGTATTGCAAAGATAATCTGACCTACAACAACCCACAGTAAAAAGTAAAGAAGATGAAACACTCATCAGAAAATCAGACAGAAGCATCAATATACTAAAACCCACGGGAGCAGATATAGAAACATTAAATGGGCTAGAAGCCTTTTTTATAAGATCCATCAATTCACAACTAAATCACACATTAATGATCTGTAGAGATTATTAAGGGGTTCAGGCAAGCACACACACAGAAACACACCAATCAAACTGCAGTAGGCACTACTTATCCATGTCTGACTTGATCTGAATGGCCCTTAAAGAGACAGTTTACTCAGAAATAAAAATGCATTATTTATTTATGCTTCCTTATGCTGTCCCAAACCTCTGAGAGTGTTTTGGTGTGCATCAAAGCATTTAAACACGGCTGAAACAGCAGGTGGACACCAGCTAAGTGCTTTGGTTGCTATGATATAGGGTTGTGCCGATAAACGATAGTATTGATCGACAATCGTCAGACATATCGCCATTTGCAGGCTTTCACGACGTTAGTTGCCGATGGTTTTTATTATAAACATCATAGTTTCACATTAACGTGCGCATTGTGTGCTTTTTCTCACATGAGAGAGTTTGTGGGTTTCACTTTGGGCGAGAGAGCTTGCAATACGCGTGGATTCCTTCTCGCACGCACCTGTACTTAATGCGCACATCTTGGACTCTTGCTTGGACCTGAATGCGCGTGGCATGGACTGTGTAATGCGCATGATTCCGACTCTTCCTCGCACATGAGCTTGTAATACGCGCGGCTCTGACATTTCCTTGTACTAGAGAGTTTGTTAGTGCACAGAGTTTTAAAACTAGCGAGTGTGTTGTTCCCGCTCCTTGGCATGCAGAAAATTTTAAAGCGCCTGGGCTTTTCCGCATTTGGATTAATGGCATCAGTTTTAAGAAGAATGCGGTCATGACAGTGTTGCCCTTGCTTCTTTTTTCTATATCAATCAAGTGACTTGTCATAAATGAGTAAAAAATGAACAAATAAATAAATGAGTAAACTACTGCCCTGCCCCGTTACGATCGTGTATTGGCAATCTCACAGGCTGAGGATAGGATGATCTCAAAATGGGGCATATCGCCCAACACTACTATGATACTTCTGATTTGTTTACTAGTTGTTGAATGATGCGCCGTTTGGTGGTTGTGATATTTGTCCCACCCCTCCTCCACTGTGATTGGACGGCAGAGTGAGAAGTGACATTGAAAAGCTCAAAGTTAAACAAATTTCAAATATGGGCGCTCAATGTAGGGATATTTGTGAAAAGTGCACCGCTTACATTGGAAACATATGCCGGCCAACAGCGTAAACGCCTTGGTGTACACAACCCTTAGGGGGCTTTTACGCCCGCGGCCGGCGCATGTTTTCAATTGTTTCTAATGGAAGCTCTGTGTTTTTCAAATAAGCCAGCAGCTAGCGTTTTTTCCGTGCTGAAAACCGGCGCTCGGCGCTGAGCGTCGAGAGTTGAAAGAGATTTAACTTTGGGTGAAAAGCTCCGCTCGTCAATGTCAGTTCTCACACGGCCATCCAATCACAGTGTAGGAGGGGCGGGACATTACCACAGCATCCAGCCGGCTCGCAGCTGAAGTAACACAGCTACCAAAGCGCTCAGCTGAAGAAAGCTGGCACTCAGCTGAAAAACAGCTGGCATTCGGCGTCCTCAAGGCGTTTTCAGCCACATTTAAAAGTTTTGGTGTGTCCAGCCCCTTACTGTACGTTCACACGACCGCCAGCGAGAGCGTCAAAAAAATGCTCTGGCTGCCCTGCCAACGACGCTATAGAAAAAGAGTAGTGGACGCTCGGGGTGCACTCATATTATCCAAACCATGCCCCAAGTGCGATTGTCACCCCTCCCTACTCCCCCAGATGCACACACTCGCACTGTACTTTTATTGATCCGAGCCCGGGCACGTTTTCGACATTAACGTGATTGTTTTGAAAAAGCAGGAAGTAAAGTGCTCTCTTACCGATCGTTACGTTAAGTCTGTGTTTTTTATTCAGTCGTTCGTTGCGATGACACACAGCCCTTTTACACGCCATCATATTGCTTTGGCCGAGCTGCACACATGACAGATAAACTTTCACGTAACCCTGCTGCACGCATCAAAAGGTTTTTACGGAGCCAGATGAAGGTGAGTGGTCATGCAAATGACGTCTTTCCTGTTGAATCACACTCAGGCGCGATTGCGCTTACACCATAGCCTTCCGACCTGAGCCCAAATGAACCGCGCTCCAGCCCACCTCTGCAAGCCGACCAGGGCGCGGTTAACCAAACGCGATCACACTAGTCAAACGAACCAGGCATTGGGGGTCAAACCCACCCGAGCGCGGTTCGGTTTGGATAATGTGAGTACGCCCTCGAATGCATTCTCTGGAATCCTCTCGAGCAGAGGACTTCAATTGGTTTCTGCCTTCTGACATAGTTCATTACCAAGTTTGATGCTTACAGCGTCCAAGACACGCCGCTGCTCCCCTCTGGTTCTCATTGAAAATGAATGACTACCAGCCACTTTGGCGCTCTTGCCGACGGTGGTGTGATCGCACAGTTGAAATGTTACTAACTAACACCCTTTGTGCCCATTCACTTCAATACAATACACTTTTAGATAAGGTGTATCTCCTCGGAATACTGAAGGTATTGATAATATCCAGGAGGTTTAAAATGACATGGGGCTAATGAAATGATGACAGAATCTTTATTTTCAGGAATGATTTCACCAAACCAGGACAGTTTTACATCAGCCAAAATAAATCGAAGACAAAGCCAAAAATCTACCAGCACAAAGACTTTCAAACATTTCTGCTGATGTTTGCAGCAGATTAATCTTCTATCCTGTGAGGAGGTCAACCGCATGCCTGCTGATTAAAAGTTTCTCCAAAAACTTCTTCTCCACAACTTTCTTATCTTTTTCTCTCTTACGTTTTTATTGAACCATCAAACCACTTTTAGATAAGGCGTATCTCCTTCTGTGATTCTCTAGTACACAGGAGGAAATACACCATCCAAAGGTACACAATCTACACTAACAGACACAGACAAAGATTTTCACTGTCAGTCTTGAAAAGTTTCATAGTAGTATAGAGTGGCAGCAGGGATGATGTATTTGAGGGATTATACCAGAGCCACTTGAATTCAATGTCATCACCACCAAGCTTCTGACAACTCTTTTAAACTTTATTAAAAACACGTTCCCGGTTAAGGAAATACTTTGAGGACGTGAGGTTGAAACTGGAAGTGGTAAAATACTAACTCACTTCCGGGTTTGCCTACAAAATACGTCACCCCTGCAGCACTCTATTATAAGCAGAAGACTGCCAGGTGTGGTTAAGTGAAACAAAGTGACTAATGTAGGAGAAACTGTCTGACTATTCAGCCTTTTATTTAAAAGAAAAGTGCTATCATCAATCTACAAATCCTTTGCATGTTATCCTACTCTTAAAAGAAAGTGGGAATCTCTTAAAAGGTAAATAACTACCCGTACTGTAGAAGCAAGTATTGCAAAAAAGGACCTCACAATGCACAAGATGTAAAAGGAGAACACATTCTGGTAACTTTCTGTATCATCTTACAAAACAATGAACACACATCAAAACTAAAAGGCGTGACTGGAACTGTGACTGGAAAGATAATAAGGAAATATACAATTTATTATAGGAAATAAACTTGCTTACAATGACCTGTAAAAGTCATGGAAATTTAAATACACACAGCTAATCAAACACACACAGCCCATGGCCTGTTGTTTTACTGCTGGCTCCAATAATTAAAGATGGTAATCAAATGGTAAACCTCGACTAGGTTGATATTAATGCCGATCTGGAATCATCCAGTCCAACCTTTACTCTATATTGGACAGACACATGTTGGGTTAATAAATAAACTTATGCTGGGTTGTTTCGATCCAGTTCTGCATTGTTTCAACTCATGGTTGGGAAACAACAACCCAGCATAGGTTTATTTATAATCCAACATGTGTTCTGTCCAACATTTACCCAACATTGGGTTAAAAAACTGCAGAATTTAGAGTGTTACAGCTAACCTGAAATAGCTGAAAAACTGTTTTTAGTTTAGTAGATGAAGGCTGTGCCGAGGTGATTGGACGGTGTGAAATGCACTCTGGTTCCGGATCTAAACACATGCTGGGCAAGTTATGAATATTTCAGCCATTATAACACCATTGAGAATGTGTGTGCAGAAAGTGATTGCTATAAAGCTATTCTGAAGTTTCTGTTCAATCTATTTTACAATAAAGGTGATGCAATGTAATTGTTTCATAGTAAATGTAAAATACATTCCTATTTAATGTGCAAAGACCAACTGTAAGGCAGCCATTTTTATGTAATGCTCCCTTTAGGGTGTAAACAATCTGCCTGGATAAAGCATACAGTAGGGTTGTGCCAATAGATCTTGGGAGAGATAAGGGCCAAAGTACTGCACGAGGGGTTTGTTGGCATCTGTTGGATCAGTGTGAATTGGACTTTACACAAAGAAACATCCAATATTAATTTCTTCTTACTCAACCATAATAAGACCCTTGGAGTCAATCTTACCGCAAGCCACTTTAAAAAAAAACATGGTTCTCTTCATCTCAGTTGAATAAAATTTGGTGACTTTTCCAGACAATTTGTTAAAAACTGGGCTTGATTTGGTCATTCTAAACTGGTGTAAAAATGTTACTTAAATAAACCCTTAAAAAATGACCCTATTTGAAAATGAATGGGGAAATGCAAAAATATCCTCTTTTTAAAAAAAATAAAATAAAAATCAATGCATCAAGAAAAATCTGAAAATTTCAACACAGAAAAGTAGGCCTGGTACTAGAGCACAAATGCAATATAGAAATGACATGCTCAATCACACACACAAACAGACAGACACACAAAAATACACAAAAGGTATGACTGCCACAGAGAGCATTTTTAAAGACTTTGGCCAAAAAAAAAACAGCCACAGATGCAGAACAAAGATATAAAGTTGTGGGCTCTAATGCTCACACAGGTGCGCGCACACACGCGCAATGGTGCGCGCACAGCACACACGCGCAATGGTGCGCGCACAGCACACACGCGCAATGGTGCGCGCACAGCACACACGCGCAATGGTGCGCGCACAGCACACACGCGCAATGGTGCGCGCACAGCACACACGCGCAATGGTGCGCGCACAGCACACACGCGCAATGGTGCGCGCACAGCACACACGCGCAATGGTGCGCGCACAGCACACACGCGCAATGGTGCGCGCACAGCACACACGCGCAATGGTGCGCGCACAGCACACACGCGCAATGGTGCGCGCACAGCACACACGCGCAATGGTGCGCGCACAGCACACACGCGCAATGGTGCGCGCACAGCACACACGCGCAATGGTGCGCGCACAGCACACACGCGCAATGGTGCGCGCACAGCACACACGCGCAATGGTGCGCGCACAGCACACACGCGCAATGGTGCGCGCACAGCACACACGCGCAATGGTGCGCGCACAGCACACACGCGCAATCGTGCGCGCACAGCACACACGCGCAATCGTGCGCGCACAGCACACACGCGCAATGGTGCGCGCACAGCACACACGCGCAATCGTGCGCGCACAGCACACACGCGCAATGGTGCGCGCACAGCACACACGCGCAATCGTGCGCGCACAGCACACACGCGCAATCGTGCGCGCACAGCACACACGCGCAATCGTGCGCGCACAGCACACACGCGCAATCGTGCGCGCACAGCACACACGCGCAATCGTGCGCGCACAGCACACACGCGCAATCGTGCGCGCACAGCACACACGCGCAATCGTGCGCGCACAGCACACACGCGCAATCGTGACCGCACAGCACACACGCGCAATCGTGCGCGCACAGCACACACGCGCAAACGTGCACGCATGCGTGCACACACAAAGATATAGTAACACTTACACACACATAAAGACACAGAAAAGCAGAAAGACAAAGTGAGAAACATTTTAAAATGCATCAAAAACTACAAAAAAATTATACTATTTGAAATATTTATTTTTAACGTCCTTTCTTATGTTCATATATACATAAATTCACAAAATGTATCACTAAAGTAGTGATGTGAGCAGTTGGCCACATCCAGTGAAATGAATGGGTCTCTATTGGCATCTGCTGGTCAACATGATTCATTTCCTAAACTGTAATTCTTTTATGCTTTTTTTTCTAAATGCCTGATGGCCAAATCCAACACATAACATCTAGATTAATATCTAAAAACAATTCAAATCAAATTTAGATCATAATATGTGATTTTTTTCCATTAAAAATTGATAGTTTACAGGCAAGCTAATGGTATAGATGGGAAGTAAACAAAAAATTATATATTATTTGTATTATTAAAGATTTATATATTTTTTTGTAGGGATGCACCGATAGGATTTTTTTGGGCCTATACCGATACCGATTTAAACAGACAACTTCTGGCCGATACCGATATTAAACACATGTATACAATACTATACAGTTGGTCTATTAGCTAGCTTATTTCTGCATCAAATTATTTTTACTAAACATGGATTGGATCTAATTAACATTCAACTGACCAACATAATAAGAGAGGCACAAATTAAGCTATAAAAATTAAAATATAATAAGACAGCATAACAACCTTCAAAGGTGGTTTTTGCTATTCAGCATTTATTTTATTAATAACATTTACTCATTTTTTACATAGTTGGATTTCTTTATGCAGTTAATTAATAAACAATCGGTATCGGCCTTTCTCGTGCTATTGCCGATATGCCGATGGTTTCAAATTCATCAAAAATCGGCCGATAAATCGGTGCATCACTAATTTTTTGTAATCACTTTTAATTTCTGAAGTCATTTGTACCCCCGCGGAACTATAACGTATACAGGAAAATCGGGTCTTATGAGAGTTAAATGGCCACAAAAAAATCTGCTCCCATATTAGTGAACCATTTCTTTCATGTTCTTATTTTTTTTTTGCTGTTTGTTCTAAACTTTATTTGCAGTTAGCGATGCTCGATATCTGCACTAGGGATCGACCGATATGGATTTTTCAGTGCTGATGCCGATACCGATTTTTGTTTCATCAGCCTTAGCCGATGACCGATACAGGCTGCCGATTTTCTTGAGCCGATATTTGGAGCCGATACTGGTTTTGCTCACTCAATTTACATCATAAAAATTATGTAAAAAATGGCATGTTGTTAAAAAGAGATGTTATTAGTTTGCACAGTTCTTACATTTATTGTAGTCTAGGACTAGTCTTATCCCTGTCCAGGAAACCGCCCAAGAGAGATGAAAAAAAAACCCACTTTGTTCAGCTATGATCAGCTGTTAAGCCGAGCTTTCAATGTTGTCGTGAAAAGGTTGGTTGTTTTTAGTCACATGACCTGCAATCGCTTGCGGGTTCCAGCACTCTGTCTGTAAATTATGCCGGAAAAATCGGCAAACAAGGCAGCCAATGTATCGGCCGATGCCGATACACATAAAACTCGCAAATATCGGCCCGATATATCGGCCGGCCGATATATCGGTCTATCACTAATCTGCACGCCAATATTATCGCCCGATAATGGCTTATACATGACTTATCGGCCAGATATGGAAAATGATACCGATATAAAGATGTGTTGGTTATGCACGTCGACTATAGGAATCATGTAAGCTAAAAGTGTGTACGATAATGGGCGTTTCAGATGGCGTTTCTTATGTAGTGAAATGTTTTTAGAGCGTTTTATATATTTTTATCTTCAGTGGCACCTGCGGGAGGGGCAGGATTTGACTGCCTGTTCCTGTAAAACCAATGAAAAGCTTTGAAATGTTTTATAACTTTCTGCAAAGCAGTTGCATGGTAAACATCCAAAATGAAATAATATAATGTAAATCACAAATAATTATGAGAGTTATGCTATTAGTAAAAAAATCCAAAACAAAATGGCTAAAGGTCAAGGACACGTCACCTTATTCATTTTAAAATCTCTGATTCACCACTGCATTTGGTGCACAAACATACTGCCGAAATGCACAGAAATGACCACAAATGGACACCTGTAATTGGCAGTAACTGTAATTTTTTGATAGCCAAAATAAACAACATTTACCTTACTCCAAACACATTATTCATTCATAACCTTGCATAACCCACAACATTCACTAATTACTCTACACCCGTCAATGTGTGTGTAAAGCAAGACATTTTGCAAACTGTCTATCACCAGTGTGAGATGCAACACAATGTGTGTTTGTGTGTCTTGTGGAAAGCTAGATAAGGAACTATATAAACCACCTGCCAAACCACAATCACAGTGACAATTGTTTTAGCTTGTCAGATTGCTACAGCAACACTTTTTTAAACAGGATTCATCAACAGGACCCTGAGGGTGATCAACAGCAAACAGACTTCACTCTGAACCACACACAACTGGCTAACGGTTTTGCAGCGGATCCTTAGATCGGATTCTCCACACAGCAGAACAGAGAAGCGGACAGGAGATTAAACTCTAATTTAAGGCTCTCCTGAGGCCTCACTGATGTTTGCCTTCCTTATCACACTGAGACAGGAAACATTTTTAGCATAACACACACATCATAGAGGGAAATACACACACAAACAAATTCACTAAACTTCAATAAAAAAAAACATTTGGTTAAGTTTGATAAGAAAGTATTTTTATTTTAGATGTTGTCTAGTATATTTTAACTATCGACATTTACAATTGATCCATCAGTTGACAAAAAAATATTTTTGTCAAAGCCAAATCCTTAAGAATATCAGTCAATAATGTGAAGTGTCAAATTTTTTATAACATTTATGTATTATAAAAAGTTTTTATCAAAAATAAAAACATCTAAAATTATTAAGTATGTCTGACATGTTTTCTTGTAAATTAGCTTTTTTATCAGGCTCGTTTGTTCAGGTTCAGTAATTTCACATTAATGGCAATGTAAGGACATTCAGTAATCGAAATGCCTTACTTTCACAAATGCCACTTCAGTCAAATTTGATGAATTCAAATGAAATCACTGTCTTTCGCTGCAAAACTCTTTAAGTACATGCAAAAATGTCCACTTCTAAAAAAGTCAATATCCCTCTTTCTGCAAAAAGGTAATTGCCATCATTCATCCATTTTGTCTTTTGGCACAAACCGGTATTTTTGAATGGCCTGATGCCATGATCAAGCAGGTTTGTTGTTTAACATAATGATATTGATCACATATATCTCAAAATGGAGCACATAACATCTGAAGCAATTGGGTGATTCTCACGAAATCCAGAATTAAAAGGTATCCAGCATCAGATTTAAAAAAAAAAAAAAACACTGAAGCCAATTTTTTTTTGCACATATAAGGTCTGAACTGATAACCATTATTTTTAGAAGATTTAAAAAAATATTTCCCATAGAATTATTTACATTTTTTTAGATTATCATTATAAAAAAATTATCATTACTGAAACATGATATTACATTAAATATACATTAACAAACTCATGTTTCGGTAATGAGAACTAAAAAGTTGTCTAAGTACTATGACAAACAAAATTTCAACTTTTATCTGGAGAAAAAATAAAAACTGCTTAACTGGTAGCCATCTTGAGTGTCACAGTCAATTATGTCCCTTCCAACAATTTTTTAAAAGTTAGTTTCTCGAGGGCTTAAACAATGATTGAAAATTGTTGCGGAGGATGAGAAAAATTTTCTTGGACACATTTATATTCCTTATTATTGTCTCTACTTTTACCAATGATTAGGGCTGGGCCGGTTTGGATTTTTTTCTTACCGCGATCGGTAATCAACAAATTCCTGCGGTTTTGCGGTTTATTGGCAAGACAACGAGTTAAATAACATGCATGACTTATTTAGGTTCAATAAACAACATGTGCAAATTACTTAAGGAACATGTAAAGTGAATATTATTTCCTTCCACATTTCTTCAATTTCAACATTCAACAACTTGAACAATTAATATTATCAGTCAAAAAAAAATTTCACGCATTGTGCGTGTCCACACTTACGTGCCTACAGACATTTCGCCACTTTTCTATCCTTAATTTATGAATGGCCTGTAAATGACGCAAATTATTGCTGCCCTGACGGTCTGGTAAAATTACCATTTGTATGAGAAATCACTTGTACTACTCAATGACAATTTAATATTAAAATCATATCAGTTAACGGTTAATGTTCTGTTAACAAGCTGCGGTTGTTTAAAAGCTGCGTGTATAACATCCCCATATATACACACAATTGCAGGCCAATGTTCCAACTTTTTTTTTGCGGTTATGACGGTGAGGAGCTCAGACCCGCGGCATGGGTCACGTGACCGCGGTATGGCGGTAATTGGGTTACCGCCCCAGGTCTACCAATGATCACTTAATTATAAATATTTCCATGTCAAAGAACCAATATCCAGTCATGGACACATTGCGGTAATGAAAATGTTCCCCTTAAATGTGAAAAAAATTTGGTTTGTATGATGTCATTTGAAATCATGTGCAAAATAGTACACAAAGAGATGTTTGTAACTGTATGCTTCTTATTTTGATACTCTTACTTTGCGTTTACTTTTTTATCTAAATGTTTCATGGCACCTCATAAGTCTAATTTCACAAGAATCCCCCAATTGCGTTTAATTATTCATTTTCATCAGCACCACAAATTCACAGCCCTGCATTATCATCACCAAAAGTGAACTCTATTGACTTTGCATGTAGTGTGGACATTAAAGGTTGTATATATTTATATTTGCCATGGTATTTTTCAAGATTTTGATTTTCAACTAGGAATGCTTTCCTTCGCAGCCAACTTGGCATACTGCTGAAATGTGTAAGTCACCATTGCTAGTTTGAGTTAATCAAACCCCTATAACTAATTGAAAATCATCACTGTATATAACTAGTAAAGATGGCTGCTCTATACATCTGATCAGGCTGTGATGGAGTTTAATGCACTTAGAAAGTGAATTTTAACATTAAGATCTACAAAACTCAGATAATGTTAAAATGGCAAGCAATGCAATGCCTTACCTTAACAAACTGGAACAGACAGATTTCTCCAAACCAGAGGGACAGATACAGCAGAAGGATCTGACCTACTTCAATGTTTGTTCTGGTTCCTATAGAGAGAAGGGCAGAGGGTGTCCTAATTAAGGACTCATCTGGTCATCTCTTTCCCCCATCGTTTTTATACGATTGGGTCACTATCATAAAGGTCAATCACGTAAAACAGTTATTTTTAAATTCATTCATATAAATTCACAACCAGTGACATTTCAAATTACAAATCTCTGAGCTACTGGACAGTGGACAGACAGAGAAAAAGCAAAAGTAGCAGCTGCTAGTTTGGACATGAACCTGTATTTATGGTGTGTCTGTGTCTCAACAATGATCTTATTAGGGGCGCAATACTAACCTAACCGAACCATGCCTTAGCATGATTGTCCCCCTCCCTACATCCCCAGAAGCAAGCAACCACACTGTACATTGACCGATCCGAGTCCGGGCACGCTTTCGTCATTAGGATGCGATTGTTTAGAAGAAAACAGGAAGTAAAGCGCTCTCTGGAGCCCATCGTAATGTCAAGTCTGTGTTTTTGGTGTGCAATGACACACTGCCCTCTCACATGCCTATCATATTGCTTAGCAGATCTGTCGCGTGTGCAGCTCAGACATTTATGCGCTTCAGAAAGTTTTTACGAAAGGGAGATGAAGGTGAGTGGTCACACAATTGACATCTATCCTTTTGAACCACGCATACTGACCCAACAGACTCCAAGCAACACATTTTTGCTGTGTGAATCAGTGTGAATTGGCCTTTTGACAAACATTCAACAGTGCAGTAAAATCTAACTATTTATTACTCTGTTTTATCTGGATGAGCAACCGTTTACTTTTGACAGGGGTGGCGATTGTAAATTCAGATGTAAATATGATCTAATAGTTTTTCTTTCTATGCCAGGTCTAAATTGCAATTCACTTATCTTTGTAAAAGCACTGCTTAGACATACAAGTTTATTGAAAGTTTATTAAAATGTTACGTTTACATTGTTAAACTTAAAACAGCGTACTTGAACATTATCTTAAAAAAACAGAAGTACTATTTTGGTTCGTTTTTGCAATTATTAGCATAGACATTTTATGTTTTATGTTATTTGAGTTGCTTAGTGTCCAATAACATTTAGGACTGCCTCTGAATCAAAATGGTGTGCCTCGCTGTCATATTTGGATTTTGGACATTGTGCTGTAATAGCAGATATATCGACCTCGTCTTTATTCAAACAGGCTGTTGTAGCTTGGAGCCCACAATGCTGGCACTGCTGAGGTGGCAAAATAACCTTGGCAAAGCTGGTCCTCTTTTAGACAGTCTTATCCTGAGTCAGGATATCACATCCGACTCATTTGTCAGATTAAAAATGTAAAACTGACATGAAATTACAGTAGCACACAGTTCAGTAGAGTTTATTACTTCGCCTGAGGTCAAAACCAAAGGGAAAATGGGTATTGAAACCTAGTGAGTTGCTTACACAAGGACGGCTTAAAATGATGTTATGTACTGGAGGCAGCCCCTCTAAAGTTATGAAAGACTGTCTGTGTGAGAAGACCTAAACATTTAAATCTTTCCATTTGTTACAATTTTTGCCTCTTGCAGCTCAGATTCATCTATACACTTGCATTTCTCATTGCTGCATGTAAAACAAACATGGCATAAATGATTCTTAAATGAAAGATAGCAGATCGGAAATTCCTGCTGAAATTTGGCCTCTTCCTTCCCCAAATATGGGAAGGGTTTTTTCTATAAACTGCTTCGAACACAAACACCTGGTTCATTCCTGTCTGACAAGTTCTCAACTATGTAAACATTTCCGTTTCTAAACAAATCATTAACATCTTTACCCATCCAAAATATATAGTAAATAATAAAGTATAGCAGCGCAAACATGTAACGTGAACCCGCATAAGCTGCCGCGAGACTTCAAAAACACGAGCTCAAAGTTGCTTGTGATTATTTCAAGGTGGGGTCTTTCATATCTAAGTTTTCCAAATGAACAGTCATCTGTATACACCCACATAAGCGGCTTATAATGTAACATTTACACATCTACAGCCTTTATAACCTAAACACAACGTTGTGGGACGTTCAACAGGGGTGTTGTCCCACCTCACACTCCTAAGCCAAATCCATATGAATCTAGTGCCTTAGCCAAAACAAACAAACACTACCGATCCTCTCTGTGAAAACAGGTGGCGATCGCAACGCCCCGCAACTTTCCGCGACGTCTTTGCGATCCCACGGTCCACATCTACTAGCGCGCGTTTTTAAGCTTTATATTATAGAGAAACGCGTCAAGTTGTTGATGTTTAATAAAAGACGCTTTTCTGAAGCCAACACCTACTTTTCTCCGTGGCGTGTGCGCTAAGCCGTGCGCCCAACATCTCTTTACAAAACTCGTACAAAATCACAGTGCTATCGAAAGGACGTCTTACCTTCTGATTAAAGTTAAGTTTCAGTGAGACAGCGATTAAGGTTTCGTTTTTGCTTGGCGCAGTGTGTGAACTGTTTGGCTGCTGGCCGTGGAGAACGGAGCGCTGCCGTTAGATCCTCCCACGGACACGCGCTGTTGTTTCTTGTGCCCGAGCGCTATTGGTTCAAAGGGAGGAGCTGTCCGTTACAGCCGGTCACAGCCCCGCCCACACCGCCGTTAAAACAGAATGACATCATCGGCACGGGCGGCAGAGGGGTAGTAGCAACAATGTGAAAAAGTAGCAACAATTAAATAATTTGTGTGATTTATGATTTAGGTTAATTTATTCTTCATGAAATGAAAATGGAAGTTTTTTAATTTTAGTTTAAACATGTTAGTTTTAAGGCTCAATCCAAAACACGGACAAAATTCGCATTTAGAACGAACGGTTTTTATGGCGTCATTCTACACCCCTTCATCAGATTACTAGTTGTGAGGTAAACTTGAATGTTATTGGATGTTTTAAACAGCAGAGCAACCCAGTAGGCTACAGCAGTTTTAGTGGAAATTACGTCAATGATTCGAACAAACATGCGCATTTCAAGACAATTAAACGAGTCTTTAATGACTTTAAGTTGATAAGAAGGGAGAAACAGGGTTTATTTTTATGGATACTTTATTGATGTAATCTAACCAATCAACGGGCATCTTTTTCAACCAGTGGCAAAATATTGCATTCTACTTTATTTTGTTACATTTTATTTTGTTCCTAAGGGTACATACAATCACAAGATCCTAGTCTTTCTACAAGATACAGTCATATACAGGCCCGGAGTGGGTAATCGGGAGAACCGGGAGGATTCCCGGTGGGCCGCTTCACTTTTGGGCCGGTCGAGTTTTTTTTTTTTTTTACATTTGTCACGTTAGTGAGTCTGTCTTCTCTTTAATGACACTTCACACGTTTCGCATTGACATTGCAGCGCGCAGCCTCTGCATGGGTTGTACCATGTGAAGGAGTTTTCCCCTCCCCTCCCATAGAGTTGGTTCGGTCCATAGCACGTCTATTCCAAAACTTTTCTCCGGTAGGCTGGGCCGGGCCGGCGCTACCGTAACAAAACGCGTCTGAGAGGAGGAGGGCGTAAAAAAACAGGTTGAAGAAAAAAGCCATTGTAGGAGGATGCTGCCAAATGTGCCAAACTTACAGATTTATTTTCAAGAGGACAAACAAAAGTGACAACAGGTAACTTAAAGAGAAATAAGCCTAGTAATGGTTAGCATTAGCAACGTAATTATTCGGCTAATACCGTTTTCAAACTATTTACAAGCCAACATTTTTTTTGTTAAAATATCAGCCTTTAGTGTATACATGCGATTCATAGACTTTGCAAATATTATGCAAGCAGTTTCTGAGCAGCAGATAAGACAGTTCCCCGCTAAAAACGAGGAGGCAATGAGTAAACAATATGAATTAAAGTTATTTAACCCTCAGGTTGTGTTCAGAACCATATAAGTTAACACCTTTTGTGTTCCCAGTCAAAAATGAGCAGCCTAAAAAAAGCTTATAAATCACTTTTTATGCTATATATTTACCCAATATTGGATTCAATATTTTTGTCAAATTGTTTTCTTTTTACAGTAAATTAGGACTGGGTTTTATATTTCTATTTGCACCTGATTAATCATAGGCCTCATAGCATTAGCAATGCTAATAATTTATCAACCTTTCCTTGTGGAATAGACTCTAAAAAGGGCTGGGTTATTTTTGACCCATAATGGGTAAATATTGGACAGAACACGCTGCTGGGTTAAAATTGACCCAATGCTGGGTTGTTTTAACCCAACTGTTGGGTTATTATAATCCATGGTTGCATAACAACAACCCAACATTAGGTTATTTTTAACCCAGCATTTGTTCTGTCCAATATTTACCCATTATGGGTCAAAAATAACCCAGAGTGTAGAGGAATATTTTTGTTAACTTCTTATCTTAAGTGAAATATTATTTAACTTTTACCTTATTTGTTGAACCATGATATTAATAAAAACTATAGTAAGAGCTGAACTGTTGCTTTATTTATCCAATTTGAAAAAAGTGCTAATTTGGAATAACACTATGGAAAAAGTGGGCCGGTCTTAGGCCTGAAACTCCCGGGCTGAAAAGTGACCCCACTCCGGCCCTGGTCATATATTGTCAACATACTTAACATTTCAGAAATGCTCTCAAATGTTTATAAAATTCCATGAAATAAAAAATAACATAGTTATAAGTTTTTGATTTGTACACACGAGAGACACAGTGGCTACATCTGTGTGTTTGTGTACTCTGTGATGCTCCAGTGTTTGCACTCTAAATCTGTCATGTGTACAGTGCTGCACTCCAAAAAGCCTGAAGAGTGGAAAATTGAAAAAAAAACGGAGTAATGAGGGAAGTCTGTATTTAGTTTGTTTATAATAATTGTGACAACCCTAACGGCTTACTGTGATGAGTTTATCTACAATATATAGTAGGGGTGTAACGGTACGCAAAAATCACGGTTCGGTGCGAACCCCGGTTTTGAAGCCACGGTTCGGTTCATTTTCGGTACAGTAAGGGAAAAATGCAAACATTAAACTGCAGGTTGTTTATTACTATAAACTTTTTTTACAATTTGTTTACACTTTTTAAAACACTTTTTATTAAATATAACATATAAAATATATATAAAATGAAAAAATAATAAATAAAATACTACTGCAAAGTTCTTTTTTTACATTATTTTATAACAGAAGGTAACTCTTTTCTTAACCTTCTCTTAAACTTTTTCTACTAAAACCTTGAACAAACAAATTCAATTCCTGAATACATTTATGAACTATTAGCCTACATTTTTGCCACCAAAAATGTTCTGTTTTGATTTATTATGGATTGTTTACCTCACAGTATTGAATTGGCTATGTACCATCTCTGTATAAAAATAATATTACTGCTCTATGTGTAACTGCATAGCAAGCAACATGATGATATACTTATTATACACTCATTTTGAGATTAGTGAGTTGCATGCATAGCCATGATCTTTTGCACGTTTCTCCTATTCTTTGCTTGTGTTGTCAATGTAAGCTGCCTGTGACTTTACTAACGAACCCCTCCGCAGCTGAGTAACAGCTGAGTAAGCCCGGGTACAACTCTTCCGTGTCCCGACCAGCTGATCGCATTGTGACAATGATATGATTGACGTGAGGTGCAGATGAAAAATCTGATCACGCATTCATTATTCTCGCTGTCACAGAAAGCGCGTCTCATGAATGCGTAGCAAGGAAAGACGCGCAACCTCTCACTCACTTTTGAAAGAACAAAGCAGCGCGTTGACACGCGTTTAACATGCGCTTTTAGATACGACACGTAAACGTTTACATCAATAATCAAACGGATATACAACTAAGTAAATAAAAATCTTTCTGCGGGCCGAATTATGTTATATGTTTGACAGAAGACTTGCGCTGAACGAGGAGACTTCCGCCACTTAATATGTTCGTGCGGAAACGCACGTATTATGTTCCGCACAGGCGCACACAAAATGCATTCGGCCTTTCGGTGCACGCGTGCACCGTGCCGAAAGCCCTGAACCGAAACGGTCCGGTTCGAATACACGTACCGTTACACCCCTAATATATAGCCTTAACATCAGATGATACTTTGTAATAAGAAACAATACTCTGATCTCAATACTGTATACTGATTCATTTTTATGTTCACAGGTTCAACATCAAAAGAAGCCAAGAAGATCGTTTTCACTTAGAAAGTAAGTTTAAGAAAGTGTGTAAAAGTAGTATTTTTCTGTTAAGTTGATATGTGAAATTTGTTGCTTTTAACACACTCACTCTTATTATATAAGGCTGATACTGAATATAGCAGAATTGAATGATTCTACTCTTTGATGTTAAGTCAGGTCTTAAGATAAAATATTTGCTATTTTATGGTTTACACAGAACATAAGTTTCTGTCATATGTTACCCTGGACAACAAAACCAGTCTTAAGGGTCATTTTTTTATTGAGATTTATACATCATCTAAAATCTCAATAAATAAGCTTTCCATCGATGTATGGTTTGTTAGGATAGGACAATATGGCTGAGATACAACTATTTGAAAATCTGGAGGGTGCAAAAAATCCAAATATTGAGAAAATCGCTTTTAAAGTTGTCCAAATGGAGTCAACACACATTGTAATTTTTTGTAGAGATGACAGTATTACTGGCAGGGGGTTGCCAGTAACTTACTGTATATTTGAAATTAATGTTATTTACTGACAACTGTTTGATCAAAGTTAAATGAACATGTATCTTTTACAGTAAGTTACTGGCAACCAGCTGCATAATTACAACTATTTTTTTACAGTGATATCTAATAATAAATACATTTTAATATATTACTAGGAAATTTACAAAATATCTTCATGGAGCATGATCTTTGCTTAAAATTCTAATGATTTTTGGCATAAAATTGTATTGTTGTATATTGCTACAAATGTACCTGATAGTTAGTAGTTATGACTGGTTTTGTGGTCCAGGGTCACATCAAGTGTTTATTTAGAATAAAGGCATATGTTGGATAGGGTAGGTATAAGAAAGGCTTTAATTTATCTTTAAGTGAAATAATAGATAAAATGCAGTGTACACATTAATAACATGTACAGCTTTGCATTCATATCACCTGCTTGCCTGATTTCATGAACTGTGACTTAATGTGTAAACAACATTAAGTGTAATCATTATAAAATTATAAATCATTATAAATTGAATCGCATCTATTTTAAAAATTTGAAAGGACATATAAATGGCCCTTTATTATAAGACATATGCAAAATAATATTGGATTGAAACATCCATAATTTTAGTGTATGAAACATTTTAGTCGAGAAATGGCTGCCCCCCCAGTCCAGCAAGCCTAGTACCGGGCCTGGTCACATGTATTTTAAAGGCATAAGTTAGTGCATCAGTGAATGATATGTTTATGTGCCTTAACACTGATTTTGAAACTACGCAGGCACGATTAAACAATACTGTACTGTGGACAACAACACAGCTCTCTGTTGTGTTTGGAATTAGTTTTTTAAAACTGGTGAGTAAATGTAATGATTTGTTGGTCACATTCTTAACATGCTTTCCATTCCTGTGCCTTTAAGTGCGGATAATCCTTTTAGCAGTTGGTCTCCAACAAGGTGCCCGCTGGCACCAGGTTACCTGTCTATGAGTTGCTCGCCAAAGCACATTCTACTAATAGTATCAATTTTAATATTTATTTATTACATATTTTAATATTAACTTGGTCTATTTTATGCATGTTAACATTTTAAACAATGATAAAAAAATTAACAAGTAAAACAAAAAAGTTTTGGCTAGACTATATTAAAAAAAGTACCCCTTGCTCACAAAAAGGTTGGAGACCCCTGCCTTACATTATGTCCGTCATATTCTCAGTCTTAGAAATAATCTAGTGACATCTAGAGGCCATATTTAAGCATTACAGAATTCCTGCTACTTTTTGCGATGTTTTAAAAATCCACCATAGCCTATGTTTTAAAGAGATCATATAAAGTTATATTTTGTAATATTTTTTTATATATAATAAGTTGGGTAAGTTGGGTCCTTTCCTGCTCATACAGAGAGAACAAATTATGTTATAGTCGAGTTATGAAGCATTTTTAAAAAC
Organism: Misgurnus anguillicaudatus; assembly: GCF_027580225.2. Classification (NCBI taxonomy): domain Eukaryota; kingdom Metazoa; phylum Chordata; class Actinopteri; order Cypriniformes; family Cobitidae; genus Misgurnus; species Misgurnus anguillicaudatus. The sequence continues at coordinate 24,669,025 of NC_073341.2, forward strand.
TGTCTTTGTCAAGTTCATAGTCATTATTATAAATCAAACTTCATAAACAATGTTCTTTTTAGTAAAATGTTTCTTTTTTAAATTATTTACTGATACCCAAGTTAGAATAATTGAAAATAAATATTTTCATAAAAAGATGAACAAGAACCAGATGTGATCATGTATGACAGATCATCATCTGATGTATCTTACAACTTTATGATTTCAATGCTTGAAATTTGTGTGTAATAATTTCTCACATTTAAATGTTACCCAATGTATACATTTTTAAAACATTTAATAGTATATAGTACAATATATTGAATGACTGCAATGGATAATATTTCATATGTTATTCTCTAATAACACTGACAAAACCAAAACTACCACTAGATGGCTGTACAATTACAGAGAATGAATGTTTTTCTTCTTTCAAGAATATTGTAGCTTTAGATACAGATGTTTGGAAAGAGTAGCTGATATTTCTCAATTACAATTTCAGAATCACAATCACACAGTCAATTGTTTAGTCCCCCCCCCCCCACTAATGATTAATGCATTTTTATTTTCAGACTTTGTGCTGCTTATAAATACAACCTTTGAGGTCCTGCATGGAGATGAATATAAACAGCATCTTTATAAATGACTAACACCGGAACATATGGTCACTGTTAATTGTGTAAAAAGTCATTCTTTTTAAAACCTCCATAGGTGTTGTTTAGCAGTTTTTTCAACCTTGGACGCTTTGGATCTCGTCTTTGTCCTGTAGACAGTGCAGCTGGTTAAAGCTCAGATAATTGCACATTGTTAAGTGATGATGATCCAGCTGTAAGCGGTTCTGTGTGTGATATTATTCTGCCGAACAGAAGGGACACATTAAATTAGAGATCCATAAAAGGAGCGCAGGCAGAGAGGGCTTGGAACAGATGTCTGATTTTTTTCCAGGATATAAAAAGCGTTGCTGTTGTATTGTATTGATGCTGATGAATGCCACACAGGTGGATTCATTGTGAGAGCTCTGCAGAGAATCCATGATGCCATGGCTGACTTTTAACAGCTCGAGAAAGATATTTTTGGGCATTTTAGTAGTGCTCTTATGATGTGTTTTGCATGTGTGCAGCAATGCATGTGAGATGGCATATAACATTTTTACAAAGGCCTGTGAGTGCTTGTATTTCCCTGCTACAGTAAACGATTGAATGCTAACATCTTTTTTATATGATATATATAAAAAAAGTTTGCTACAGCAATTTTAGGGCTTTTAAGATAATGACCATTGTAGTGCTTTTAAGCTAACAACAGAAAATTTGGGATCTAAACCCTGCAAGGTGAACTTGATTGGTTCAGAACTCAGAACCCAAATTTCCTGTTGTTATCTTAAAAGCCCTGAACCTATTTATCCAGTAAGAACAGTCTCTTTTATTTGATAAAAGCATTAATCCATCTTTGGATAGTTCTTTGTTTCCAATTCTTAAATGATAATAAATCCACAACTTTTCCTAAAAGCGTGCATGCATTCCCAAGGGGGAAACTTTTTTTATCCATCACCACCCAAATTTCCAAATGCCTTTGCTTGATTTTATTCTGCTAAATACAAAAGCAGCTTTTGTGAAGAAAGCAAATGCGAGGGAGATTCAGAGACAGATTTGTCTTCCACCACAAGGCCGCGGAAACTTAATCCCAGATTTCCTCAAATGCTCTGGATTATGAAGAAACCGTAATGCAAGAACAGCCGCAGCTTGCCACTATAACCAAAGAAAAGAGAAGGATTAGGGAAAACACTTTGGATGAGAGGATAAGGAAAAGAAGGAAGGATGCAATGACAGGACCATAAAAGGATGGACGGCTGAAAGGATGGTGATATTAGAAGATTAGTGTTTAAATGAAATACATTTTGGGCAGAAAGCCAGTATGCAGCAGCCATACATTTTAAGAAGGATCAGTCCACAGACACTTCCAGATATACACCTGCAGATGAGCAAAGCAACAATCTGTTGCTGGTTTATGAGATCTCAGAACCTTGAGATTAAGTGATTTTATGAACGAGTGAAAACAGTAAGCAGCCTGCTTCAGCAGAACGTTTAACAGTCTCGGATCAATAGTTTCAATTTATTATGTAATTGGACTGTGTGTCTCTCTGCTAGCATGACCTTTCACTTTTCAAGCCTGTCTGTAAATTGGGTGCTCACTCAGACTGTAAAGCCGTGACGGTAAACCGTCCTTCCTTTAACAAGCTCCTGTGCATTCGTTTGGTAGAGCGAATGTCTTTCTAAACTATCAAGATTTGATGGTTTCATTCATTTTTTTCTTCCTGTATGATTTGTGTTTTTAAACAGGTAAAACCCTTAGAAGAAGATATTGAATTTGAATTGTTAGGTGTCTGTCTTAGGTGTCTTTTAATCTCTTGTTATGTATGTCTTTTCTGACGGATTTTTCCTCTGCAGACCATCTCAGTACTGACCATCAGATACTCATGGTACCACCTACTCAAACCTTCAGCATATAATTACCTGTGTGTGTGTGTGTGTGTGTGTGTGTGTGTGTGTGTGTGTTTGTGCGTGTGTGTGTGAAGGGGGGGGAGGCAGCGTACTAGATGAATATAAAGAGGTCTGTGTTTGACAGTGTTGAGATAATTAGCAAAGAGAGAGAGCGGGATTATGGGTAAATCAGCAGTGATGCTGGACTAAAGTTGTGACACAAGACGTAAGAGTATTGTGTTTGTCCATGTGTGTGTTAAGTGTATAGAGGTTCAAAACAGATACATACATTTTTTTTAATGAATAATTAGAAAAAGCTCTTAAACAGCAGTTGAAACGATATTTGCGATATTTTTAGATATATAACGATATATTCTGCATTGGGAACATATAAACCAGCATTTAAATGGATCCTATTATGTTCTTTTACAAAGGCTTGGTTTTGTTTTGTGGGTGCACTAGAATAGTTTTTTTTTTGCACTAGAATAGGTTTTCAATTGATTATTTAAATAACTGTCACTGTCCCACAGGTGGGACGTTTGGCATTACATATTTAAAACAATAATTTGATAATACACCAATCTTGACAAACTGTATAACGTTGGAAAACTGTAAGAATGTAGTTTTTACATACCATTTTGGAAAAAAAATATAGTAGGAGTTATTTTCTAAAATGTCGCAGGCCAACAGGTGGGCCCAAGGTTTTATTACATATTACTTGTAAATATCCTATTAACCTGAAATAACCTTGACAAACAATATTTTGTTGGAAAGCTCAGAGACTGTCGTTTTCATATTTCAAGGCCAATTGATGATAGAATTTGTATAGTGACAGTCATTTTGTTAAATGTCACTCACCCCATAGGAATACATATGAATGATTATATATTTATAAAACTAATAGCCTAATCTATAAACTTGAAATAATCTTGACAGACTATATATTGTTAGAAAGCTCTGGGAATGTAGTTTTCATATTTCAAAGCCATTTGATGATGGAAGTTTTGTAGCAACAGTCATTTTGTTGATTGTCACTGACCCCGTAGGAGTACATATGAATTCGTATATATTCATAATTCTAATATTCTTCAAAATGAATCTATGAATCTTCAAAAATCTTGACAGCATATATTGTTGGAATGCTCTAAGAATGTAGTTGTCATATTTCAAAACCTTTTTGCATTAAAAACAATGCAGAGACAGTAATTTATTAACTTGTGACAAGATAATGCAACTAACCGTTGACACCTAGTGGCCTTGGTTGGTAAAACCACTAAAAGTGTGACAGAAACTTCATTTTTTATTATTTTAACTTGAAATTTGGTTCAGAACTAGTTGAGACTTGTGTCTTTATTTTTGTGGTGTTTTGACAGTAAAACATTTACATTTTTATATACATTGATTAGAGAGTATATACTTTATTGCATTATTTTTATTATTTCAAACAAATTTAAACGGATATAACTATTTTTTGATTTAATATTCACAACTTCAAACACTTCAGTGTAAAACTATAAATTGTCTTCTCTAAAAAGATTTTGCTTCTAGACCAAAGAATGCCAGAGTTATAGTAATTTGAACGTGCAGATCACCTTTTCACCCTCCCACTGTTTATTTTATTTCAAAAAATAAAATAAACAGTGAAGTTAGATCACAACTAAAAAGCGAACATGAGGTGAATGTCAACTACGGTAGCCCAGACCCAAAATGTGACCTATGCATGTAGCCCAACCCAGTGAGTAGTGAACACACACACACATCTGGAGCAGTGGCCAGCTATCACTACAGCGCCTGGACAGAAATTAAGGGAAACATGCTTTGCTCAAGGGCACATTAGACTAACAACCTGCCAGCCATGAGACTTGAACCAGCGACCTTTGAGTTAGAAGCCAGACTCTGTAACAGTCGGCCACAACTGCACAGAAATCAAAATGAAAACTACATTCGTCCATAATAAAAAATCTTGACCCAAAGGTTTCAGAAGTTACTGTTATTCCCTAATCAGCAACTTTAAAAATACACCCTGTGAACACACCATGCCAACACTTCTGAACACATGCACTTCCCAGTCAGTTTCAGCACCGCAGTACAGCGGACAGCTCCAGTGCCTCTGCAGAAACGCATGAATTACATGATCCTGATGCTGGAATAATTGGACATATGCCTGGATTGCTGATGAATGTCTATCCTCCACAAATGCCCTTTTGTCAGGCAGATGTTGAAGTGGGGCTGTTGATATGCGTGTGTGAGCGGCCCGGCTTTTGAGGATTCCTAGGGGACATCACCTTTAGTTCGGTGTGACTCATGATCAGCCCGGAGTGGAATATCACTATACACTCTGTACCAGCATACACCACGCTCACACAAACAGACACACAGCTGCAGCTTTCATATGCTAATGCTGATATTTTAGTAGTGCCAGTCTTCCTCTCCTGCACTCTCTATGTGTGTGTTAGAATGCCATTATGTCAGTTTTTGGAGGTGGTTTGTTGAATATCAAACAACATGAGTCATGAAATGGAGAGAATGATCCTTTTTGTTTGTTGAGCCGTCACACACACACGCACGCACGCACGCACGCACGCACGCACGCACGCACGCACGCACACACACACACACACACACACACACACACACACACACACACACACACACACACACAGTGTCCCCGTAAACCCCCGTTTATTGCATTATAAACATGTCATTATACGCTATCCATATTCCCCATAAACCACATATAACAATGACCCCACAGCCAGTTTACACACACACATACACACAGGGATAGAAATTCAAACTTTAGGTGTCTTTAAAATTGTCACACCTTGTTGCATCATAGCAAAGAAATGTGAGGAGATTAGACAGGATTTGAAGGTGATGTATTGCAGTGTATTTGTCTTGGCTCCTCGACACATCGCAGTACAGAATTATTGCAAAAGTATTACCATAGTGCCACAGGCACCAGCTGATATTCAGTACAGCAGCACAACTGCAAGTAGTATATTGCTTTTATACAATATATACGCTTATACAATATGTATATAAGCTTGCAGATCTCCACAGAGAGCAAAAACATTTCCACAGTATATTATTCTAATAAAACAATAAGTTCACAGTTACATTTTGGATACCACAGTTATTTTGTCTATTTTTACTGACATGTAGTTTGGGACCAGCCATTGGGTGTTTAGACGAAAACAGGGAAGCCGAGTGATACATTCAAGTATCCTAGCGCTAAACCGTCTGTTAAACAAAATGTCAGCACTTTAAAATGCAGATTAGAGATCAGAGAACTAACTTTTGTATAAGCATAATGCCCTCATTTACTGAGTGTATATGGTGTTTACTATGGTGTATAATAAGACCGTGTGTTGTAATGGCTGCTTGTGTTTTATTATAGTGGAGTTTATCTTGACATGCACATGGTGACTGTCAGCAAAACAGCAGTGCATTGCTAATGAGAGAAGGTTAGGAAAGATGGAGTGATGGAAGAAAAAGGGAAGTGAATCAGTAAACTCTATTTAAAAAAATGCTTGCTGTATCTGTTGTTATGCATTAATGATCAGTTATCATCAAATCAGCTCATTCAATTCAACTCATTAATTTCTTAAACACATGCATGCGCACACGCACACACGCACGCACGCACACACACACACACACACACACACACACACACACACACACACACACACACACACACACACGCACAAACACATAAAGTTTGTTTTTGATTTTATATACTGATATTTTCTACACCTTAAACCTAATCCTTGGAGAAACATGTGCAAGATATTACATTTAAAGAAATGCATGACTTTTGGTCAACATTTGGCTCTAGAAATATAGCTAAACCTGTGCACAAACATGTCTTCACAAGTTGTTTAGATGCATGCAATCTAATAATAGCCCAGATAAACGAAATCTGGTCTGTGACATGAAACCTGTTAAATTTGCACTGAATCAGCAGAGTTTCAGACATGACGTGTGTGTGGTATGCGTGAGATTAGAGCTGTGCATGCATCAGAGCTGTTGTTTATCTTGACAAGCATATGGCGAAGTAGATCCACCTAAGTATCACAAATTCACTTTATGCCTTTATAAATGCACTCATCTGTCCCAGGCACAAACAGCTCTGCTAACTAAGACAAAACTGTAATCAATGTTTCTGCTTACAGTTTTTTACAGACGCTAGGACACATTTCTCAATACTTAGGTCACTTTTGCAAAACTCTTCAGACAGTGAGCACAACAGAAGTCTATGTGGGCTAAACTGAGGATCAATTATCATTGCTTTGGCACAAAATTCATTGAGTGAATACATCTTTCAAATTTCATGAATTATTTTCTCACTCAGACACACTGCCAAACAACTGCAAAAATTATTTATACACATGCTAATTTGCACATGCTTACATACTGTTTTCAAAACTGGTAAACTGTTAAAAATGTTCAAAACTATAACATAATGCAAAACTGAATAAGACAGCAATTTGCTACATTTCTACAGTAATATTTTACAGTTTTTTTTACAGACGCTAGGATACATTTTACAAAACTTAGGTCACTTTTGCAAAACTCTTCACACAGTTCTACTATCCAACTTTCAGCTTGGCAAAGCAGTTCATTTCACATTCAAAATGCACTACAACTACCAAAACAGTTGATTTGAGACCTGAATAAAGTGTTTTGGTAGCTGTAGTGCATTTTGAATGTGAAATGAACTGCTTTGCCAAGCTGAAAGTTTGTTAGGAGAACTGTGTGAAGAGTTTTGCAAAAGTGACCTAAGTTTTGAGAAATGTGTCCTAGCGTCGGTAAAAAACTGTAATGATTAAAGGTTTTTATATTTTATCAAACAACTGTTCTGGTCGGTCTCCTGCTCTCAGTACATATCTGCATTTGGCAGACAAATTTATCCTAAGTTACTTACGGTACAAGGGATCGAACCCATGAACTTTTGCCTAATGCTATACAGTATTGACGTACAGGACCATCACTATCTCATTCAGCAAGAGACATTTTAAGAGTGGTGATATAGGATTGGCTGTAGATACTTTTGCCTATGTGGTATAGCTTGAAAGGTATTAATAAATAAGAATAGCTTTGGCGTTTATAAATGGATAAGAATAGATCCATCATCCAAAATATCCTCATTTATTCTGATAAGGCACAAGTAAATATTTTAGCAGTTTTGATCTGCTTTAATGATGATAAGTGTTGTCATCAGCTGTGTTACATTTTTCTTTTTTTTTGTTGCCACTAAAATATTTTATTATTTTATTACATGATTCAGACATAGTCTCGTATTCACACAAATGTTGACGTTGCACACACAAGAAAAGCTAGGTCAAGTATATTTTTGTTTTTTTCTGTAGAACTCATCAGTTTATATTTATAATAATATATAATTAATAAATAATATACTGATATACATGATATTTAATTATTATTATAATATATACTATTATTAACATAACTATATAAAATCTTCATTTTGTATTTATGGACTTCTAGTTAATTTTATTTATTTATTCATGTTTTTAGTATCTATCAAAGTTAACGCATACACTGCTTGAATCTCTGAGTGTGATTTTTTTATCTTGTGCAATGTTCATGTTTAATAAGCTGGATTCTGTAGACACAGATCCAAACATTCAATTTGTCTTTGATTTTCTCTAAATGTAGGTGTAAAAGCAGGAAGGAAAGACAGATGGTAAAATATGATAGTTGCCTAATTTTGTCTAGGCTAGAGCTGCTAACGCTAATAAAGGTAAATTTCTAAACAATCTGTTCTCTTTAAATAAGATATTTAAAGCATGTCTGTGTTATTTTACATATTTAAGTGTTTTTGCTGTAGAATAGCATAATAATTTTGTTTCAATTCAAGCTCCTGCTGAGGAGTAGACAGGTGAAAAACCAGGTTTGTGTGCATTTTAGCGGGAGCTAGTGGTGAGATTGTGAATTGCAACCAACAGCTCACCCCTCAATTTCAAAACGCATATTATAGTTGCCACAGGACAAACATGTCAAAGACAACGTAGGGACGAAACGCGCTCTGTGTAGAACAGCTTGTCTGTTAGGGGCTACTTTAGAAACATGACAGCAACTTTAGTGTAAGGCAGCATTTCTCAAAGTGTGGGGCGGGCCCCACTGGTGGGGAATAGGAACATTACAAGTGGGGCGTGACAAACGGGAGGAAATTTGGTCACAAAGTTTTACTTCATGCAAAATGATAAAACATTTGCATGTTTATTTTCTCTTTTGCAGGTGTTTAATGCTGTAATGTTTTAAAATATAATGTGACTAATACATTTCAACAGTTAATCTTGAAGCCTAGTTGATTACCATTTTGATTACCATTTTGTGGGGGCGATTGGGGACAGGTGGGGCTCGGAACCCTTCCCTACCTCCAAAGTGGGGAATTGCAAAAAAAGTTTGAGAAACACTGGTGTAAGGGGACCTGCGGTGTATGTAGATAAAAATGGCTCATTTTTAGGTAATAAAAACAATACAGTTCATTATACACCACTGATAATATGTATATTATATTGCATTCCTTCTGAATGGTACTCAATGCACCTTTAAAGTGCTCTATTTTTACACACAAATTTTCTATTAAGATAATCTTAAAAACACCTAACTGTGCTATTTTGAGAGACCATACCTGAAATGTACTAAAAATTTATTTTAAAATGTATTTAAGTACTACTTGTTGTAAACTTGAACCCATTTTTGTATGAAAGGTTAGAGTTTACTATAGTGGTACCTATATATAAGTCTCAAAATAGCACAGTTAAGTACACTGAGATGTTCTTAAGATTATCTAAAGAAGAATTTGTGTGTACACATTAATCTCCTTTTACTGTCAGCAGATGTGGTATATCTCTGAAAACTACAAACACAAACATACCTGTCTGACCTGTGAATTGCACTTCAATCTGTGAAATTTTAGCATCAGTCAACACTACTCTCAGATCTGGGCACCTTAATGGCAAGCAATACAACGGTACAATGTCACCATTAGACAGATGTTGTCAAAATTTGTAACATGTTCTGTTCATCCCACGCTTATGCTAACCTACATTCAGCTGTTTTGTTACTGTGTAAGAACAAAACAAACTGACACACCGAAGAATGCTTTATAAACAGCACCATCTTTGTCGGGCAAATCCTGGATCAGAACCCTCTTGCTTCATTGTTTCTTTGCCATACAAACAGATTGGGTTAGGATAGAGAAATATATGGTGTGTCTAATCATGAAGGTCCCAGAGGAAGTGTTTTATTACTCAAACTTGCCCTTTTTTATTAGCTTAGGAGGTCTAAATTCAGTTTTTAGATATGGACCAACTGTCTCAGATGTTTCTCCCAATATTCCTTATAGGAATAAAAACATACATAAAATGAGACAATTGTTGACATACAGTAGGAGTTTATGGCAATAAAATAAATGTGCATATTATAGCTTAGATCATTTGAAAAAATGTATTAAACATATTTAAAAGGACACTACACTTTTTTTGAAAATAGGCTTATTTTCCAGCTCCTCTATGTTAAACATTTGAGTTTTACCTTTTTGGAATCCATTCAGCTGATCTCTTCTGTAGTTACATTGTGTACTTATGCTGCGTTTACACCAGCTGTGGTAGAGGCGTCAAGCGCGAGTGATTTCAATGTTAAATCAATGTGAAGACGGGTTGACGCGCATCTGGAGGTGTCGCGGCGCGAATGAGGCGTTTAGCACGGCGCATGCGATTCCGCCTCATTCGCGCATCTATGCCGCGAATTGAGCGTTGCTGCAGCAAACGCCCGAGTTGAACAATTTGAACTTTTGTGAAAAAAGTGCCACGTTAACCAATCAGGAGCTTGCTCTAGTAGTGACCTGATTACAGGAAGTGAGCAAAGTCGCAGAAGCCTATGGAAGGCCCTCCCATGACGTGAATTTCTGCGTGAATGTCTCGAAGACTAGAATTTCACACGCGGCTTTCACGCGCAAATGAAGCGAGTAAACTCACAATGTTCAAGCGGCAAACTAAATGCGGTAGAAGTGAATTTGACGCCTCAAACGCGGCTGGTGTAATACCACGGTTAGAACAATAAAAAATTAAAAGTTTTGATTTTCTAGGCCGATATGGCTAGGAACTATATTCTCATTCCGGCTTAATAGTCAAGGACTTTGCTGCCGTACCATAGGTGCAGCAGGCGCAATGATAATACGCAGCACCCGAAAATAGTCCCCTTGGTAACTTTCAATAGCAGGGAACTATTTTCGGGCAGTGCGCAATATCATTGCGTAACTTTACATTGTGTACTAAGAAGGACGAACAATGTAACTACAGAAGAGTCAAGTTTTAAATAGGAACAATATCGAAAATCTTTGGTCATTTTTGAGCACTATGCCGCTAATGGTCTCATCAGATTCAATGAATTATGCTAAGCTATGCTAAAAGTGGTACCGACAGACCAGGAGATCAACTGAATGGATTTCAAAACTCTAAGGGAGCTGGAAAATAAGCCTATTTTCAAAAAAGTGGAGTGTCCCTTTAAGTGCATATTGAATTTTTTGTGTAATAGCAAATCTAAGCACAGTTTGTAGCATTATGTAGATCTCTAGGTAAGTTACTGGAGTCTTTAATCTTATAGAAGTAAGATTCTGAAACACTGAGTGTGTTTGACACACAGAGAGGAAAATGGTCATTGGCCTTTATGAATGTTGACAGATGAGATATATCAAGCTCACACACTACCAACACCATCCGTGTCTCAGGGGTAAAACTGCCTGATACAGCGATTAACTGTGGTCTTTCATTATCTCTGCTCTTTAAATGCTTCTGTTTCTCAATAACTCTCTCTCTTTCTTCCTCTCTCTCTCTTTTGCCCCAGACACAGCTGTTAACCCAGTATGGTACCCTGTTAGCCTTTGGCCCAGTTGTGTCTGACTAGTGGCACTCCTGCTGTGAAAGATCCTACTGCAGAGAAAACAAACAAACAAGTCAGCATTGCATTCAGTCTGTCACAGTGCACATCCACATTCACATGTCTTTCTTTTAAGGAAAATGACACAGACCTCTGTCTAAAACACACATATGGGACATTCCTGAGATTTATAACCCCTAAACAATGCCTGACAGAAACTTCACACTTTGAGGATTTTCCTCTGAGGACACGACTCAGATTCTGCTGTATTCAGTGGTTCAGTGACATAGCAGCCCATAAACCTTTTCTGACTCGACAGATATTTTCAACGCTGATCTGAGACCTTTTGTCCACATCTAATACCTTTACAGGTGGAGCATGCTCAGCTGATCTTAGATGCACGCTCCACGAAAACCTCAGGGGATGAGGAAGAGAGTGAGAGTGGGTAAGATGTCTCTGAAAAGCTTTACTTTAAAGTGTAATGGAGAGCATAGTTACTTTCAGGTGTAATAAACTTGAGCCAAATGTATCGACAACAGCAAATGCTTTCTGAAAGGCTTTTAAGAATGTCTGCCAAACATCTTTCTCTCTGGACTATCTCCTCTCTCTCACACATACACACACTCACACATTTCTCTTTCTAAGCATTTCTATCCTTTAGTGCCAACCCGTCCACCCCACATACAGCAAGCATTATAAATCACTTAAGAAGTTTAACACAACTGTATCGTTCTCTATTACTTCGATTGTATTTCAGCTATAAACTGTACAGGTAGTTGGCTATAGGGGAGGCACTTAAACCAAAAGAGCTACCAGTGCTCAATCTTCATTTGGTGATGGTAGGGTTTCAATTTGCCAATGCCTCATTGATGAGATCGAGATTTGAACTGACTGAAATTTACTTTAGAAATAAAGCGTGGTGTGTAAAATATTATTTTTGAATATTAATAAACCAGCCTGTATATACATTATACGTAACTGCTTCCAATGTAATCGATAAACAGTAAATGCACGACAGCTGTCCTAAAGGCCGCTAAGTGGCGCTGATTCACTGCGCAATGGGTTGCTCCATCCCCGGAGAGCGCGCAGGGATCGAGTCAGCGCACCAGACCTTTGCCTTCAGCACCAACACATTCCGCGCAAAGAGCACACACACGGGCGTCTTTCCTTTGGTCTGAACGGACAAACACCGTAACAAGAAGCTCAACTAGATAAGATGTGGGGCGGTGGCTTAGTTGGATACCTCTGCATGATTTTGATACAGAGGCGAAAGCGTTGATGTAAAGTTTTACGCGGCGCTCCGTTAGGTCTGAGGTGCCGCGAGAGGGAACTTGGCGTCTCCGCACCCGGACACCCTGCCGGCGCTTTTTCGATCAGAGGACTGAACTTGCCTTTTCTGCATTTGCGGGTTTCTGCCTCTCTCTGGCAAGGTATAGTTAAGGGGGATCATTTTGGTGCGGATTGTTGAAGGCTCTTCGTGGTTCGGGGACGGAATAACTCATATATGGAAGGGCAATGAGACCCATCTCTGCTGGGCAATAATTTGGACCCACCTCAACAACAGGTATTTATCAGTTTATCAGTTTAGACTAGATTCTAACATGTCTTTCTTTACAGCATATAATATGTGTTTTCAAAGGTGTTTGATATTCAATTATGTCAAATATAGCCTATTATTAAATAACTGAAATATGTAGCCTACAATTATTGCCGTTGTCTGCTTTGAATAGTGATAAATGAGCCATGTATTCTGATCAGCATTCGGCTCACTGAAACTTTAATGTATGCGTAAACCTTAAAACAGTTTTGCATACGCCTTTTCTTTCCGCACTATTAGGTCCATTACATATATAGCCTAATGATTTTTTTTATTAGTGTGTGCGTAATGTGAAAGAAGGGAGGATTTGAGTCGCTGCATTCACGGCATGTGTCGTGTTAAAGTCAGACTCTCTCTGGTAACTCTGCTCACCCTGTGTGAGGAGGGCGCGAATAGAAACGGTAAACCTAACAGAAGACGTCCGGTCCGGTTACACGTATCCTTGATATCCAAGATGCGCCGTCAACTCGAGCGCAAATCCCACAATGTACAATATGCGGGCTTTACAAACAGTCTATTTTATTTCTATTGTTTTTATTTGTGCTGTAAATGTGTGCACCAAAGTTGGTGAGCATTGCGCAAAGGTCATGGGTTCGAATCCTAATGAGCACACATGATGTAATGTGCACTTGAATGCACTCGCTGCGTCTGCTACATGCCGAAATGTAAATGTGCAAGTCCGTTTCACTCTGTGATAGACAGATACAGTAAATCAGGAAAAAATGCATATGTCATTACAATTGTGTAGTTGTGTAATTTCCTTAGTAATTGCATTGCTAAGGCTGATGTGGTTGGCTGATATAACTCCTTTCAGGTCACAGTGCGCGTTTATTCTCCTCCTAACAGAGCTGGTTATGTGTTCACTATAAGGGAGGATGCGCAAGGCTTAGGGACACACAGATGCCCCCCTGATACTGGCTGCTGAAATAATCCTTTGTGCATCACAGCTGAATGTAGTAGTTTATTTGATTTGGCCGGGTTGTGTGCTGGTCCCAGGTCTGCTGTTAGAGGGGTTTAACCGGAGCAGTGCATGCGGGACAGGCCTATATACTCATTCCTTTATTGTTGTTGAGAACCAATATTGTACTGTACGTATAAGGGTAGATACTCCAAACATGTCAGGGTTATAAAAAATGTGTTTTAATAAAAGATATTGGATAATAAACATATGGCTTGTATTGCTTAGATGTTGTTTCCAGATAATACGTGTTTTAAAGTGTTCTAATGCACTTAATGGGACTAGGAAACCATAAATCAGTTGCTTTGTAAATGGTCATACAGTGCCGACAGGATGTGTGCCTGTCAAATGCAGTGATCTTGCTCATCCATGAATTAGAGCGAGTTTAATTAGCTCACAGAATGACAAGAGAGAGACACTTTATAAAAAAGATTTACTAAACATCATAGGCAAAGAGAGAGATAGAAAAAAAGAGAGAGAGAGTGCTAATTATGTTTGACTTGTACCATCTGAGGTGGAACATTTCCAGACCTTTAAGGATCTCTTTTTCTTTAATGAAACCTGGTGTTAAATATTCCCCACCCTCATTTGTTCTTTTCTTCCTACTCACTGTATTGTTTCAGCGCTCTCCCACTTGTGTGGGTAATGTTTAAGAATTTGTTTGTAATGCTAATGTTTCGTTTAAGCTGCTACTTGGTGCTTATTTTCTCTCGTCTCATAATTAACTTGCACGATAACTGCATGTATATGCGTGTGTTTGCGTTTATAATGATGTTTGGCTGCATTAGTGTGTGTGTGTGTGTTTACACAGGCTATTAACTGTAATAAATAACTAGGTTACTTGTTGGAATGGTTGATGTCTGGGTCAGAGCAGGAATCTCAGGTTTCCTGACGCTGGTTTGGGTTTCAGTTAAAATGATTCGGGTGAAGCAGCTGACCAGACCGTGTTCATTCAGTCTCTCTAATTTATCTAGTGTGCCGTGAATAATTAATCAAAGCACACACAGAACCAGTGTGTGTATTTATCTTTGTGTCATTTAACTGTTGTAAGTGTGCGACGGGTTTTACAAGTGAATTGCCATGATCCCTATACTGTAGTTCATGCAGGAACTGCTAGTCAAGCAAGTTTACACTCTGATTAGTGTTAGGTTTTGAGTCATGGTTATCTCTATGATACCTAAAGGGTTAAATACTGAATAAAGCTCCTCTTGTTTTCTTTCACTTGTTTCTTGAGGTGATAAAATGCTTTTACTTTCATTAATGTAACATGATCAATTGAATTTCATTTATTTTATTAAATTGTTTAATTAGTTATTTGTTAAGTTTTAGCCTCGTGCAAAAAAGGGGGTTCTATAAAATCATTCAATTTTTCTTCAGATAAAGTAGTATTTAATAATAGTGGCATGATTTAAATAGACATTACAGGTAGTCCCAGGGCTGTGAGAACAGTGTGTGCTGGGGATCTGCATATTTTGGATGATAATTTGCCAAAATTTCTTGATGAGGACAGTAGGTATTTGTACAACTGAGGAAATTTTAAAGGAACAGTATGAAGGATTGTGGCCAAAACTGGTACTGCAATCACAAAACTTGTGGCTAAAACTGGTACTGCAATCATACAACTGGTGGCCAATACACAAAATGACAACATAAACATCAGTTGAGGGCTGCAACTCCACTTTTTAAATGACAATGTCCTGGCCGGACCACTGTTGTGAGTGATATAAGTATTTGAAATGAAAATGATTTCTTAATGTCTAGTGATATATCAGGGCCATTTTATGATTAATTTATATAATTTTCCTACATACTGTTCCTTTAAGTTTAGTTGACAGGTGGTATGTGGTGTTAGTTGGTGTGAGGTGCAGTGAGATTGTCAAGTTTCGGTCCTTTAATGTGCCTTTTGATACAAGAATTCAACATTTGAAAGTATTTCAAGAAAGAAATTATGCCAGGTAACATTTGATCAAAATACTGTATGTTGTAAACCTGTATCAAACGGTGTCTTATTAAATGCACACTTCGAAGCTTGAATGGAAAACCTCTCCAGACTTCTGAATATTTATAGATGGAAGTTTCATAGCTCTCAGATTACAGTTTTTCTCAATTGCTAAAACACTAAAACCCATTGGCTGAACAAAGTTCTCAGTTGCCTGAAGTCATTTATCTAATTGTGCAGTCTGTTGTCAATACCTTAAACCATTTCACATCATAAAACACAATTTGCAGATCTCAATTAGACTTTTTAGCAAAACTCCAAATTCATACTCATTCTCAAAACACAATCTGCACTCAAATGCACATGTCATGCATATTGCTAAACACAAGCAGCAACAATCAAATACAAATGTCATCACACATGTCATTTATTAAACACAACCACTCAAAATGGATTTAACCTGTTTCAAATGATGTGACACAACCAATATTAGCCAGTTCACTGTTGTATACAGAAGTACAGTGCATTTTAGGCTGTATACTGTACAATGAACAAATTGTATGAACCTGAACTTTCCTTTTGTTAAACAGTACTGACTGTACTGTTTTACAGTATCACAGAAACAAAGGACAAGTTTGTGAGATGCAGTACAGTACTGTAAAACTAGGGGTGAGTCTGAGTTCATCTCTCAAAAGTAAATTTTTACATTAGTGAACATGTCAGTTCCATCAAAAGGGCAGTCTTAATGATTTTCAGTAAATTGTTTTGCGTGCAGCTGAGCTGTTAGCCAAAGTGTTGATAAATGAGAGAATAACAAAACGCTTGATGGATTAAATCTGCACCTTCCTAAAAACAAACAATCTTTGTGTCAATCCCTTCATACATTCTGATTCCATCATGTTGTGAGTTGATCTTGAAGGGAAGAAATAAAGAGTCTTTCATCAATACTGTGACTATAATGACCAAAACACTTCACTTAGTTTAAGACTTTATACTTCACTTACTTTTAGATTTCACCATGCCCCAGAGTTCACCAGCCCTGACATCACCTTAGACCTCTGAAGTGAGAAAAAGACAATGTAATTTATTACTGGACTCTCTATGGTCTCGCTTTACTTTCATTCAGTCATCTCACTGGATGAGATTAACATTGAGAGTAATGGAGAGTAAGTGTTCCCCGGTTTTCCAGGAGTCTAAAGCTGGATTTACACTGCTGATCTTGATGCCCAATTCTGATTTGTTGACTATATACAATATCAGCATTTACACTGAAACCCATTTACAGTCTTAACTGGTAAATAACTGGTAAACTGCAGTTATGTTAACAGGACCATTTTTATTTATTTTCAGAGTTGCCCAAGTTTTTCTGAAGCCTTATGTTAAAACATTATTGTCTTATGTTTTAGACACAGGTTGCGACTCTTTTCCCTACAGTTCACTTTGAAGTCATCTAATACAAAATTGTTTGGTCAAGAGCAACTGTGCTGTCAGCATTTGCCACAAAAGTAGGAACAACTAAGATACGGAGAATGGATAAAAAGTTATAACCCACCTTTGTTTACAACACAACACCGACCTTGCCGTGTGGCGGTTTAAAGGGAACCTCTGCTCTCTGACAGATTACTGGTATTTTGATACTAATATGTGTAGGATATCTTACTGGTAAAAGAGGTAATGCTGTTGTGTTTGTGAATAGCATTTTTGTATGGTAATTTATCGAAATGACTGTGTGAATGTGTGAAAGAGACTATCCTTAACTCTTTCGCCGCCATTGACGAGATATCTCGTCAATCAAGAGAAAACGCTTCCCTGCCAATGACGAGTATTTCCGGCTTTCCGCAATACCACTGTTATCCATCAGGTGGCGCCCTTCCGCAACTTTTTAAACCCAGAAGTATTGTCCTAAGGCAAGCGGCTGTATGTCCGTGTCTGTTTTAAAGATCGCTCTGAATGGGATCTCTATAAAATGGAATTAAAATGTAGTGTTTTTCAGAAATCTACCCATATTCAAAAGCTGATTACAAAAGAACTACTGAAGGTAGGATGAAACGGGTTTTTTTGTTGAAAGCAGAGGGTCTGTTCTTTCATTTGGTATATTGTATGTTTATATATTTAAATAAGAACATTTTCTGGAAAAACGCTGGCGGTGAAAGAGTTAAAAGAAAACACCACAGTTTTTCAATATTTTACTATGTTCTTACTAGGGCTATGCATCAATGCATCGCGTTCCCCATTAAAGTACCTGTCTGAAATCGATCCTGAATCTCAAGGCTCCGATTCGAGTAGTTTATAATGTGCATTTAAAAAAGCAACATTCGTCAAACACAATCATTCAAAATATTCTTTATTATCATGAAAATACCTGAAACAATTTGAAGAACAGCGATATAAATATGATTAGATATTAGATATTTCCTGGAATAGAGTGTGTAATGGTTCTTCTTCTGTGGCACAAACGGAGTTTATGCAAGAGAGCGCCCTCTGGCTTTGGATGTGGTGGCTTTTCGCCGAAATTAATTAAAAGTCATTAATTTAGAAATCACGCATTTGCATGATTAATTTTCTCAGCCCTAGTGCTTACCTCAACTTAGACAAATTAATACATCTTTATTCAATGCGTGCACTTAATACAGTTAAGTCATTGTGAATGTGTTAGCATTTAGCCTAGCCCCATTCATTTCTTAGGATCCAAACAGGGATAAATTAAGAAGCCACCAAATACTTCCATGTTTTCCCTATTTTTAAAGACTCTTACATGAGCAGTTACACGAGTAAGTATGCTGGCACCAAAGGACGAGGCGATTTTTTAAGCGGATAAAAATGAGAACTATATTGTATGGCGGAAGAGCACTTAGTTTGCAGCACTTCAACCTCAGGCGCACTAATATTGATGGAGTGTTGAGTGAGAGGGGGAGTAGTCAGGAGTGATGATGTTACTGTGTGCCGAGGTTGAAGTGCTCTTCCGCCATACAATATTAGGGGTGTCACGATTCTCCAAATCCTCGATTCGATTACATTTTCGATTCTGATGTCACGATTCAATTCGATTCTCGATTTTTAAATGATTTTTTTAAGACAAAAAGTTATATGCCTTTATTATTACTATTATTATAGTTTCACATTAACATGCACATTGCGTGCTTTTCCTCGTATGGGGGTTTGTGGGCTTTACTTTACACGAAGAGCTTGTAGAGAGAGAATTCCTTCTTGCACGCAGATAGACTTAATGCGCGCGTCTTGACTCCTATTATCTGAAATAAAACAGGTGCGTCATAAGCAGCTGCGCTTCTGTCTGTCTCACATGCACGCGCTCTCGCATCTGTCCAAAGTCTAAACATAAATGAAAGTAATAATCCTTACGTATTTGTTCAGTTTTATGCGTTTCATGCGGGCTGAGGCAAACTATGCCTTTTGTTTAAAATATAACCCGCTGCATCTTGGCGGCTCTCTCGTGCACGTGCAGAGAGCTGCGCTCTGTCCGAAGGCAGATCACTAGGTTGTAATCCTGTTTATGATATGCATTCAAGGAGTTGTAGCAATACATCCCTCGTGTTTAAAATATAAATCGCGTTCCGCTGGATGGATGTTTTTAAAGGCACTTCTGAGAGTTTATTTTCCCCCGCTTGGCAAGCCGACCGGACGTGAGATGGGGCGTGGCAGCATCGACGATCCCATTTTTTAATTCGAAGTTCGAGGTTGTGACATAATTTCGATCGCTTTCGATTTAAAATCGAAATCGTGACACCCTTATACAATATAGTTCTCATTTTTTATCCGCTTAAAAAATCGCCACATTTATTTTGTGCCACCATACTTACTCATGTAACTACTCATGTATCAATCTTTAAATAGGGAAAACATGGAAGTGTTTGGTGGCTTTTAAATTCATCCCTGTTTGGATCCTAAGGAATGAATGGGGCTAAGTTAAACGCTAACACATTCATAACGCGTTATACAAAGATTAATTGCATGAATTGAGAAAAGATAGGCATGTATTAATTTGTCCATGTTGAGGCAAGAACATAGCAAAACCTTAAAAAACAGTGGTGTTTTCCTTTAACCTAGATTATTGCTTGCTGGATAGTAGTTTGAGGAGCATAGGTCTGGTTAAACATTTGGATCTACGGTTGAAAATCTTTCTAAAAAGACTTTTCATTGCACACTATGTTATCTTGGCAGTGCTGTCACAGTCGCAACCCTTTTCGAGATCTCTGTTCGATATTCTTAGGAAAACAGGTGCGGGATTAGTAGCATCTTTTCTCAAGTAAAATATTGGAGGAGTGGGAAACCTAAATAAAAGTCTTAATTAAAGCTACATTTAGTTTCATTGCCTAGGAGAAACAACAGAGAAATTTCATTAAAAAGATCTCACGTGTGATTTTTCTTTCCGACAGGTGCACGGGAAATCGTGTGCACCCTGTAAAAAGAAACACTTGATGTTACAGTAGCTTTACACATGCTGTGGAGCTCTGAGCCTGACGTTTGAGTGACGTTTGGATCACGGCTAGACAGCGCTTCTTGCATACGCTCGCGTTTCTCCTGCAGCTGTCAAGTGCTTTACCGCCGGACGCATCTGTGTACCGGTGCTCTAGTTTGCGTTTGAGTGTGTATGCGAGTGTCGGAGTGGCTTTGTGTATGCGCTGCTGGCTCAGTTTTACTTTGCAAGTCCCTGATGCAGTGGCGACTGATCTGGTTTGCCAGAATTCAGGCAAAACAAGCACCTCCGAGCCTAATTACACCCAATACCCCCGCCACTCTGCTGTGAATTCACTCTGAACACACACACACATGTGCGCGCACACACACACACCTTAGCTAGAAATAAAGCACAAAGTGAAGGGAAGGCTTGCTGAAGGATGATGGGTAAGAACAGATCAGCCTTTGAGGTTGTGTCATGCACATGTGGATCTAAGGGCCATAAATCTTTCAGCCTGAGGTTTTGCAGGATTTTTTTGTGTGTGGGTCACGTTTAGGGACCAAGAATAACTAAGGAAAGTATGATGACCTGAAATGACCTGCATTGTAAAAAGCAGACAGACAAAACATCTTAATAAACATATGAAGTAATATTTTAATAAGAATGCCGAATAGTTTTTGTGCATGTGGGTGCATTAGGGGGACAGATAATAGAATTAGCTTATTGTATTAAAAATTTAATGGAAGGCCGCAACATGACAATAGAAACAAATGCATTGCATCAACTTCACAGTCTGTACCGAAGAGTAGATAAAATACTTCACTGATTCTTCCTCTTTCCATTTATATTTTGTATTATGCATTCTCCTTGTTTCTCATCCATTCATTCTTATCTTTCTCACATTCCTTGTCTGTCTTCTCATGTATCTCGGTGTGAGGCAGCTTTCACTCAGAACAATTTGTTTTCCGTGAACCGCTAGGTTTCCTTTCTGTCTATGTCTATTTTTTTTCATTCTTTCTTTCTCTCTCTCTCTTTCTGTCTTTTTTCTATCTCTCTGTTGTGAGAGTGTTATGGGAATTCAGGCTGGAAAAGGACTTTCTGCTTTAGGGCTGGAAAAACAATGAATATCATCAGCCTTTTCTCTTCCCAGGTTTTTTTTACCTTGAGAGTGTTTTGCTGTTTTTTTCTTGTGTGTGCAAAATTCCTAATGAATATTCAGATATTTGCAGTTATGTGAAATGATTTCATCCGTTACAAAAACAGATTTGTTTGCATTTTTTTGAGCTGGCCTTATTTAACACATCACAGGGTTATTATTGGAAACTTATTGTGTGCAAATTACTTATAGTATGCTAATTGCAATTGCAATAAAATGTGAAATGCTTTCATCAGGGTTCCAACACCCTTTCCTTAAAACTAAAATGAATGTCTGTATATCAAATCAGTGTACCAATGAATCATACATCGTCTGATCTCATTGGAATGCCGGAAATTATTAGATGTGCTTGAATAAATAAAGCAATGCAAGACAGTGGCATATTTTTTCACTCCCTATTGAGAGGACCCTGAATCCTTCTCGATGTATAACATTATGATGCTCAAGTGTTGTGTGTTATGGGGGTGAATGACTCAAGCTCAGGGTCATTCTGCAGAGAGCTCTTTTGATTACCAAATCATAATTACACTGATGAGTGTCGCTATTAACTGTACGTTTCATTCACCCGTATCATCATCGCAGACCTAACAAATCACACAGTTCACAGCTCTGTGGAGGATGCTGGGAATAAAAAAAAACCTCAACTGATGAATTGTTCTGAAAGAATAAGAAATCACAAAGAAAGAAAAATCACAGGTGACATCTTTTTAAATATATTCATTATTTCTGTCAGCAGTTGAAGAGTTGAAGAGAGCAACTAAATGCTGCCACTGTCAAAAATTAGATAATAAAATGGACCAAAGGCTCTTGGCACATATTACATGTTCATCAAATACTTTTGCTTCAAATCTGTTTGATTCGACCATGGATCACAGTGATTTTGCAACTGTTTACTATATGTTAAATTAGAGGAATTTGCCCAAAAATCCTGCATGCACTTAGAGGGTTTTGCAGTGAAAGACAAATTTGTTAAATACTGTACCAATGAAACGACTAAAGTGACATCTGTGAAAATAAGGCATTTCAGTTACTGATTTTAACCTTTTGACTGCCATTAAACTGAAATTACTGAACACATAAGAGCCTGATAAAAATGTCAGGCGCACTATGATGGTTTTGCATCTGGTTTCAGCAACCAACCACCTCAGCTTCACCCACATCCCGCCTCTTTGCCCATTTTCAGTTATCCGTGAGTGATGCGTGGCCAAGATGGCAACGGCAGGGACCGCCTACTTTAAGCTTCAAAAAAGCTCTTCACAAACCTACACTACATACATGATTTTTTACAGTCTGTGGTATAAACATTTCTCATCATTGAATTTTTTAGGTGAATTCTTAAATGTGAAGTGACTGTTGTACTCAGGACGTTTCGCCTTTTTTGCTTCTTCTTGTATAATTTTTTCTTATAGAAAAAAATGATCACCTCCTAGAAGGCATTTACTATAATTGACATACTTTACCACAATTAGGGGAATTTACCTGATTATTGTGCATCAGTGGGGTTCATACATAGACGGTGTTGTTAAAGTCCTTGTGAAGTCAGATATTAAATGTGTTTTGAGTCTGTGACACTACAAAAAAATACATTATTAAGCACCCAACCAAATTTATATTATGGAAAAAACCTTAGGCAGCTTTATCTGCTTTCAAGCGGTGGGGGCGTGTCTGCTGTCTGCGCTGAAACCACGCCCACTAGCAGGAAAGCTCTGTCTCAACTTTCAAAAACTGCTTCCACCTGAATGGATTCTCGTGATTGTGTTAAGGGCGGGGCCATGCTTGGTGACTCAAGTGCTTCATTGATCCCCCTTTTTTAACCCTGCCCACATAATTCTAAACACAGAAATGGTGAAAAACTGTTTAACAATCTAACTTTGCAATTCAGAACTACATATTTTCCAGCCTTTTTTGCATTTCTAACATTTATAAGTGCTTAAAAACAATTTTTAGGATTGAATTTATCTGGTGCTTTGGTGGACCTACAGTAAATGTTCCATTTAAATTTAGCATGAGAATCAAGTGACAAAGTTGACAAGCTGTTGCAAGATCCCTACAAATCTCCTTAGACAATTTCTCATTCTCATTTGACACAGCATATTTACTGTTGTACTGAGAAGCATGCTGTATGTGTGTGGGTAGTTTAAGCTCTCTGAAATGAATTTGGCCGATCTCTGCAGTTCTCCGACGTCGCTCAGATCCCTGGGCAGAGTGAGGCGATATCCCATCATCCTCCGCTCTCAGCCGTCTGCAGCCGTTTGATAAAACCTCCATGTATCTTTACAGTATTTTCTGATTCTCTGAGATGTCATGCAGCGAGACTTTCTTTGACTTTAGTCTGACTGGAGTGCTCGCACACATCAACAGAAGGATTACCAGAGGAAATGGGAAAGCACTTTGTTTAGATTGTTTTTGTAGATGTGGTGTGTCGCTAAGAAGGCATGGCCTACAACTACATCAACGTGGCATGCCAGTTTGTAATGTAATATCAGTTGTGATTGGATCCACAGTCTATTTAAAATACTAAATGCTTTTTGTAAATATTACTCTTTTTTTAATTGGTTTGGCAACAATGCTCGCCCCATTTAGAAATTTGAGATGACATTTATTGCTTTGGATTAACCAGTTTTAAATTCATGTGTTGACAAAAGTCCAACTCTGCTAAGACATCTTGTGTAAAACTAAAAAGGACCTAAGGACCTTATAGGTTAAAGGCATTATATCTTCAAACTTGGCTAATAAAATGTCTAGTACCACTGCTGTTTAGTGATATTTTTAGCAATGCAATTCATACATTTTTAAGTGCACCTTGCGTGTCCAAAGTACCTGTTGGGACCTTGTTGTGATCGGAAATGAAGATACATATCTAAACCTAAAAGAGGATGCTGACTCACTGTAATTTTATTATCTTTTACAAGTGTTTTCCGAGTAATGCAATTACATTTTTAATTTCCTTTCTACAATAGGCAAGTTCCTCACTCATACAAATGAATATAATGGAGGGTGTTTTTTTAAGGGCTCTTATAGAAACACTCACACGCAGCGAGAGAACAGACTCAAACCAGTTTATTTCAACTTTAATTATTTATATGTACTGTCAGACACACTTTGTCACAGACACACACACACACGCAGTGCGATGAGCAGTAGATTTGGGCCAACCAACGGCCGAGCCCAGCTCATTAATTGATGCATGAATCCCTGCAGGACACCCGCAATCTTCTACCTTCTTCAGCATCACTCTCTCTTTTTTAACATTTTTCTTTTGGTGTGGGTTTTTGTCGGGGGGGTCACCAAGGAAAAGATGGAAAATAAATTTCCGCTGCACTCAAGGAGGAGAGATTTGAGAAGCAGAAAGGGAGGGTGAAGGCAAGAGTTTTAAGCTTTTAGTGGATTTAGTGCAAAAAGTGAAAGCGAAATGGAGAGGACAGTTCTTCACCATCAAGAGATGTTGAAGTTTGCTAACTCTTTCTGTCATTTTCTTTCGAATAGACCTTGTTTTCAGTCCAGTGTGCTTAACTGCATTGAATAGTTTCCAGACAGTAATGTCAAAACATGTAATTAAAATAACATTAATGACTGTATAATGAACAATGAACGTTTAGTGGTTTACAGAGTTCAATATAAAATCACACACACGTAGGCAAATGTCATGCAAATATAAGACTAACTTTAAAGGGACATTTCACTGGTAGAAACATTCATCTTTATTGAAAGTGAGTCATATTTGTAGTCGAAATGTAACATCATTTTAGAATTTTGTGCCTATTTGATTGAGAAGACAGAATGTGACTTTAGGGTGCATTTGTATGGAAAACTACAACTCCCACAATGCACCACACAATGCACAGCTCTGCAAGCCACTCCCATTAATCAAAACACCACTCAGATATGCTATTGTGTACATAAATGCCACGTTAGTATAACAAAGAAAATAGAAACACTCACTTTATAGTCAGAAATCTGTTTATTCCTGCAGGCTTTGGCTGTCGCTTCCAGTTTAGGATTCTAAAAAATGTATCCAGGACGCCGCTGTCAAAATACGGTACGAAGCTTGGGTAGGAGCAAGCTTCATATTTTTGAGAGTGCTTGGCCATTTTCTCAAAGAAGAAAATGCTGCATCCTGCACACAAACGCATCCGCTGCACAATATGTATACTCCACAGACGTGCTGGCTCAGCGCTCGTAAGCCAAAACACGCCCAAACACGCACAAAGTAACTCTCTTACCCGGGACCATTCACCAAACAAACGTCCATATCCTGATCTGATGCAGAAATGTTGTACAGAAAGCACACAGTGAGAGTACAAGCTCGAGCCAGTCTGGGCTTCTCTATGCAGCAGTGGCCGAGCTTTGCTGCGTCTTCCCCAGGCTCCTCTACGCAGCTGAAGCCCAGGCTCCAGCCTACCCCTCGGGCTTCTGTTCCTCCATCTGCCTCAGCTCTTTGCTATATTGTGGCTCATAAAGATGCTATGAACAGCAGATTAGACCATCATGCTTGCGAAATCACCCTCTTCCATATCATATCGATTACCTTTCGCTATTATTGTAACATGAAGTCTGGCTCGCTGTCCCACCCACTGATCTGTAATAGGTCTGTAGCCTGAGTGGGTCCCACCCATAGCCCCCACCTTGGAAAAATGAGGAATGAGTGTTTGTAGTCTTACACCCTGGACGAAGATATAGCAGTTCCTTCTTGCAATGACGCAAAATTACGATTTTTACATCATTGAAAGAAGGAAGCGCAACATTGAAATCTGTATTTCTCCCGTCTCAGGGGAAACTAAGGGAATGATGTACGGCCATTCAAAAACATGACTGGGGTTCTAACGATACAAAGTTTAATGCAAATCGGCGAAGTGTCCCTTTAAGGTAAATTGGTCTGCTTTCTGCTCAAGTGGGTGTATATTTTTTTAATATACACTTACTTAATGCAGTGATTGCATAAGACTCTCTCTAGGCCTGGAGGCACCTCCAATTGTTACCATTACCATGGTGATTTAAGAAAAATGTACTTTAAATATTGAAAACTGTATAGTAAGGCGGTCATTCTCACAAAATAAACCCTGGCAGGGTGAACTTGACAAGGGTCTTGTATTACCCAGAAATAGTGACAGCAGGCTTGAGTTGAAGTTATTGTACACTTTGAAAATGAAATGGAATGTAGAAGAAAATGTAAGAAATCACTAGAATGGATGACAGTGAAATTTAAGTTTCAACCAATCCGAATCAAGTAATCTTCAGTCTCAGTCTCTCCGGTTTTTCTCTGTTTCAGTCACTGCAATCATAGTAGTAATCACATTTTCTTCCTGTCCATTTCCGTCTTTTTCCTCATTTGTAAGAGAAGAGAATCTCCGAGGATGGGTGTGATATATTCTGATCTAGATACAGATACTGTCATAGCAGAAGACCAAGGCATTGATCACTAGACTCAGGCCTGCAGATTAATGAAGTGTATATACTTTCAAAAAAGTCTGCCCCTCTACTCTGATCTCTTTCTAGCTGTCTCAAGACAGACCTTTTAAATTCCATCTTTCTCTGCCGACCCACTTGTGTTTTTTGCAAGTAACTTTCATGGGACCTTACAGTTTTCAAAAAGACTCTAAAGTAAAGGCCTCCCAAATCCATAATTTGCTCTAAGCCAAAAAGGGTCATAAAACATTGATTGGGCACATTTTTTCAGAAGGAGGTGTCAAGCATTGCTTTCTCCAACTGCACAGACAGCTTACCATACAAGACTGCTCCAGGGGTAGACTCTGAGGGAGAGAGAGAGAAAGAGAGAGAGAGAGAGAGAGAGAGAGAGAGAGAGAGAGAGAGAGAGAGAATGAGAACTGAGCCCATTTGAAAGATACTATTAGAGGATCATCTATGATCAAAGACATCTCACTAACAGATACTTAATCACGATTGGATTCATTAAAAACGGCGCAGACCAATTAATCAATGTAGTTCAGAAGGCCTCATTTATCTGTGAAGAATGCATGAAATGAGGGAGGCATTAAATTACAATTTGAACTCAAAGTGTCCAATTTACTTACACTTTTGGATGTGTTATAAAGATCACATCATGTTACTCTTCGCTGATAATTGCGTCATTAAATAAATTGCGTTTCTGACACTAAGTTATAGTTTGAATTACATGTTTCATTACATAAATGATTATATATGTAGATACGCGATGTTGGTCTGCCCATATATTATGTTTCCAATATAATGCTACATGGAGAGCTTAATACTTTGTAATTTATTTAAACAAGAAAAAAGGGTTATGATATATTTTGGCCAGTTTTAGAGGTCAGTTAAAGGAATAATCAGGGTCATAAAAATTGAAACTCTGTCAATGGCATATTGATACTGGGATTTAGGCATTACCTTTAAAATTCATCCCTCATTTTTTAAAAACAAAGCAATAATGTGATTGCATAATGCCCTCACAAGTTAAAAGGAAAAATCTGCTATATTATGTAGTTTTGGGCCCCATTTTGAGATCGTCCTATTGTGACACTTGCTGGTTTTAAACCCCTGCGTGCCTAACAGCTTCTCTAGTGCAAGGAAATGTCAGAGCCACGCGAATTACAAGGTGCGTCCGAGAAGGAATCCGCGCACGTTACAAGCTATCTCGCACAAAGTGAAACCCACAAACCCTGCTGGAAAAACCAGCATACCAACAAGACCAGCATATGTTTTACAACCAGCACTAGGACTAGCACCAGCTAAACCAGCACCAGCATTCCATGCTGGTCATACCAGGAAGACCAGCATATGTTATGTGCTGGTATGCTGGTGACCACCAGCTAAACCAGCACCAAACCAGAATGCACCAGCATGGGAATTATGCTGGTCTATGCTGTTTTGTTCAGCAGGAAACCCTCTCATGCACGCAATGCTTATGTTAATGTGAAACTATGATGATAAAATAATAACTATCACCAATTATCGTCACAAAAGCCCACTATCGGCAATATGTCTGACGATTGTCAATACACGATAGTATCATCTATCGGCACAACCCTAGTATTACGTATAATAATTCAAACACTGTTTTGAAATTGTAACCATAATATGTAACATAACATTATGTGTTATGGTTACAATTAACATGTTAGCATAAGACTTTTGTGATATAATTATTTGCTAACCTTTGTGCAAGTCACACCTCATTTCATAACCATGTGATTCAAGTAAACCTGGTAACTTTTAAATACCATTTAAATCTATGCAAGTATACAAATAAGGGATTTGACTTTATGACTATTTTACAGAAATATTTGACCTTATGCCACACTATCAGAAAAAGTTACAAAAGATTTCACTGTCTGTACCCTTTTAAAAAGCAGAGGTGTATAATACTCAATTCAATTCAATTCAATTCAATTTTATTTATATAGCGCTTTTCACAATTTGGTAATTGTATCAAAGCAGCTTTACATAATAGATGCAGTGAAAAGCACAGAAAATCGACAGATAGCACAACATAATAAACGATAGCACAAGCAGTTAAATTTGCTACGGCTATAAATCAACATTATAAGCAAACGTATTACTAATGTAACGTATAGAAGTTAAGCCCAAAAAGGCTGCCTCCCCGGGTTGAAAAACCCCCTAGGAGAAAAAAACCCCGGAATTTTAGCCGGGGAAGTAAAAAAAGTCATAGGAGGAAAAAACCCTTGGGAGTTTACATTGAAACGGAAGGAGATTAAGCGGAGATTAAGCAGAGATTAAGCGGGTTCTGCCGGTGGTCTTTGGTCAGGCATCAGCTGGACATCACGTTGAAGAACAGCTAGTAGATCAGTTGTGTGCCGACTTTCACATGTACCGGAACTGGATCTGTTTGTCTCGTCCTCGGGATCAAGGACGAGACAGGGAGAGAGAAACAAAATCTTATTAGCGTAGGGGCCGTTCACATAGAAAACAAGTGTCACACAGTAATGTGGTTTTAGTCAGCTCGGTTCCGGACAGGCTAACTATTGCTGGTTAAGTGTATTACATATAGTTGATGATTTTAGAAACAGAAACAGAACTCGTTTGACTAAGGCCAGAGGCCCCACTGCCGTCGTTAATACTAACGTACAGTGGCAAACGGTTACTTAAGTATTTTAGTTACATTTTCCAAGCATCTATGCTTTATCAGAGTGTTTGTCTTGGGAAAAAATTTACTTTTCTTTACTAAAAAATGTTCACTACATTCTAAAGCATAGAATCATACTGTGTATTAATTATATATTGCATATTAAAATTGATTTAATGCCTAATTACATAAAAATTGTGTACTTTTACTTTCTTTAAAGTACGAATTTTTTTTACTTAAGTAAAAGTACAAAAAATTACTAGATTTTTAATGTACTTAAATATTAAATATAAACCAAAAACTTGAAATTATGAAATGTAGTGGAGTAAAATTATGATAATATGTTATAGAATGTTTGTTTTCCAAAGAAACACACTAATAAAATACGGATAATTGAAAATTTACTTTTATGTAGAAAGTAAAAATACTTAAGTACTATATACAACTCTGTTAAAAAGTACACTTTTGTACCTAAAAGGTGCATATTGGTGCCTCAAAGGTACACATTGGTACCTTATGGCGCTTTTCCATTGCATAGTACCCCACGGTTTGGTTTAGTTTGGGTCGGGTCAGCTTACTTTTGGGAGCATTTTCATTGAGTGCAGTATGTAGTCCCCGATACTTTTTTTCGTACTACCTCGGTTGGGGTTCCAACCGACCCAAGCTGATACCAAACGTGACGCGAAAACACCGTAGATCACTGATTGGTCTGAGAGAATCGTCACTACCAGCGTCATCACTTTAATGTAAAAGATTAGCTTTACCTTTAGTGCTAGCTTGCGCTGTCTCGAGTAAACATGTTGTCATCTGTGCTCTGCTAAAAGTTCCCATACTCCCTTTTAGCGATGAAAAACATCCACAGGTTGAGAATCAGGAACACCATAACAGTTTTTTCCAAACTTGCAGTTTGTGGCGGAACATTCACGACGAGCACGTCAGCATTATATATGCTTAAATGCAACTTCAATGAGGCTCATCTGTTTGTGGTGGCCAATTTTAATTTTGTGGCGGACTGAGAAATAAATAAATGTATGGGAATGTACAACGACGCTCTCACTTGTATGATGTCACAGCAGTAGCGCAAATATAATGACACGCCTATAATCCCTTCCACTGCAAGGTGATACTAAACTCAATGGAAAAGCTAACCACGCCAAAGTGGGGTACTATGCAATGGAAAAGCGCCATTAGAGATACATAGGCTTCTGGTACCTCAATCTATACCAATATGGTACATATTAGGACCTTTCAAAATGTACCATCCCAGTGACAACTTTTGTACCTTTTTTTCTGAGAGTGCAGAAACTAAAAGTTAACCAGCCTTCAGTACTGTAGTATCTCCACTTCAGACGGGTAATTTTGACAAAGTTACAGCTCATTGTTTATCTGCTGAAGAATGAAAGTACATATTTTACAAGAATATAAACTCCATATATCACATATTACAGTCTTTAAATGTCTGTCTTGTCTTAAATGCTCAAAATTGCCCAAATATGAACTTGAAAATATGAAAAATGATGAAATGAAAATATGCTTGATATTTTGAACTGAACCATAAATTATATCTGTTATGGGTGTAAGAAAATATTGATACATGTTATTGTGATATTTTGTTTGGCAATACTGTATCGATTATATAAAAAAAAAATGTAAAATGAAAATCATCATTGTTTCATTTCGAGTTTACATCCTGACCACTAAATAGCATTCTGCTTGTCTCTGAACTTAAACAGTGACAGGAAGTAGCATAGGGGTGCATTTTTATGCAAAGGTTTGCAAATGGTGTGTGTTCTCAACGACAGCTTTCCTAAAATGATATCCTACTATATTCCTAAAATAGGAAATGTCCAAACATATTGCCTCATTTCACTGTATCGCAGCGTATTGTAGCACATTGCAACACAACACATGTATCGTGACACGTATCATATCGTAAGATTTTTGCTGATCCACAACCCTAGTATTTGTGTTTATAACATACTGTATGTGCGTTTGACTGTGATTTTTATTTTATTGTAGTTTGCATACAGTAGGCCTATACGTATAGGTTCAGACAGGTTTCAGCTAACAGAATTTATCAATGATGGAACGCAAGGTCAATTTAACTTCTGAAACATCAGTTTGATTTAGTATAAAGATGAAGCTTGCCGTACACTGTTTATGTGCTACCTTTTCTAAAATGGTGTTAAATATTAATGAGAAATCGATACAGCAAGTCCCTGGTCACTAAATCCATTTGAGTACTATATAGTAGTGAAGTTTGTTTCATTACTGACAGAATTTTAACATATACCCTAAATAACCTCTTGTACAGATCTAAGCCCTTCAGTAAGACTTTAAACATGTGTGGTGAAGTTTTCTAATGCAGTTAAACCATGCCACTGTTGTTTGGTTGACACCAGGACAGCATATTTTTCACAGATGATAAGAGTAAAAATGCAACTTTGTGGAAAAAAGGGCTTGTGGGCTCAAATCAGCAGTCAAACAATTTTGTGTGGTAGGACAAGATCATTTGCCATTTGTGTGCTGCTGTTTGGGTTGCCAGATTGAGACCCTGCTCTGCTGTTTGGGTTGCCAGATCAGGCAGGTGTTGAGATTAAATGTAGCTGTTGGTGAGACCCGAATCTTTCTCGCTGGCTGGATTCTGCTCTTGTGCCTCCCCGGTGTGTCTAGTGTGCCTGGATCAGCAGGCTATAATAACACATGAGCAGAACATACTCATACTGTAAATCTAACTTTTTGCTGGAGGAAGAGTGTGCATTACTAGTAATCTAATAAAGAATACAACATTACCACTAATGTAAAGTCTCAAAAGACACATACACACTATAAATGCGGAGTCAGGAGTGACTCAGGAATCACTCCTGAGTTACGGCGATTGATATAGCAAAAACTATAGCAATTGTTTAGTCTAACGGAGGCAAACAAGAAACATGGAGTTTATGCTATATTACTGTTACTAAAACGTCTTTAGGTCAAGATACTTTTAGTGAACAGACATTTGCTAATTGCTTGAAGGGCACCAATTATCCGATTCACGATTTTACATTTCCTTTGGGTGTGTAAGTGTGTATTAGTGTATGTTAACGATATGCAAAAGACACAAATCCCAAAGTAAACGATGATGCAAGTTATGTGCAAAAATGTACTGTATGTGGAAAATAATGTGTTTCTTGAACTATAAACCACGCAAACACATTGTATTATACCAAATACACAAAATAACGTTTTTTTTTAGCAACAGCCATGCAAAAATGCATATAGAAAATATATAACTATTATTGTTTGAAACTGGTGTTTTAGGTATGCTGGGATTTGTTGTACAGCTGCTTGAACAGAGTCTAAACCAGAAACATTTCTGAATGTTGCATCATTACATCAGCCAGAGGTTATTGCACAAAATGGCACCTTGTGCTTTATAAGGGCAAATGTTTTATTATTCAGTGTCTGATTTAAATACAATGGGAAATTGTATGTCACGCACACAGGTGAAGTTCAGAATCAGCTGATACGCTGGGTGTATTTGACATTTTAGAAGACAGAGGATAAAGCTCAAGCTTTGAGTCATACAAAACAATGATTCTGGCACCTTATACCAAAATATATCACTGCTTCACATGAGACACCAATTCTGCATTCTATAGAGCAAAAAAGTGTCGGTCCACTTTGCCAGCACTTTGCCATTTTATTTGTACTATAGAGATTTCATATAATTCTTGAAAAAACACAAAATCCTTTATTTAAAGTGCACCTATTTCATTGCTAAAAAATTGTTATTGTGCGTATTTGGTATAATACAATGTGTTTGTGTGGTTTATGGAAAAAACACATTATTTTCCACATACCTTACATTTTTGAAGCTCAAGGTTTCACTCTTTTCCTGAAACGCACGGATTTGAAAGCTCTGTGTCCCTGATTGGCCAGCTAATCTGTACATTGTGATTGGCCTGAATACTTCTGACCTCAACCTGAAATGTGATGCTCCTTACCATGTTTAAAGATTCGCGCACAATGCAGTGCTAACAGGAGTCCAAGTGGGAGGAATTATGATAATAGTCCCTTTCACACATACAGTCTTGACTGGTAATTTACTGGTAAATTGCCGTTAACATGTCATGTGTGAACAGAACCTTTCCGGTAAATCAGTGCTCCCAATTTACCAGTAAGACAGGTTGTAAGATTACCAGTAATTTACCGGTAAGCGCTGT
Organism: Misgurnus anguillicaudatus; assembly: GCF_027580225.2. Classification (NCBI taxonomy): domain Eukaryota; kingdom Metazoa; phylum Chordata; class Actinopteri; order Cypriniformes; family Cobitidae; genus Misgurnus; species Misgurnus anguillicaudatus. The sequence continues at coordinate 24,702,731 of NC_073341.2, forward strand.
GTGTGAACGAAAATTATAGGATTACCGGCATTTAGAACGGAAGACGTCAGACCATGCTGACAGCTTCGAGCCAATCATAGCGTTTTAATAAGATGACGCGTTTACCCCCGCAGTGTTTACTGACGTTTCCACACACATGCTGCTTGAAAGTTGAGCACACCTGAAGTTTACGTCCACATTTCTTCACCAAAGTTGTTTAAAACAGCTTACCGCCGAATTGCCGACGTTTTTAGCACGCCCTCTGTGAAGCCTAAAGTGCAAACAGTACTGTTGTTAAAAACGCATTTTCGGTTTGACGTCGTCTCATTCAATGTTGTTTGGTCATGAGCACCTTCGCGACTGTTTACCACAGACGTGAAAACAACAAAATACGGACCGTGGCTATGAATGACGTGGATTGTTTGCAAATACAACACTGAGCTCGCCGCGTGCTACAGGTACTTCCGCTTTCTCAACGAATTTACCGGTATTTTGATACTGATGTGTGAATGATGTCTTACTGGTAAAATAACGGAACGCCACTGCGTGTGTGAACAGCACATTTTGGATTTACTGGTAAATTAATTCTGGTAAATTAATGGTAATTTACCAGAATTACTGTGTGAAAGAGGCTAATGTCACCAATCGTAGGAAGTAAACTGTTGCCTGCAATCCGTGTGTTTGTTGTAGTCCAAGAAAAGAGATTTACGTTGGAGACAATAATCCGCGTCATCATTTACTTTGGGGTTTGTACCTTTTGCATATTGTTAACATGTACTAATACACACTTACACATCAAAGGAAATGTAAAAACGTGAATCCGACAATAGGTGCTCTTTAAAGAAATACAAATCTAAAAGTCAAAAGAATGTTCTTATGTAGGGAATAATTGACAACGGGCCGTTGAATTATTTGAAAATAATGCACACCCAATGTGGTAATGCTTGGTTTACACCAAGTGCCTTGACACCGAAGATTTGCATTATTTTCAAAGTTATCTCAGAAATTGCAATACATAGCTCTGGTGGTTATTTTAATATATTTGACAGGTTAGGTGAGTGTTTATTGAAAAAATAATGCATACCCAAGGAACATTTCTCAACCAGTCAGAATGAAGCATTCAACATCCCTGTGGTATAACACATAATAAACTACTCATCCCATGATCCACTGCACATTATTGACTTCGTGAATTTTATGTATTATGTTTTACGTGTTATCGTAATTTAGAAGTATTCTTGTATAAATATGCAAATTGAAATAGTTTGAAAATCCAGCTCGACTAGGACAAAATTCATTTTTATGCTACTTTTCCGCTTTATTACCGAAGTGATTGTGTAATGTGTTTGCTTTAGGAAAGAAGCACTTTTAAATCGCAATGGTGTTTTGGGGGTATCTATACAATAGTCTCACTTTGCACTGTTTAAAGTGTTTAGCTCTCTAAATTAGAATTGTCATTGCATTGCTTCAAAATCCCTGATTAGAACATAATTCCAGCTATTGGGTTGGAGTTACTATTGCTGGAATGTGATAGTGTTTTGTTGGTTACCAACAGTTGGGTTTGATGTGTTTTTACAGTCAGGATAGTGAAGCCAGCACATCTATAATCCTGTCACCACACACCATGAGGAACATCTGCTGAATGTTAAAGCTCCCTCAGCTGGCCTCAGGACAGTTCTTCTGCTATCCTTTCCGGTTACCCCGCTTAAGGACACCTTCAACAAACAAACAAACAAACAACCAAACAAACACACACACACACACACACACACACACACACACACACACACACACACACACACACACACACACACACACACACACACACACACACACACACAGACACACACACACACACACACAGACACACACACATTCTGGTTTCCATGATGGACGTAATTGTTTTTATACTGTACAAACTGTATATTCTACTCACTTCCCCTAACCCAAACCCTAACCCCAACCATCACAGAAAACTTTCTGATACTTCACATTTTCAATAAACATTATTCTGTTCAGGGTTTCCCGCAGAAAATTTGTTAGTTAAGGTGGTAGGGTTGGGCGTGGCCGGGGGGGGGGGGGATGTGCAATCAAAGGGGCGTCATGATGAAAATTAAAATATTTTTATTTAAAACACTTAAATAAAAACTTCATTTTGAAGAAACTATGACAGAAAATGAACACATACTAGATTATTAATGAATTAAATGTTTTTAACAGATACCTCTAACGGGAATAGCTGCGTGATGAAGTGAAACTTCAAAAGGGTTAATAAACACAAAACTGAAGCAGATGTAGAACGTCTGGCGAACGATGACAGATAGTGCGAAGATGGTAAAAACTGATTATTTACCACTATCAATTACATTATCTGAAAGGAGTGTAACTACTGTAGCATGTTAATAATGCACATAAATAACGTGAGCAAGAGCGCTCAACAATTATTTCGAATCAACAGGCACGTGCAACCTAGCAGGTTGCACAAACAACAAAATCACCAGCTAACTTACATTAAATTTGCAATAACAAATACAATAACAGGCTTAAATAAACCCAAAACATAAGTCCACTTACAGTTCTCACAGACACGCGTTTTATCAACTGGCTATCCTCCAGACAGTTGACGGACCATTTTGGCCATGTGGCGCGCGTGCCCGCTCGCGGTGTATTCTCCAAGATGCACTTGGCGGCCTTTTGTGCAGCGATTTATTTATTTTTATTTTGGACTACCTAGTTAAAGGAATAGTCTACTCATTTTCAATATTAAACTATGTTATAACCTTAACTAAGAATTGTTGAAACATCCCTCTATCATCTGTGTGCGTGCACGTAAGTGCTGAAGCGCTGCGACACTTCAATAGCATTTAGCTTAGCGCCATTCATTCAATGGTACCAATAAGAGATAAAGTTAGAAGTGACCAAACACATCAACGTTTTTCCTGTTTGAGACGAGTAGTTATATGAGCAAGTTTGGTGGTACAAAATAAAACGTAGCGCTTTTCTAAGCGGATTTAAAAGAGGAACTATATTTTATGGCGTAATAGCACTTTTGGGAGTACTTCGACTCGCCTGAAAAGTCCGCTCCCCTTCTCACTCTCATAATGGGAGAGGGAGGGTGTTACTGCGCCGAGTCGAAGTACTCCCAAAAGTGCTATTACGGCATAAAATATAGTTCCTCTTTTAAATCTGCTTAGAAAAGGGCTACGTTTTATTTTGTACCACCAAACTTGCTCGTATAACTACTCGTCTTAAATAGGAAAAACGTTGATGTGTTTGGTCACTTCTAACTTTATCTCTGATTGGTACCATTGAATGAATGGGGCTAAGCTAAATGCTATCGAAGCATCGCAGCGCGCTCCAGCGCTTACGTGCACGCACAAAGATGATAGAGGGATGTATCAACTCTTCTTAGTTAAGGTAATAACATAGTTTAATATTGAAAATGAGTAGACTATTCCTTTAAAGTGGAAAGGTGGACCCTGCTGTTTGATTTATAAGCTTGTTTCCTCATGGGGACCTTACAAATGTCCCCACAAGGTTTTTACTGGTATTCCTATCTTTGTGGTGACATTTGGTCCCCCCAACGTGATAATTACCGGATACACACACACACACACACACACACACACACACACACACACACACACACACACACACACACACACACACACACACACACACACACACACACACACACACACACACACACACACACAGAGCTAATGGTTTGCAATTAGAAACTTGCTATATTCTGGTTTGTGTAGTTTCTTCATTTAACACACAACTAAGCAAATGTTGTTTGCTTGGTGGCAACATTGTGTCTTTGAAATCTTTGGGTTTAGATGCTAAGATGATGAACTCCCCATTTGGTTATGGCATGAAGGTTGCTGAAGCATCTAATAACACTATTAAGAGTGAAAATAACAAGAGTTGCTCTGTCATTTCCCACTATTAGCTGGCAAGATGACTGTGATGGTTTTGGTGAATATGAGGTTGATGTCAGCTGATACGCTGCATATGCAGCCATGCAAGCTGATGAAAGTTGTTGTACAATGTTTTGTGGAGAACAATCAGAAACTCTTTGGTCCTTTAATGTGTGTTTTGGGGTTCTGTTAAGACAATGTTTCAGTTGCTGTGGGATGATATCTTATAGCGTGGAGAACAACAGTGATGTTCACTGTTTAATTACAGCTCTGTATATACTAATGGGGTGAAGTTGTGTTGAAAACCAAAGACTCAAAGGAATACAACTGTCTAATAGCATCCTTGCTCGCTCTCTGACTCACCCTGACTCTCTCTCATCTGCTGCATCTCTTGTGTTACCGCCTGAGTTTTAAGAAAAACTATTGCAAGTTTGAGTAATTAGCTGCTTTTCACTTTCACACACATACAGACACAGATGCACACACCACGCACACACCCACACAATTAAAGAGACCTCTGTGGGAAAGGCCAGCTTGAATTTCCATCTCTGTGTTTTTCAGTTCAATTTAAACTGGCTTTATTGGCATGAATGTAAACAATACAATATTGCCAAAGCTAAGAGCCTGTGTGGTTTCTGTCGCTCTGTGTTTTCAGCTCTATATGCATCATGTTTATAGAACAGCTGTATAAAAGCAATATTACATTTGCAATTTTGCCGTTTTGGAGTTTCGGCACCTGTGGCCTCGTGCCTGCAGCTGAATCACATTTGGGCTTATAATAAAGTCTTTCTTGTGTGGCTTGTATAGAATAGTTCTATATCAAGTAACTTATATTTGTGATGTAATTTTACTAAATTTGTACTTTTTTTGCATATCACCTAGCAACACACAGAATAGTGTTTGTGAGTGGAGTAGCAGTATAATCCATTCCAACTTCACTCCAGGTTTTCCAAGTACTATTTTTTATATCCGTTGTGCCAGACATGTACAGTAAGGAAATCTCCCTGGCCGTTCTGATCTTGCGAGATTGTCTTGAATTGCTGTTTTGGCGGCTGTTGTTGTTTTGGTGTGTCTGCGCGATGTTTGAGATGAGATTATAGTGAAGCATCAGCCAAACATTCCAGGAGCAGAAGAGCTGAGAGGCAGAGCAGCTTTCACATCACAGGATCAGAAACTCAGGAATGGATAAGCAGCTCAGAAATGAAAACAGAAAACACAGGCCGACCCCAAGTGTCTCCGACTGTGTGTTTATTTCAGTGCTCTCTCTCTTCTGCTCACTGCGTAAAGCTGTTGATTCTCCTGCACAAACACGGGAAATTGAAAAAAGATGGATATAGGCAGAAGTGTGAATTGAAGCTTTGTAGCTGCGTGCTGCAGCCCTTTTCAAGTTTGTTGATGGTTTGTCTGATTCATTTCAGTATTGCTGTTATTTGGCCATAAATGTGTGTGCGGTGCATGTGTGTGTGTGCATGTGTGCATGCCATGCATGTGTGTGTGCCTGTAAAAAAGGGGAAAATGATATCCTAAGTATGGTCTGCTTTATGGAAAGCTTTCAATAGATATCAGGTTGAACGCTGGTCTACACTTTTGGAGTCATCTGCAGTCTAATTTTGTTTATCCAATTTGTTTGTCAAGTTTTCTATTGAATAATGATGTCTTGCAATGCATTTTAAAGGAAAACACCACCGTTTTTCAATATTTCACCATGTTCCTACCTCAACTCAGACGAATGAATACATTAGGGATGCCACAATTCTCAATACATTATTGAACCGTTCGGTTCGACCCCCACGGTCCAATACGCGCATGTGAATTGCGTTTTTTCGGTTTATCCATCCAAATCTGTCAGTTTTATATTCCCTGCACTTTTGTTAATGTCACGCTTATAAACTCACAGCGAGTTGATATCAGTCACTGTGCGCTAGCTGCTTGAACTCTGCTTGCAATGCTGGTGTCAGATTTCATTCGCTTGGACACACACCCAACAGAAGTACGACAACAAAAAGAAGCAGCACGACTGTCTTTTAAATCTGAGGTGTGGATTAATTATTTGCACGTGTAGATTACATACAACATCAATGTAAAGATGCAAATTTTGTGTGGGGCAATGTTAATGACGCAAATTGGGCTTGTTTTTGTTGAACACGTCTTCCGCGCAATGCGCCTGATGCTAAAATAAATCCCACCAGTAATCTTGATTGAGAAACGCATTTTTGGTTTCTACACAGACAGCATGATGTTGGATTTAACAGTAGAGCAGTAAGCTATAGCCTTCATTTACAATGTAAAGTTTAATTTACTAAGTCCATGTATATAAAATGGCCAATTTATGTAATGTAATGAATTCACATGTTCCCCAGTTTGAATAGGTTATCATTTTTATATGTCTTTATTAGAGGTGCACCGAAATTCCGGTAGCCAAAAATTTCGGCCGAAAATGGCATTATCGGTTTCGGGCCGGAAGAAAAACCCAGCCGAAAAAGTCACCCGAAAATGAATGTCAACCGCGCCCCTCCCATCCGTGCGCTAGCGCTTGGGTTTCACTCACGGTGATCAGTCGTCTCCAACCCCTCCCCTTCATGCTCAAGCAGGTTTCACTCACGGTCGAGCTGTTTGCATGCGTCTGCAAAGATTAAGCGTGTCTTGATGTGTAAACTTTAGAGAGAGTCGCGTTAAAGAGTCTCATACTGTAATCCATTAACATACATTTGGCGAATAAAGCAACGAAACACAATGTACGTTTTTATGTGGAGCAACTGTTGCCCTGTTTGGGATTCACCCTCTGTCTCTGTGTGCGCGCGCGTTTAAGTTCCCTCAATAGTGCACATACAAGAGAAACGCGTTTAAAAAAAAAACAAGCAAAGATCAAATCTCTCTGTTATTGACATGGCACATATAAACAAAATTATCTCCACAGTATTCTTTTTCTAATAAAAACATTTGTTTATGTCTTAAGTATGTATAGATTACAGTCAGATTAACCTACTTAAGTCTGTGTCATTAATGTTAATCAAACAACCCAAGACAAAGAGACAAATAGCTCTAAAAATAATAATATATTTAATTTATTGTGTTATGATTCATTTAATTTGATATCTGTACCTAATGCTAATTTCAGACATTATTAATGTACAACTTAGTTCTTTTTTGTAAATGTTTGCAATTTCTTTATTGTTTATTAGATTTTTCCTACATGCTTTTTGCTGATGCGAAAAATAATCTGATCTGTGCCTCAAAAACTGTAATGTGATCCGAACTGTGAGTTTTTTTATCTGTCACACAGCCCTAGTAAATTTAGTACACAGCGATAGCCATAAATGCAATTGTACTAATAATTGGCATAATCATTTCTTTCGGTGTTTCGGTTTTTCGGCCTTGGTTTCCTTTTTTCGGTTTTCGGTTTCGGCCAAGAATTTTCATTTCGGTGCATCCCTAGTCTTTATTTAATTATATCTTATATTATTGTATCAATACACTAGAAATATGTAAGATGATTTTTGCATTTACATAAAATAAAGAGAATTGCAATTAACACCAGTATTTTCCTTCTTAACATCTCACTGTACCTGTTACCTAAGCATAGAATAATTAAAGGAAAAGTATGTAGGATTGTGGCCAAAACTGGTACTGCAATCGCAAAACTTGTGGCTAAAACTGGTACTGCAATCCTGGCCAGACCACTGCTGTCAGTGATATAAGTATTTGAAATGAAAATGATTTATTAATGTCTAGTGACATATCAGGGCCATTTTATGATTAATTGATGTTAATTTCTTACATACTGTTCCTTTAAAAAACACTTTAATAGGCCAAGGCATCAGAACCGAAACCGAACCGAAAACCGCGGACAAGAAACGAAATATGTATTGAACCGTGAACTAAGTGTATGGTTGCATCACTACAATACATAACTATCTTTTTTCAATGCGTGCACTTTTAATCTTTGTACAACGCTTCTTGGATGTGTTAGCATTTAGCCTAGCCCCATTCATTCCTATGGTTCCAAACAAAAGTTTTATTTTGTGCCACCATACTTACTCTTGCAACTACTTATGTAACAGTCTTTAAATAGGGAAAACATGGAAGTGTTTGGTGGCTTCTAAATTCATCCCTGTTTGGATCCTAAGGAATGAATGGGGCTAGGCTAAATGTTAACAAAGTTCAAAGATTAAAAGTGCATGCATTGAAAAAAGATAGGTATGTATTAATTATTAATTTGTCTAAGTTGAGGTAAGAACATAAAAAAATATTGAAAAACTTTGGTGTTTTCTTTTAAGAATAAAAAACACATTTTGGAATTCGGGACTATTTCTAAAATGTATTACAGTTTATATTTTTGTATTTTGCCTTGCACTTGAATTCAAAATTCCCTTTTTCAAATTTTATAAATAATGTATTTTATAGATTCATAGTAGTCTAAACAATGAATACAATAATAAAGCTAACAAATTAAACTATTCATCTTTATAAATGAGCTTTAATCAGTGTTAGTTTAATCATAATCTAGCCCTTTTGTGGATGAACGTTACGGTCACGTTTCAGAAATGCATTTGTGCTAAAGTGGTTAAAATCAGCAACAAAATTTTGCTTCAGCTTGTGGTCGACGTAACAGAATAATAACATTTTATTAGCCACTTTAGCCTGACATATCTGTTTAAAAAAGGATGCAAGCCTCCCACATGTCTACGGGAGTGAGAGACGGACAGCGATGCTGCTATTTCTGTACAGCGTGACTATGTTTAATTGTCCGCTATTTGATGAAAATGTGTACAGCTGGATAGAGAGTTAAATTGTTGAGATCCAACAAGTAAAGGGGAAACTCAATGGAAATTAAAAACACTTAACGTACCTACCTGCTGTTTAACTGTGAATTGCATCAATCAATAAACAAGTGTTTAAAACAAAATAATAATAGCAGCACAACAGGCCTAAATGTTTTAAAGCAGGCGGTTAACCCAACACATTTTAGACAAAATTATGAATTGTTCAAGTGACTGCATGCGTCATGTTGCTCTATGGATCTTTTGGATGCATTTCACGGCACTAACATACTGTAGCTGTGCCTTATAAATGTGTAAAGTTTGGTGTTTAGAGATGAAAGGACTTACGAGAGGGCATTCGTAGAAGCAACAATGGTATTACAGTTTTTTATTTGTTCTTACATTAGGGTTTTCAATGATCTCAGCCATAACAGTACACAATAAACTCCTTAGCAGATTGTGATAGTGGAGCATGTGCCCTTGGCCCCTTTGGATCTGACCCACTGTCACTGAGGTGCCTCAGTCAGAGAATACTAATACAGTGAAGTTTTTTGCACTTGGGGTTCAGAAAATAAAAGCAGACTGTACTTACTTAACCTACATACCAACCAAACCTGCATTTACCTGCAACTTACCAATCAAGTCTAACCAAGCCCCCTGGCTTGCCAGCTCCACAGCCAGCTGCAGCGCCCCCTGGCTCACCGGCTCCATCAGCTGCTTCCTCCTCTGCACCAACTTCCTGCTCGTCTGCCTGGTCCCCTCCCACTGTCTCCATGTCCTCCCTGAACTCTCTTCCCTACCCAGTCAACCCTGGATTTCCCCTGCCTGCCCCATTTCTGACTTCTCCTCTGCCCCGGAACCCTGCCTTGTTCCCCCTGTCCTTTCTGGTCCTGCCCTACCACAGCCTGTCTCTCCTAAACCCCCCAAGCATCCCCGGACTCCTCGCCCCAAGCCCTCAACTTTACCACCTGGACCTAAGACCCCTTTCCCACCTAGTCCCATCCTGTTTGGACCTCCCCCCATAAACTATGTTCCCCTCCACCCCTCCCTTGGTTGTTGTTTTTATTACGTCTGGAAGCCGCTCCTTAAGGGGGGGGGGGTCTGTCATGTTTCTGCCCTCTTGTCCTTGTTCTACTCTAGTTTTGAGGCAGGATCATGACAGACCCATGTTTTGTGTGCTAGCACATGGCTTTTTGTTTGAGCTGTGTGCTTGCGTGTCTAGTCTCCTGACCCCGCTCCCTCGTCTCCTCGTTAATCACCTTGTTATTGTTTGATTCATGTCACCTGTTCCCCTCTTGATTTGCTCCCCTATTTAATGCCCTTGTGTTTGTTGTTCTGTGCTCGATTGTCTGTTTATCTGCAGTCTTTGTTTCCAAGTGAGTATTTGTATAAAGTAACGTCTAGTCTAGTTCGTTTATTCAAGTCTGTTTTGTCTAGTTTAGTGTTACCCTGTAAGTCTGTCTGTTCTTTGCCTTGTTTACCCCCTCGTAGGTTTTGTTTTCAGTTTTTTTGTTCAATAAACCTGTTTAGTGTTCACCTGAGTCTGCAATTGGGTTCTGCCATTCTACAATCCTGACAAATACTTTGTCAAATAGTTTTATAACAGCATCATGAATATTTTTCTTGACCTCATCTACAGTGGTACAAATTGAAATTGACATTAAAATGCATTAAGTGTTAATACTATGTCAAATAATTTAAAATACTTTAACAAAATGCAACAGACATGGATTATACTTAACTATCAGAACTTGTTCTTCCTGACACATAGGGTTCTGACATAGAAGAAAAAACGAACAAAACATTTAATTAAATTAATTAATTTTTGCAGCAATATGGACCCTACGCTGCATGGCTTAACCCATTATTGTACTGTTTTCATTTAATTTTAGGTGAATCTGTCTCCAAATGCAATAAAATGTAATTATTTTAATTATTATTATTATTATTATTATTATTATTATTATCATCATCATTATTGGATGATTGCTTTTATTTCTCTAAGACCTGGAGGAAACTTAAACAAAACATTATGAACTGAAGAATATTCATGATGTTGTTATTAAACTATTTGACAAAGTATTAACACTTAATGACATTTTAATGACAAATTATATTTGTACCACTGTTGAGGTCAAGAAAAATATTCATAACACTGTTATTGAACTATTTGACAGAGTATTAACACTTAATGACATTTTAATGACAAATTCAATTTGTATCACTGGTAAAAAGTGGTCAGTTATGTTGTCTTGGTAATGTGAAGTTGTCATGACAAGTTATGATGTATTGGTTAATGTCAAGTTGTCATAACAAAGACATCTCTAACATTGTCATCTTTGTATTAAAAAATGACATTATTGAACAAGTGACACTTAATGACAGTTGTCATGAACGTGCATAAAATATCCTTCATGTTCATGACACATGTCATGTCATGATTATGAAGGTGTCATGTGAGTCTTATAAACACCCTTTTAAGTAAAGTGTTACCCCACAATTTTTAAAGGGGTCATGACATGTCCCTTGATCGTTTCAAATTTAAGATGTTCTGGTATCATTAATACTGTCTGCAAGTATATGTCCTCAAGCATTTATGTTATTGTTCTCTGGAGAAAATGAATACAAAATGATCAGACATTCAGGAAGGTCAGAAATGCAGAATCTGTTTTTCTGCAGTCCATACTACAGCAAAGTACTATTAACTCCAACCTTCTGACTTATCCGGCACAGCACATCAGAGTACATGTGTTGTCAGGCCCATCTGGTGATCACCATGTGTCGCTTTAACACTGAGTTCTGTCACAAATCTGCATCACTGACCTTGGAACACAGGCAGTGGTCAAAACTCTCCTTCTCTATCTGTCTCTCTCTCTATGAATAAAGAGGATTAGAGCGGTTCTGGACATAAGCTTCCACTTATGTAAATACATGCAAATAAGCCGGTGCTATGAACGGATTGGCCATGATCCAGAACAACTTGTGTTTTTGAAAGGATAATAAAAAGTGCAGAAGACAAGTCGAGCCACTTCGCTGCTCTGTGTGTGGATAAATGTATGTGTGTGCTGTGCTCTCAAATCCGTGATTACAGTTTAAGCCGCAGAGCCGTCAACCTGGAGCCAGATTCTGAAACAGATGTACAGACCACAGTTAAAAAAAAAAGTACTGCTCGGGTCCTGAAAGCCATTAGGGCAGTGAAGTGGCAGGTAGAAATAGTGACACCAAAACAATTAAACCAGTTGAAGTACAGACTGTTACACTTGACGTTTGAATTATTGTTGAGATTTAATCAATAACTTTTGTTTCTTTATCGCCATCTCTGTTTGAAACATAAAATTGCAGGTTCCTTTACAAACTTATCTAAGAGGTTTTTATTACTTGTGTCACCAGAGTGGCTATATTGAGGGTTACATTGTTATTAATGGTAGTTTTCAATCTTTTTATATCCAATATCTTTGAGTATATAGTCAGTGGTGAAAATGATGAGGATTAACTGGGGGTCTATAGCTAGGGAGATGTTTAATATAGTACCTGTATAGTATAGCAGCTTATGATAGAGTAGAGTACAGTAAAGTACAGTATGCTATAGTTAATACCGACCACTGATTGTGCACAAAGTGTACATAACCAAACAACTTTTAAAGGGGACATTTCACAAGAATTTTTTAAGAAGTCAAATAAATCTTCTACGTATGTGAGGTTTTAGCTCAAAATACCATATAGATAATTTATTATAGCATTTTAAAATTGCCACTTTGAAGGTGTGAGCAAAAATTTGCAGTTTTGTGTGTGTCCTTTAAAATGCAAATGAGCTGAACTCTACACTAAATGGCAGTGTCGGGTTGGATAGGGCAGGTTAAGGCGCAGTATTATCCCCTTCTGACATCACAAGGGAAGCCAAATTTCAATGACCTATTTTTTCACATGCTTGCAGAGAATGGTTTACCAAAACTAAGTTACTGGGTTGCTCTTTTTCACACTTTCTAGGTTGATAAAAGCACTGGGGACCCAAATATAGCGCTTAAACATGGAAAAAGTCGGATTTTCATGATATGTCCCCTTTAAGTGATTTCAATCTGTTCTGGACACTGACAGCTGGTCTAAAGGGCATTGCTAGAGAATCACATAAACAGATCTTTATTTTTCTTGACTTTTATTAAATTTGCATAAATTGAACCGTTTCCAACTGTGTTACGTCGCTGGACACGCCCAATCCGGTCGCCAGCGGTCACTGTCGCTCATGCCGCTGGAAATCGCCAGGACTCTCTCTCTCTGTTTTTAATTAGCTGTGTGTTTAATTAAATATATCTGAAGAAGAGGTCGTGTCACAGTATGTCCTGTAAAACATCTCCAGGGAAGAAAGAGAAGTAAATTAATTTGTGAGAGAGTTTGTTAAAGGAAAACACCACCGTTTTTCAATATTTTACTATGTTCTTACCTCAGCTGAGACGAATTAATACATCCATATCTTTTTTCAATGTGTGCACTTTTAATCTTTGTACAGCGCTTCATTCCTATGGCTCCAAACAAAAGTTTTATTTTGTGCCACCATACTTACTCAGGTAAATACTCGTGTTACAGTCTTTAAATAGGAAAAACATGGAAGTGTTTGGTGGATTCTAAATTCATCCCTGTTTGGAACCATAGGAATGAATGGGGCTAGGCTAAATGCTAACACATTCACGAGGCGCTGTACAAAGATTAAAAGTGCATGCATTAAAAAAAGATAGGTATATATTAATTTGTCTAAGTTGAGGTAAGAACATAGTAAAATATTAAAATCACGTTGTGTTAATATATCTTGATAGACTGCTTATTTAATACGATTGGAAAAAATGTCCTCATAAAGGTACGACAAGTTCCAAAATCTGCTTTGTAGCGCATGTATTTCCACTACATAATAAAAGTAATTTTCTGACACTGATGTGAACACTTTGCTACTGTGTGTATGTTTGATTGTCATTGTTTTATCTCCATGTTAAAATAATTTGACTTGGTCCATTTGTGACTGTGAGCATTAAGTTTTTCTTGGCAACTCTCGTTCAATGGGCAGACTCACTTTAGAGATCATGTTTCTTTAAGATCACCGTTTTGACACATACTCAAGAAATATTGATTCTGGCACCTGAAATGACATGAAACTCTTGCCAATTTTCTTTCTCTCTATCAAATGGCTCACTCCATCAGACAGTGTGATGTCAGAGCTTAGACTATGTCTAAAAGCGTTCCCCTGTTCTAGGTGTTGCACATAACTGGGTAAAACAAGCAGATGACAGATGAGTAAGCTCCATTAGCCACAAAGAGAGAGAGAGAGAGAGAGAGAGAGAGAGAGAGAGAGAGAGAGAGACGGTTTCATATTAGAGGGCCCTGGTGGACTCGATGTGTTGTTTGAAGAATCGGAAACCATCTACTTTCCTTTCTCTGTCGGCCTATATCTTTCTCCCTGGTGTCCACATACACACACACACTATTCTTCCAAACCACCTACCCTTCACTTCACATATCTGACAGGCTTCATCTGAGTTTGCTTCTGTTACGGCTGGATGAGCTCTAAGTCTTGTTAGTTAGAGTACACAGCTGTTAGCCTATCACACATTGTGAGTCAGCAGCACGTTCTGCTGCTAAAGTTAGAAGTGGTGTTGAGTGTCCCAGCAGGTGGATTTTTCACTGTAAATATCAGCATCACCTGGGCCGTGCTGGGCTGTCACTTTAACCCGCTTAAAGGGGTGGTTTAATGTTATTTCATGCATTCTGACTTATTAGCACAGTTTAAAGGGCAAGTTCAGTATTTTACACGTAAAGCCCTGTTTTCAGATTGTTTATGATGAAATAAAACGGTTTTAACTGAAATTTGGACATATGATGCTGGCCCAAGAATTTTCGGTTTCTGTTGTATCATCGCCCACCTCTACAATGGCTGCATAGGTGCACTGGAACAGTCCTTCCTAAAATGCATTAAACTTTCATTTACAAAGACGTGAAACTCACCGAGTGGTCAGGGGTGTTTGCTGATATGCTCACACAAAAATCGCTGCAAAAGATGCTTTCCAACAGGTGTTGTACCAACTTGGGGATCTATTTTTCCAAACGCCTCACACCCGTAGATTCTTCCGTTGAGAGCTTGAATAATAGACACTCCAGCCCAGTTGGAGGCGATAATCCACATTTGCCAATTGCAAGAATACAAACCAGGTTCCCGGTGCAGAGTAATACCGTACCTCACAGCACATCTAATACAAGTCGATGGAGTTGGACAAAAACTACGATAAAACCTGTTGGAAAGGTGAGCATATCAGTGAACACCCCTGACCACTCTGTGAGTTTCACGTTTTTGTAAACGAAAGTTTAATGCACTCTAGGAAGGATTGCTCCAGTGCACCCATACAGTCACTGCAGAGGTGGGGGCCGACACAACAAGCACCCGAAAATTCCCGGGCCAGCATCATATGTCCAAACCCCAGTCAAAACCGTTCTATTTCATCATAAACAATCTGAAAACAGGGCTTTAAGTGTAAAATACCGAACTTGTCCTTTAAGAGTTGGATCCATCATGCTAAACATACTATAGGCAAAGTGTCAAAAAAGCAGTTGGACGTGTGAGACAGTATTTCTGTGACAAATGCACTTTACCAGAGTTCGTACAGAGTTCGGAGGTTTTTTTGGAACATGAGTAAATTTTTCAATCAGCTGGAGAGCGAGAACCAAATTGCATGCGGCAAGTAAGACTTCTGTGTTATGTTGGACATCGGCCCGTAAGTACATATAATGTAAGTGACACGAACATGTAGTGAATCATAAGTTATCCAGTGTTGTTTCTTGTGACTCGCTCCTCCCACGGGTTTTCCGGAAACATTCGCTAAAGCTGATCTGCCTTTTATACGTCTGATAAAACTAAAGACTCTTTGGAGATATGAAGGATCTAATACTACTCTACAGTATAGACGGTTTCAGCAGTAGCAACATAAACATGCGGCTTTCGTGGTAAACACGTAACTTCCGGTACACTCCGTTAAGAATAAATAACAACAAAGTCATTTTAATGGAGTTTATTTATATAACAAGCAAATTAAACAACACATAGATTACCTAGAAAACCAAAACATTTGTTATTTTCGACAAGGTATTTGTTCAAGAGTTCAGTTTAGCAGCTAGTCAGACCATTAAAAAAACTGAAACCGGAAGTAAAGTTCAGACCAGACGCGTAATCGCTTCACCGCACATGCGTCCGATAAAACCGTCTATAGGTACTCAAGATTAACATGAGATAAGCAGAAACAGCATGTATTATAGGAGCTTTCAATTTTTTTTCAAGCATTCATTTGTTTAAGGCGACCCAAAACTTTGTGATGTAAATACCGCCTAAAATGTGTGATATTTATTCAATTAAATAACAGAATAGAAAAGATACTGATATGCAGTGGCAGCTGGTAACTTCTTTGTTCGAGGGCGCTTGATGTGAAGTTCGTCACAAGATGTATGTAGCCCGTCATGTCTGTGGTTCGTAATTTCAAAATATGTGTGCGTCGAGTAATCTTATGTGCATCACGTGTCTTATACGTGCCTGCTGCAGACGCGTCTAAAGGGTTTATGATAAAAGAGACGCTCGCATTTGCCGGATGCTCGCATAATCTCATGCATGCGTAACCAGAGTTTACTTTTAAGGGAGTGTCTTGCGTGTATTTTGTGAACGTGAGCGTCTTTTTTATCATGAACGGTTTTGAGGCGTATGCAGCAGGCACTTATTTTGACAAAACACGTGATGCACATGGTTCACATGACGCAGCAAACACATATTTTAAAAACACAAGCAACACACGACACTCCGAACACCTACTTTTGAATTTGCGGCCCTCGGATGAGCAGTCACAAGCCGCCACAGCTGATATGTAGCTTTTAGGTACTACTATGCACCTCTGAGCTATTAATATGAATGCATTCTGTGTACTTTTTGTAAACGCCTGTGACAGCTAGGGAATGTTTTTTTCACCATTTTTTGCCAGTGTACACTAGTACATGTGGCCATGCAGAAATGCAGTATGTTCACACTCCCTTTATTTTATTTCCAGATTAAACAAATAATAATGCTACATCCTACAGTGTCTATCTAAGAAACTGTGTGCTTCCAAGTTTGTAGCAACAGTGCCTGGTGCTTGGTTTTCCTTGAGTATTACAATTCCTTTGTGCACAAAGTGAGGTCCATAAAGAAGTGGTTATCTGAGTCTGGTGTGGATGATGTCGACTGCCTGCACAAAGCCCCTGAACCGCACTTTACCCTTTGGGATGAGTTGAAATGTCGACCGAGCGCCAGACTCCATCACCCAACATGTCTGTCTGACCTCTCGTGTATGAATGGGATCAAATCGATGCAGCCATATAGCTTATTTCAACATCAGCTGGACAGCCTTCCCAGAAGAGTGAAAGTTGTTGTACCAGCTCCATATTAATGTGTATGGTTTTAAAATGTATAGTGTCCACCTCTTTATGCATTACATTGTATGTAGAGCATAATTGTATTGCGATTCAAAAAAGAGGCAGACTGTCCAGCCGAGAATAAAACGTATGAAATATTTCTGCCTTTATTTCGGTCTTAATGATCAGCATGAATAAATTATCCGGCTCAGACACAGACGAAACATTACTAAATTAATTCAGCCTCGCTCTCTTTGACAATCTAATGCCAATTCGTGTTATTCAAAGTGGCAGCTGCAGGGGTGGCACAAAAGTCACATTAATTACAAGAGCCCAAATTATTTTAGAGACGTTGAGATGTTTCTGATGTTGCAGTGACTGTCTTCGGTTCTAATGAGACTCTGGAGTCTGGAACCAGAGAGCCACATCTTTCTTGATCTTAGTTTCCCTCCCTTATTAACTAACTCCCATATGATTACGCGCACATGTGTGTGTGTGAAATAGTGTAACAAAAACCTTGTGAAAGTGTGAGAGGAATTATTTAAGAGACCCCGGATAAGTGTGTGCGTCTGTTATGGTATTTTAAAGCAGCCACGCCTGTAAAATTAGCATGAAAGGAGATTTTGTCTCATACTTACTGTTTCATTAAATATTATAGCAGAGACATTATGATCGCACCATCTCTCAAAGCATCCCGGCACTAATAAAATCCAGCAGCGTTTGGTTGGGTTCTGCGGGGTGGGCTGGGTAATCTCATAAGCACTCTGCAGTCTGAGCCAGGCAGGAGGGCAGACGGACCGGGCCATAACACAAGTAATTACGCAAACCCTGGTGTCAAGGGTTCATAGCAAACACCCATGGAGAGAGGGATTGAAAGAGAGAGAGAATGAAGGGTTAGAAGAAGAGAGGCGTAGAGTCACACCTGGTTCACGCAGCATGCTAATGAAAAGCAAGGGAGCGATATGCGGTCCGTGTGGAGAGTGCCTAAGTTTATTGAGTCCGAGCTGTCTTAAAAGCAGGTTTAAAATAACTTTGTGAGGTGAGAGGTTGCTGAGGTTTAGGCTTTTCTCACTTCTGTTCTCCTCGCTGACATCCGCCTCGGGTAACGCTGAGGTGTCGAGTGTGAAAAGAAGAAGGGAATTTGGCTGTGACGCTGTCAGATATTCGCGAAAAATTGGTTTGGTTTGGTTTAATTATGTGCGGAGTGTATAGTCAGGCTGTATGTGTCAGATGTATGTGTGTTGTGGGTATTCTCATGTGTTCAGTATGACCTTTTGCATACCTTTCCTCTGTAGATATTATTAGTTTTCCCTATTACCATCGAATCACTGCTAAGCACATGCAGAGCACATATTTATTGATTTAATAAAAACAGAATGTGAACTGAATATTTATTCCAGTATCAACAATACATAAAGGAATAATATTCAAATTATTATACTGTAGAGTAAACCAGTGGTTCCCAAACCTTTGACCAAATAAATTTGACTGCAGTAAATAAAAGCGAATTCACTGGGAGTATGTTAAAACATCAAAATATATTTTAGTTAAAAATTAAAAATTATCATTGCTACCAGTGGCGGCTGGTGACTTTTCTTCGAGGGGCGCGAATTCAAAATATGTGTCCGTTGCATCATGTGAACCATGTACATCATGTGTCTTGTCAAAATAAGTGCCTGCTGCACATGCGTCGAAAGCTTTTTTGATAAAAGAGACGTTCAAAAAATACTCACAAGACACTTACTTAACACTTAACTCTTTCCTCGCCATTGACAGAGAAAAAATTTGCATAATAAATGTTTCTGAAGAATTTTATGTTTATCTGCAATACTGCGATTATCCACTAGGTGCACTTACCCAATTTATGAAAAAACTGAAGCCAAAAGTTATTTACTAATTTTAAACTCTGTGTATGTTTTGATAATCGTTCTGAATCTGATCTCTAACAAAACTCCTTTACAAAAATGCAATTTTCAGCTTTTTGCTAAAATATTTTTTTTAAGAAAATACTCATATTTAAGAGTTTATAAGCAGAGAAAAATTATAGATAGGATAAAAGTTTTTTCCCCCGTTTTGTTTGTTTGCTTATTGTTTGTTTGAAAGCAGAGGGTCTGTTCTTTCATTTGATATATTTGTATGTTTATATATTTTTAGAATAATTTTCCTGGAAAGCATTTTGTTAAACTTTTGTGAAAATCACAAAAAATGATGGCGGGCACTTTTTCAAAAAATGGCATATGTGTTTGTTGTGTCACGTGAACCATGTGCATCATGCGTCTTGTCAAAATAAGTGCCTGATGCACACGAGTCTAAACAGTTTATGATAAACACTTAACTCTTTCCCTGCCATTGACAAGTTATTTCGAAAGAGAAAATATTTGCATAAAAAAACGTGTTTCTGAAGCATTTTTATGTTTATCTGCAATAATGCGATTATTCACTAGATGGTGGACTTACCCAATGTATGAAAAAAAACTGAAGCCAAAACGTTATTTACTAATTTTAAACTCTGTGTATGTTTTGATAATCATTCTGAATCTGATCTCTAACAATATTTTTTAAAAAAGAGAAAAAATATAGATAGGATGAAACTTTTTTCCCGTTTTGTTTGTTTGTTTATTGTTTGTTTGAAAGCAGAGTGTCTGTTCTTTCATTTGATATATTTGTATGTTTATATATTTTAAGAATAATTTTCCTGGAAAGCATTTTGTGAAAAATTGCTGCCGGGGAATGGGTTAACCCTGATTACACATAAGAGTAAGCGAGTATCTGGCAAACGCAAACGTCACTTTTATCATAAACCGTTTAGACGCGTGTGCATCAGGCACTTATTTTGACAAGACGCATGATGCACATGGTTCACATGACGTGCTGAACAATGTTGGCAAAAGTTACTTTTAAAAGTAATGAATTACAATGTTAAGTTACTCTTCAAAAAAGTAGCTAATTGCGTTACTTAGTTACTTTTCATGGAAAGTAATGCCTATGTTACTTTTAAGTTACTTTTGCGTTACTTTTTCTTACTTGGCTGAGGCTTGATCTCTTTCAGGCCTTGCAGATGTTTTTTATGATCGCAAAAATGTCATTTATAAAATAATGCATTACTTTACTCGTTACTTCAGAAAATAATATTATTACGTAATGCACGTTATTTGTAATGCGTTACCCCAACACTGGCGCTGAACACATATTTTGACATGACGAGCCACTGACATGACGTGCTAAATACATGTTGTGACGAGCTTCGCATCGTGCACCCTCGAAAGGAGTCACCGGCCGCCACTGGTTGCTACCTTCCCACATTTTATGAGATGGGCCTATATATTTGGACACAAAGCCTTAAAAATTCATGATAATGAATGACAATTTTTGTTTTAAATCATTTTAGGCATCTTGTCTTTGTCGATGTTTAGTTTGTAACAGTGTCTGTGTAGAAAGGCTGCCTCGCATAAATAAGTGGTTGCAAAGTGGTTGGGGGGTTTATTTCAGTTAGCATGCTGCCGTAAAAGGTAACTGCCTGTGCAGACAGCGAGTCAGCTCATTAGGTACTGAAACAGAGCTGTATTGTTTCCAACTTTCCAAACGGTGAAAAATGAGTCCACTTCATTTCTAAAGCTCATTACACATTCATTCCAAAACGAGCCAGCCAATCGAAAAGCCCAACTCCCTTCAGACAAGTCACACTTATTGCATTCAACAGCTACTAACCCAGATGGCTCTCTTTTATGAAATAACGCATACACAAACACGCTCCAATCAGTACGGTTTTCATAAATACTGTATGTGTATGTGTCTTGTAATATTGATGTTGTATATTCAAATAGTTATTACCGGTTCTTATGAAATCCAACAAGAAGATTGTTTCTCAATGTGGCACTTCATCTTTAGTGTTTGTGTATGTGTGCATATTCACAGTTGTAATATTACAGAGGCTTTGTGCTAATTTGCTTTTCTCTGCTGAATGGTTTTGGGTCAGATTACGAACTTCCATTTTTCATTTATTAATGTTTTGTTATGTTCAAGAAGTGCAGTTATTGTGCTTTGTGGAAACGCTTGCATGAAAAAGTTGAGATGGTCATAGTAAACCTGGAAATATGTCTAGAAATGTCATGGGATTTTTTTATATAGTGCATATTAAATTCTCTATACAGTAGTTACACCCTGCTGAAATATTTTATCAGCGAGGTCTGCTGAAGATGGTTTCTCATTGGAGACCCTTCTAGACAAACAAGCAAAATGTTTAGTTTATTCATTTAATTGGTGGCACTTTACAATAAGGTTGTTTTTGGAAACATAAGCTAACACATTAGCTAACAAATGAATAAAGATTAATAAATGCTGAAATACTATATGCTTATTGTTAGTTCATATTAACTAATGTATTTACTAATGTTAAAGGGGACATTTCACAAGACTTTTTAAGATGTCAAATAATAAGATGTCTGGTGTCCCCAGAGTGAGTTTGTGAAGTTCTAGCTCAAAATATCATCTAGATAATTTATTATAACATGTTAAGAGATTGCTACCTTGTAGGTGTGAGCAAAAATGTGCCGTTTTGGGTGTGTCCTTTAAAATGCAAATGAGCTGATCTTTGCACTAACTGGCAGTGCCGTGGTTCTGACTTCACAAGGGGAGCCAAATTTCAATGACCTCTTTTTTTCACATGTTGCAGAGAATGGTTTACCAAAACTAAGTTATTGGGTTGATTTTTTCATTTTTTTTCTAGGTTGATAGAAGCACTGGGGACCCAATTATAGCACTTAAACATGGAAAAAGTCTGATTTTCATAATATGTCCCCTTATTGCAAAGTGTTACCATTTAATCAGTTGGTATCTGACATACTGTAGATGCAAACCTTATCTGGTGCTCACAAACAAATGAGTCATGTCATGAAAATGTTGTCTCTTCACAGATTCAGATTCTATGACAAAAAAGTAGAAACTCAGTTTTACCATCTTGCGTTCCACTTTCAGTTCAGTTCATGTGAGTGTTTTAGTGCTGATACAGAGCCTATTAGCAGGAAACAGAAACACAGGTATCTAAACTTTGTCGAGGGAAACAGTGCCTGAAATCCTCCTGAGGTTAATAATGTGAGTGTTATTGTGTGTGGGTTATATATATATGAAGAGTTTGGTTCCAAAACGCGATAAACGCCATTTTTGAAAAAAATGAGTTACTGCCAAAATCAGTATTATATCAGGTCAGTAGTTAAAAGTAAATAATTAATTTTACGCAAAATCCAATATCCGCCGTGTTATTCTGTCATCTTTTCTCCATTTTTTCCCAAATTGCGACAAACGCCACTGATCCTTTTTTACAGAACGCAATAAATCCATTTCTGATATTACAGCGGACCATTCACGCAATGTAAACAAACATGGCGGCGCGCTGAGTACACGGAATCCTAATTTTCCTCATCTACTTTGTACTTCGTGATCAACAAACAAAACAAAATAATACTTTAATAGCATTGCCAAACCTGTGATGGTTTTCTGTGACGGGAAAGAAACGTACGCCATCAACAGCTAATAATTTCCGCGAGAGGCACTCGGTTGCTTGTTCTCCAGACAGCATCAAGCTTCTCATGCTAAAACATTGTGTTCTTAATATTACAAAGTAAGTGTTTTTGGTTAATGCCATTAATGTTTATTTTTTAATCATTGCATACCACTAGTCAACTAAATAAATATAAAATGGTAAAGATGAATGCACATTTATACATTGATTTAATAGATTTATAGCATTTTGAAATAAAAAACTGTCATGGATTTATTGCATTTTGTGGAAAAAAGAATTCGTTTTTATAATAAATCTTTGAAAATCAAGTTATGGATTTGAATTTTTTATGTTTTTATAACCTAAAGATGCTATGTGAAAGTTTGTAACAGAAAATAGTGGTTTTCATCTTGTCACTTTCTTGGTATAGAAAACACGTTTTTACCGAAATTTTTCAAAATGGAGGTATTGCGTTTTGGA
Organism: Misgurnus anguillicaudatus; assembly: GCF_027580225.2. NCBI lineage: Eukaryota > Metazoa > Chordata > Actinopteri > Cypriniformes > Cobitidae > Misgurnus > Misgurnus anguillicaudatus. Next base: position 24,725,779 of record NC_073341.2, read on the forward strand.
ACCAAACTCTTCATATATATTTATATATTTATATATATATATGGGATACAAAGTGGATACAAAGATGTGATTAAAAACCAGGGATGTTCCATACAATGTATATTTCTAAAAAACATATTGTTATTGAGAAAATAATTTGAACTTGTTTTCTCTGCAGTATTTAAGATCGAAAAAACACTCTGGACCCTGTTTTAACAAGCGCATGGTCTAAAGCGCACGGCGCAAGTGCACTTAAGGCGTGTCCGCATCCACTTTTGCTTGTTTAACGATGTGAAAAATGGTCTTTGTGCATGGCGCGTCTTAAAGAGTTGTTCCTATTCTCGTAATGGGTGTGTTTTAGCCGTAACGTGCAATAAACCAATGAGAGTATTATCTCACATACCTTTTAAAAGCCAAGCTGCCCTTGCGCCATGTCGATTCTATGCGGAGTTTGTAAGTGGAAGAACTGTAAGCAGAGGAAGAAGATCACCAGTTTAAAATGAGTTGTGTTCTTCATTGAAATTTTATTTCATGGAGTAATAAGTAAAATAAGCCTATAAAGTATGATGCATGATCATGGTTTTTATAAAAAAATTTTACAAATATGCAAAAAAAAGGTTTGCATAAGTAAAATACTTTATATAACAAACAGGAGATAAAGAATTAATAAACGTGCGGAGAGGCGTTTCAGCACTGGGACAGTGCCGTGAGTGTTTCGAAAAATATTACTTAACCCGCACCGGCCTGTGTGCGGGCCCTAGGGGCGTATCTATGGGTTTCTGTACTTTGTTTTACATCAAATATTCAATCAACAATCATAAACTTTGCATCATTTGAAAGCTAAAACACTCGAGATTCCTATTCTGAGCTTGTTTTTGCAATCAATACACCGAAGTGGAAAGGATTAAATGTAATGTAGACGGACCGCATATTAATATGAATGGCAGTACTTACATATCTCATATGGTTCTGATTATTTCTGACAAATCCAAGAAACACCAGCATACATTGCAACGTAAAAGTCCACTCTTTAAAATGCATCCCACATTTTAATCCAAAACAACCAAAAATATATGGAAAAATCCTGATAGATCCTCCTTTTTTTACATGCGCGCTTTTGGTTAGTATGATCGCTCATGTTTATTTTCAATGAAATATCGATTCCTATCACTGAAAGTCATGTGTTCCTGCTCCATTAGAATTCTGAGCAAAATGACGCCTTATTTTTCTGTTTTGTCCAATCAGATAACATCTAAGAAATTAACAATGCCCAAATGAAACCAAAATGAAGAACAATGCCTAACCAGCAAAGTTTGGATGGATGGGGGTAGTAACCAATCATAAAACGATTATCAGGATTCAGTGTGGTTGGTTTGCGTCTGTAAAATGTATGTCTGTGCAGCGGCTAGAGCTAATACACAGAGCTTTGAAGAACTATTAGATTTTCTCCAGAGGTTAGATATAAACATCTCCATTGTAGATCATCGACTGCAGTGTTTTTAGAGAATGAGTTGCAAAAAGACCAGACTGTATAAAAATGAAGACGTGGTTCTCATTTCACCATATCCAGAGGTACAAAGTCATTATATATACAATAAATCTGTGGGATGGCATTTAAAAATAAATGCAATATTGCACTTTTTAAAAGCAAAAAATCTGCTTACCAGGCTACAGGTGAAGCAGCTCTTCACGCTTTCTAAAGTCCTGTTATCTGTCATCATTTATGTCCAGGAAACACAATAATAATCCTTTAATTTTTCATATTTTATACAAGGTTTCTGTGCTGCTGAGCATCCATCTGTACACACGTTTTTGTCACGTTTATAGGTGCATAATAATAATGTGCTCTTTAAATAAAAAAGTGCACCATTGACTTTAGACCAGGTTTTAGTTGGTTGGTCAATTTGCGAAGTCTATTTTAGTTGCCTCAAAATAGCAATGTGCAAACAATGCACACACCTCGTTTTCAGCCCAGCACGCCAATGAGCGCACAAATGGGTGCAAATGCATTTGCTATTTAAACAATGTTGCGCTGAACGTGAAAATGAAAACAGTGCCAAGCTGGGTGTATGATAGGGCCCTGTATCTTTTTTGTTATTTGGATTATATTTTTCCCATTTCAAATTTCAGTAAATAAATGCAAATAAAAACATATTTTTTATTAGGAACTTGGCCGAAACACTTATATAATATATTTAATGTAACTTTTGTTGAAAACATTTGGAATAACAAATGTGAACAAAATATGTAATACTTGATTTTTGTATATTTCAATGGTAAACTCTTACACATTGTGCCTGTAAAATGATTGCTTCAATTGTTTTTAATACCTTGCATTCTCTTATTAAATGCATTAGATAGACTCATAAGACATAAACTTTCTTCTTGTCTATCTCTATCTATCTAGTCTCATTTCATCTCAACTCTAGTCCCTTTTCATCCGGGCTCATCTCCTCTAGTCTCATCACTCTTTTTTTGTGAGAGTTGGAATGGTCTTCCATTGGGATGCTCATTTCTTTTCTCAATAATTCATAACTGCATGCAGAGTTTTTCCTCTCCAGAAACAGACACTGAGCTGCTCCGGCATAAATGATTCAGGCCTCGTGCACCTATGCCACACAGCCTCTCATTAACTTTTAAAATTACCCAGAGTCCCGCCTTGTTGCTTTTTGGTTCTTGAAAACCTCCATTTTAGGTTTTGTTCTTCAGCTGCAGTCTTGTGAGTACAGTTTCTTTAGTGAAAGGGATAGTTCACCCAAAAATAAAAGTTGCCGTTTATTTTCTCACCCTTAGGCCAAACCGATATGTTGGTGACAATTTTTCTTCAGTAGAACATAAAAAGAAGATATTTTTTAGAAACCCCAGTGCTGATTCATATACTGCAACTCTTCTTGTTGTGGTGTTTGATGGCGTTTGGGAAATCAGCCTATCAGTGTCACCTATAGAGCGGGAAGGTAAAGCCCACTTTTTAGGTTGTGTCTCAATCAGTTCCAGCATCAGATTTTTTTAAGTACCTTGAAGCCATTTTTTTGCACATATAAGATTAATGTCTGAACTTACTATAACCATTAATTTTAGAGGATTAAAAATTTTTTAGATTATCATTATCAAAAATTATCATTAACGCAACATGATATTACATTAAATATATGCATTTACAAACTCATGTTTCGGTAATGAGAACTAAAAAGTTGTCTAGGTACTATGATAAACAAAATTACACCTTTATCTGAAGAGAAAAAATAAGAACTGCTTACTTGGTAGCCATCTTGAGTGTCACAGTCAATTATGTCCCTTCCAACATATTTTTTTTGAAAATGTTAGTTCCTTGAGGGCTTAAACAATGATTGAAAATTGTTGCGGAGGATGAGAAAATTTTTCTTGGACACATTTATATTCCTTATTATTGTCTCTACATTTACCAATGATCACCAAATACCACATGTTTCTTTACTGTAAATGTTTATAGTATAACATGCACTGAAGCTTTTTATTTTTTAGATTTTTTATTAATGACCCAAATCCAGTCATGGACATGTTGCGGTAATGAAAAAATTCCCGTTAAATGTGGAAAAAACAACAAAATTGGTTTGTATGATGTCATTTGAAATCATGTGCAAAATAGTACATAAAGAGATGTTTGTAACTGTATGCTTCTTATTTTGATAATAATTCTTATTATTTGCATTTACTTTTTTATCAAAATGTTTCATGACACCTCATAGGTCTAATTTTCGCCAGAATCACCCGTTTGTCTTTTCAAAAGTTGTATCGCGTTTCATAAAGTTTATTGAGTTTGCTCCCATGATTTCTGTTGGGGAGCTTCAGAAAAGGTCATTTGATTTCCGGTAAGGGAACATATGGACTATGCTCACTGGTTTTTGCCTAGCGTTGAGGAAATTTTTAGGAAGCGATCATTCCAGGGCACTTGATTAGTGCACAGACTCCCTGATTAGTGCCCTGACTACTGAACAAGAGAGCGGATTGAGAAGCAGCCTTAACAAGGTGTGTGAAGCATTGACAATCAGAAAGTCCTACAGTAAGTGATTTTATCATTATTAACAGAGAAATCCTCTAGGAGGCATTTTGACTTGGGCCAAGACACAGGCCGAGTTCAAAGTAGTACTCGGTCAATCCTATCTGAATCCATAAAACAGCGTGTGGATTTAAAGTGGATTAGAGCCTGTTTGAGGGCAGGCTAAGGGTTTGCTGAGTAAACCTGATATCGGTGGTCTTCCCCCAGCTCAAGCTCGCGCTGATTGTTTTTCAAAGAGATGCTATTTGCATTTCAGATATTTCCTAAATTCCCAAACATGTCCCAGAGCCAATCTGGCTCGAGCTGCTTCGGCTCAAAGTGGTGGAGGGACTTTTCTCTGACTGTAAATCCTGAAAGATGAATATAAAAGCTGCAGATGCAGTGTGCTGCTTCACTTTGATCTTGTTTTATACATTTTATCCTGCACAGAGCCTTCATTTGTGTAAAACTCCTTACATTGGGTCTCAGAACATCAGCGCTGAGCTGCATGCATCAGCGAAGACGCTTGCCTGTAAATACGAAAACGTGTACCAAGGCATGTGTGGTGAAATAGAAAGTTTTGAAATAGAAAGTGTTGTTGGTCTGCTTTTCATTTAAAAACTGAAAACTGAGTGCGTAGGTTGTGTTTTTGTTCATGTGGTGATGGCCTCTACTGTGCTGTGCTAGATGAGCCATGATAACTGCATACTGTGCATGGTCATGGCATGACATATAAACAAGAATCTTAATGTGCTTTATGAGTGGGCCGAGCTTTGGATATGTCACATGTCAATGTGGGTGTGTTTTTACTGCCTCATTATACACAGAGATAACCACGCATGAGGGCACACAAATCCACACAATTCTTTTGCTTCTAATGGTGCTACTGTTGATAGACATAAATAGGAATCGACTAAATCAAGCCGAACCGAATTGTTTTCCTTCCCAGCTGAAGTACAAACAATTGCTTCTCACCAGCATATGCTGTGTCCTGGGCCTGTTGGCGTCTCAGGACTTTAGGTCTTGATATGGTCTGGATCGTGACTCATTAGTCACTTTTACGAACCATACTTTTCAAATTGTTGTAAAATTATTGTAAATCTTTTTTGTAATGCACTAAATATACATTCTAAAATGCTGTTTTTTTAACCCATGCTTTGGTAAAATATGGACACAGCCAAACTTAAGGTTTAAAGAGACACTCCACTTTTGTTGAAAATAGGCTTATTTTCCAGCTCCCCTAGAGTTAAACATTTGATTTTTATCGTTTTGGAATCCATTCAGCTGATCTCCGGGTCTTGCGGTATCACTTTTAGCATAGCTTAGCATAATCCATTGAATCTGATTAGACCATTAGCATTGCGCTAAAAAAATAACCAAAGAGTTTTGAGTGTAGTTACATCGTGTACTAAGACTGACGGAAAAGTTGCGATTTTCTAGGCCGATATGTCTAGGAACTATACTCTCATTCTGGCGTAATAATCAAGGACTTTGCTGCTGTAACATGGCTGCAGCAGGCGTAGTGATATTACGCAGCAGCCGAAAATAGTCCCCTTAACTCATTCACCGCCAGCCTTTTTGAGAAAAGTAGCCCACCTGCATTTTTGTGATTTTAACAAAATTTTCACAAAATTCCTTGCAGGAAAAATTATTTTCTATAAATAAATAAACAAATTATATCAAATTAAAGAACACACCATCTGCTTTCAAACAAACAATAAACAAACAAAACAAACAAACAAAATGGGGAAAAAACGTTTCATTATATATTTACTTTTTCTACTTAATTTAACCACTGAAATATGAATATTTCTCTTCAAAAATACAAAATTTTGAGCAAAAAGCTTAAAAAATTGTGTTTTTGTAAAGGAATTTATGTTAGACATCAGACTCAGAATGACTATCAAACATAAAGGCAGTTAAAATAAATCATTAAATCTTTTTAACTTCCGTTTTTCATAAATTCTGTATTACACTTTCACTTTGAAATTTGTCCAGAAAGGCATATTTATTAGTTAAATATGAACTCATAAATGACGAGATAACTCGTCAATGGCGGTGAATGAACTTTCAATAGCAGGGGACTATTTTCGAGTGTCCCTTTAAATTAACCGTATGCTAGGTGGTTTCAACCCCTTGTTGGGTCAAATATGAACATTTTATAGGTTAATTTATCCCAACAGCTGTGTTTTTATTTATATATTACCTAACCATGTGTTGAAACAACTCAGCATTTTTACTCCATACAGTAGTAACACCTATGCTATTCAAACAGCCAACAACTTTCCTTCTGTTATCCTTAATTATTCCTTGCTGGAAAAACGTCTCGGGTTACGTATGTTACCCTTGTTCCCTAAGAAGCGAACGAGACTCTGCGTCTCCCTTGCCATACTTTTTGGGTCCATGCTACACCGTCTTCTGTGATATTTCAGATAGCGATGGTGTTTTCAGGTCGCCTTTTATACTTTCTGGGTCCGACGCAATACTGATGGTGACGTTACGCCCCTCCATTCATTGAATTTGATATACAAATGGAGGTGTTCCCAAAGCATCACTATGGCGACGCAGCACAAGTTCCCTCGAAAGGTAACCTTTAATTCCCAAAGTTGTAATCAGGGAATGTCCAGCTGTTCAAGTCTAACTCATTTCTTCATCATTTAGGGGCTGTCCACACGGAGACGCGTATCACTATATACGTATAAATTTGTTATCGTATTGGCGTTTCATCCACACGGATCCGGCGTTTTTGGGAGACTGAATCCGCTATTTTTTGAAACCGGGTCCTAAAGTGGATAAATCTGAAACCGACACCCTTGTGGTTCCGTATATTTTGTGAAGCGAAAACGTCATCACATCACGTGTCGGAAGCGCCACACGTAACAGCAACAACAATAACGGCGGAGTCGACTACGTGATTGTGTTCGTGCTACAGAAGCTACTAAAGCCTACTAGCTGTATTACAGCAAAATCTATTGCTTCTATGCAATTGTGGTGACCAACAGGCGATAATGGACAACACCATACGTTGGTTATGCGCATGCTCAAAGACGACTTCTCCGTGTATAGTGTATATCTGTGGCAGAATTACAGCGCCCCATACTGGTCCGGCATATATACTAAACCGCTTTCAGTCGGTTTCAGTGGTTTCGTGTTTACGGATTATTTTTTTAGAGCAAGGGAAAAAAATGATCGGATAGGAAATGCACCGGCTTCGTGTGGACATAGCCTTAGATAGATCCTATGTTTGACCAATTTGGTCCAATTTCTAGATAATCAAGTGTGACTTCACCAGGAAGTCTTCCATTTTGTGCTACTTGCTTTTTCTTTTTCTGCCCTCCTCTCAGATGTTAGTCGTCTAGAAGCATTTTCTCATTTTTAATTGGTTGTCATTTCTTGTGCCAGTGTGTGATTGAGATCAGGTGTTTGTGGGCGGGATTAAATGGGCTGATGTAATCTGTCACATTTATTGCTGGTCGGGTTTGACCACCTGTTCGGTCCACTGGCACAGAGTGTGAGTCAACCTTTCTAACTCACACCTTCATCAGATGCCCGCAACCTGACAGAATCTGCCACATGACAGAGAATAGATGCCAAGTCTCGGTCATTATTTTCACCAGCGCTCTGTATGGCAGTCCTGTCGGCCCACAGCACACAGGTCACAAACACCTATCGGGAGAGTAAAAATATTCCTCTGTATAAATATACTGTCCACCCTCTCTCTCTTTCTCTCTCTCGCTCTCTTTCATTGTTGGTTCAATTAGAGTTTGAAATCAGATGTGTTGGACATGATTTGTGGCCTTTTAGGTAAATCGATACGACACAAACTGATCTTATCAACCCACTATCAGACAAAGCTTTTTAGTCTCAGGGTTTTACAGGTTTTCAGACAGACATAGATAAAAAACTCCCTCTAAACACTTTACCCTTTGCTGTAAAGTAACCCCAACATATCTCTTTGTGTACTATAATAGGACGTGATCTCTTCAGAGCTCAACAGTAAGTCATGAGACACCCCGCATCCTTTGCGCAATTGAGGTTTGGGTGGTACTGCATTATCAGTGACAAAAGTATTTTGTTTTCAATAAAATCTGTAATGCCCTAATATCAGGCAGATTACATCAAAACTAATGATTTTTTTTCAGATGACCTGCCATTTCAATATTGATTTCAGAATAAAAGCCCTCCTAGTTCCTCAACATCTGCACAATGTTTGTTGATTTTAAAGGACTGCTTATAGATACAAATGTTTTTATGGGGGCTTATGCATTAATACGTCGAGATGTTCTCATACAGCTTTGTGTGCAGATATGCAGATTGTTCCTTAAGGGAAGAGAGAAAAAGAAAGAGAGAGAGAGATAGAACAGTAGAACTACAAACACATTAATTTTATAGAGCACAAAGCAGCTCAGCTACCAGCCTGCAGCGTTTGTTACAAGACCTGGAAAACCTGTCTGGATAGAAGCAGGAAGAGAAGATGAAAGGGCCTTTAGGTGATGGGTGAATATTCTTTGATGCTTTTGGTCTCTCGGTCATAATGAGGTCTACAATACGAAACCTATACGGGGATGAGTGAGTGTATGTTTGTTTTTATTTTCGGTGTCATTTTGTACCTGGACCTCTGCCTTTGAACTTGAAATGTTATATGAAATGATGACAAACTTGAAATGTTACATGAAATGAAGCTCTCTGGCATGGTGTGATTGATTTGGTCTTGGCCAACTGAATATGGAGAGAGACATTAGAGCATGGTTTATAATACTCGATGGGAGAGAGAGAGAGGGGCTTGATATGAACCTGTACTGTATTCGAGAAAAAAAGAAACAGAAATGTCTATGTGTGATGATGTCACCATCTGCAATGATTCCAGCGGGACTAATTAAAGGAATCTCGCTCTCTCTCTTTCTCTCACTAAATGTTTAAGATGCTGGCGCTGTACTGTGTAACATTACCTGCGTTAAAAAAAACTCACTGTGGGCATAGACATTATATGGTTACACAGTAGAAACCATCTTTTCTTTACTTTAAAAATATCACGTACACGTTAAACATAACACTTGCCTGTGATATTAAACTCTCTTACAATAGAAACATACATTATTTTTGTCAGTGGGTGCAGTAATAATCCAACATGATTAACTTTAATAATAACACTCAGAGGAAACATGGTAGGGAAAACACGCATTAACACAATGGTGACTGAACATGAGGACTAAACTTAAGTAGGAGACAGAAACAAGATAATTAATTATAAACAAGTAAAACGAATGAACTAATGCTGAACAAGGGAAAACTGGAGCAACTGACAAACTGAAGTCCAAAAACACAAACTTAACATAACTGTGACAACTTTATAGATTGGATGACATCAAGCCTTTGAATTATTTAAAAATAATGCACACCCAAGGTGGATATGCGGCACGACAAGAAGCAGAGTGTGCAGTATTTTCAAATACTTATCGCAAACATTGCTCTGGTGGTTATTTTAAAGAGCCCCTATTGTCCGATTCACGTTTTTACATTTCCTTTGGTGTGTAAGTGTGTATTAGTACATGTTAACGATATGCAAAAGGTACATACACCAAAGTAAACGATGATGTGAGTTATCGTCTTCAACGTAAACCTCTTTTCTTGGACTACAACAAACACACGGATTGTAGGCAACAGTTTACTTCCTGGGATTGGTGATGTAGACAAGACCGACATTATTCCTCCCGCTTCGGACTCACAGCCTGTTAGTTAATTCCTGTTAGCAACTGAATCTTTTAAACATGGTAAGGAGCGTCACATTTCTGGCTGACGTATTCAGACCAATCACAATGTGAACGTACAGATTAACTGGCCAATCAGGGACACAGTGCTTTTCAAATTTGTGCGCTTAGTTTCAGGAAGAGTGTGAAATTTGGAGCTACAAAAATGTACGGTTTGTGGAAAATAATTTGTCTTTTAACCATAAACCACACTGTAAAAAAATCTGTAGAAATTACAGTATTACTGCCAGCTGGTTGCCAGTAACTTACTGTAGATTTTACATTTATGTTATTTACTGGCAACAGTTTGTTCAAAGTTAAATGAACATGAAATATTTTTAGTCTTTATCTTACAGTAAGTTACTGGAAACCAGCTGCATAATTACAGCAAATTTTTAACAGTGCATACAGACACGTTGTATCATACCAAATGCACAAAATTATGTTTTATAGCAGGGGTTCTCAAAGTTTACATTCAAAGGTCCAAATCTGAATTCTAATCATTTTCATACAGTAGGTCTGGAAAACTGGTTATTACAAAAATTGTCACGCATGGTAATAACTTTATGTTAATAATTTGTTTATATAACAAATCAATACAAATAGTTTGGAAAAAATATTTTCTATTCAAGTATAATAACAAGTGTATTTTGCATTTAAAGTAAAAAAAAAATCATAAAACTAGGGCTGTCTAATTTAACGCGTTAATAACGCAATAAACCAAATTCATTTTAATGGCACTAATTTTATTAACGCACGATTAACGTAACACATAGTTTCTGTTTGTCCCACAGCTGGATGAATTGAGGCGCAGCAAGTGAACCGCGCTGTCTAGATGAGTCGGAGGTTTTCATAAAAATAAGAACATTAAGCTCTCGTCTAGCGAATCCAATGCTGTAAATGGTCGTTAAATATCTAAAATGATCTTTATCTGCATGTTTCGTGAGAGGTGTACCGTCCCAAATCCATAATCTAAAGCAAAGATGCGTCATCATTCACTTTTTGTTTTTGTTTTTAAAGCATTCAGAAATGATAGAAAATAGACTGCAAGACCTACTTGATGTTAAAAGAATTATTAAGAGTGACAAGACTCAACGGCGATGTCTGACGCAGACGTCTGAAACGCATGCAAACAAACGCGCGAGTGCGCGACCCCGATATATATATATATATATACTGCCCTACAAAGCGAAAGCGCAGTAACTACGCATTTGGTCAAAATTGAGTTAAGGGTTAAAATGGGCTTTGTGAGATCTGTTGTGTCTTGTGACAAAGTCTCCTGGTTAAATTTTGTCCCATTTCAGAGAAATGTGTGTGCCAAAATTGCAGTAACATGTATGACTGGCTGGTGTAAAAAACTTTAAAGCCATTTTTCTCAGTTTCAGTGTTTGCGTAGATACTGCACTTAGCCTTTGGAGGGCAGTATAGACATCTAACACAAAATTACAGTTTTAAAAATATCTGTTTTGACAAGAATTCACGCAGGTATGACCTATAATCTGTTATATCTGAAGTGAATGTTTGGATTAACTGTTGTTGAGTAAAAGTATCTGTTGTGTATCATTATATTAAATCCTCTACACTATCTTAAAGTGGTCTGTCTCAATGTCATAATTAAACAATAAAAGAAAAACATATTTAACCCTCTGGGGTCCGACCATTTTGGGACACTCTCAGAGGTTCTGACATGCTCTTACATTTGGTCTTTTTTCAGTTGCTTTAAAACATAATAATGGGAAGTGTCTCATACCACTGCGTTCAGCACAAACTGGGCTAAAATATTATATGAGCTACATGTATGTACATGTTTGTATTTTTGAGAGAAAAATGTTTATGCGTGGTTTTTAAAAAAACTAAATTTTTAAGTCACTGATATAAGTCCACAAAACCCATACTAAACATGTTTTAACAAGACTTTCCTAAACATAATCTAGTAGTCTAGAGTTTTTTCTTTAAAATGATGTGACAATCACCATGCCTACTTATTCACATAAAACAATGTATTCATTTAGAAATAGTAAGACACTTTTTGATTAGACGGGCTGTATGCGAGAAGGATTGATTGACAGCAAGCAAACAAAGGCTTGCATAATGAGCTGCATAATAATGAGGCAGGAATGTGAGAATGAACTACAGTGAAGAATGTGAGGACAAATGTATACATGTTTGTTTGAGGTTTATTAAGTTAACAATATAATTAAAATAGAAATGATGGTTGGTAGGACATTTTAAGTTTATTTGGAAACATACCCTATTCCTAAAACTTTGTATAAACTAAGAAACTGATACACAACAGAGCTGTAAACTTCATGTGGCCCATGTTACCATATAACTTTGTCCAAAAAGTGTTTTTCCACTTCATAGTTTTGTACTGATGAGAGAGATGCAGACCTCTAAGAGAGTTATAAACAGCTGTTAGCATAAATTGCCCACAGAAATACCCTTACTTATATAACTGATGGGTAAATGTCACTGATACTAAGTTACATCCATATACTATCTTGTACATAAACTTAATCTCAGATAAACATCTGCAGCAATTAATATAAAAAGCTGTTTTCAGATGACTGTTTTCAGATGCAAATCCCCTTATCGTCTAGCTCCTGTTTTAAACGCGTTTCTGTAAGCGAGTATGAACTTTAAAAACACATCGCAAATGGATGTGCGCGAGCTCGCGTCTCCGTGTAAACAACGCGGAGCTCATAATAAACGGTGTCGCGTGTAAAGCGCAATGTATGAAATTACCTTGCATGTAAACAATATGGAATCATTTTACAGCAAATCCCGCAGTGCAGCATTTACTCAAAGTTGCCATGACAGATACGAAAGTGAATAACTGTGTCTTAACACTGTACAACATGTAACAGATATCCGCCATTATGGGAGGTCACGCGGATTTGTTTGTAAATAAGCATGTAAACATGGAATCATATTACAGCACATACTTAAAAGATACAGCAGTTCAGGCTTACTGAAAGTTTCCATGAAGGATATAAGTGAATAACTGTGTTTAACACTGTTACAGCATGCAACAGTGAAATCCGCCATTACGTGAGATCGCGTCCGTTTGTAAACAATGCGAAACTTTTTCAATCCGAAGCGTGTAGTCTGCTAAGGTTGCTTAACGTTACTGTATGTAGGCTGAACTGCACAAGCCATGAGCATACTAAGTTACATGATAGCAAATATAAATGGTATAAATTAACTGTTAACGTTACTTACTTCTAATCCAGCAGTGCGTTCTCCATTGTTATTCTTAGGTAACGTTAAAGATAAATGCTTCTCTTCCTCAATGTCCAGACATAAATGAAGATATTCCTCACGTGTGTGAATAAAGTTTATAATCCAAACATGCGGTAAAGTCTTTAAATCTGATCAAACTTTACGCTTTGCTTGTTATGGTTGAACAGCTCGTGTCTTCATTACCATGTCAACAGCTGTGGGCGTGACCAAATTACAGATAATGAAGTCAGCCAGGAAAAACGGTACTCTCTTTACTTCAATGCAGATTACATAAACTGGCAATATTTGTTTTCGATTATATTTAGCTTGTTTAAAAGTAGACATTTCAGGCTTTCTTTGGATGTGTGTATCATGCTTGTGTGACGAATCGCGGAGTTTCAATTGATTTTTGTAACGTGTTTTGAGAGACAGAAATGTCTGGATGGACACCCTGTTTATTTTCTTTATTTGACAAAAACACAAAGATCTGTTGTTATTGTGAATGAACACATATTAAAGAAGACCCTTTACCGTTTCAAATGATGTCAAACACGTAAGTGTATGATTATTAATGATGGAGTATTTTTAGTTGATTCTGCCATGATAATGAAAAAACACGTCAAAACGCGGCCCCGCGTTTTTGGACCCCAGGGGGTTAACATGTATTGATATTGTTTTTGCTCTGCATAAACAGATGTAGTTCTGTCATGCTTTGTCAGATTCCAACAATTGTTTCAATTGTTTTGAAGTTTTTTAATAGAGAATGTTAAAATATAAATGACTAATTTTTGAAAATTTGCTCATCCCAACTCAATTTCCCAGCACGGGTCACAAATGATCAGCAGCAAACAGAAATGGAGAAAGAACAAGGTGTTCTAAAGGGAAAATAAAACTATGGTTGATGGTTCTGTTGAAAATGTAAACAGGCTGTTATAGACATACATTTGCATATAGCATATATATTAACCAAATCCACACTGATTGGAGCATTAAAAACTTGAAAAGTGTTACATTTAGGTAAATTTAGAACAGATAAAAATGTGCGATTAATTTGCAATTAATTGCGAGTTAACTCATGAAATCATGCGATTAATCTAGGTTAAATTTTTTAATCTATTGACAGCCCTACATAAAACACAAGACGTATGCCAAAAGTAACCAGGTGCAAAATACAGAGCAACCTAATTAGAGAAATGGCACAGTTTGTTCTTCATCAGATGCATAAACCGTGGCAAAAAAAGGTGTGGTTGGTAGACGGAGACACTGACCTAAATTCGGGGTGCACCTATAAATTGGCCCATGATGCTTGTTATGCTTCTCAATTAATTACGATGAAATGCCGCTACATCCAAAAGCCAGAGGGCGCTCTCGTGCAGAAACTCAATATGCGCTGCAGTCGAAGAACCATACACATGCAGCTATGACACGCAGCTGGGAAATGTCTTAAGGATATATTTATATTGCTGTTCTTCAAACCTTTTCAGGTATTTTCATGATAATAAAGAATTTGTATAATGATAATTGGGTTCCTCCATTTTTACCCAAGCATGATTCGAAACAAACCAGCATTTTTTACAGTCTAACTATATAAAACACTAAAATACTGCAGTACGAATGAGAGCAGAATCTAAGACTTCTACTTGCCATGTAAATCTTTTTGTGTGTTTGAATGTGTCCACCTCTATATGTTTCCATGCGTTGGTACAGCATGTGCCGTCATATCCAGCCCTCTGCATTAAGCAGAAAATACATAGTTTGTACACTAAATCTGCATAATTTGACACATAGCTTAGAAAGCAATTTCCCTTCAAAATCACATTTTTACTGTATATGTTGTTTATCTCTCTTATTCTTCTTATTCTTTTACACATACTCTCTCTCCATATCTTTCTGAAGTTGCTAAACAACACTATGTCTGGAGTTTCAGACACTCTGTGAATGTAAAGAGGCAAATCCATTATTAAACACATTGATGCTAATGAGAGGAGCTGCTAACATACCCAATAAATTCTTTCACCTCCATTACCTCCATCAGTCTTTTATCATTTTTATTAAGAAAACAAACTAATGTTTTTTTTTTCAAAGAATAGTTAAGATAAAACAGATGTCAATTCTGTTTTTGTTTAGTTACCCTCAGGTTGTTTGAAAGCTCGATGCTGTTAGAATTACGCTTTGAATAATGTTGCTCTTGCCACATAATGGAAGTTAAGAGTGATTTCGTCTGTCAGAAAGACCACATAAAAAGTGCAATAAAGGTAGTCTGTTTTACTTGCACACTTTATTTCAAATCTAATGAAGCCATATAATAGATTTGTTTTTACCAATTGTACAGTATACCAACAAGATTGATTGTTTTCTTTATGAAGCTTGAAAGTGTCTGATTCTTTTTCTTCAAAAAAAAAAAACATACAGGTTTTAAACTACGTCATTTATTTTTAGGGGTTTATTTTTTCTTCAAGAGTACCCACACACTTTTCCACACAGACGAATTGGGTTTTCGTTTACTGCTTGCCTATTCAAAAGTCAATACGTTGTAAATAAATAATCGGCTTTTCTCTCCAAAAGAAATGCATAAATCTGTTTGCCTTTCTTTTCCTGAAGATAAAAAAGAGTGTCAGAAAATGAAAGAAACAAGAGAAATGGGTAAAAAGAAAAGGCTGAACTAAGTTTCATCTAGATCGACACTGAGGATACAATCTGCTTCTAGATCCGACAGAAAGTGCTTAATGATTTTCTTCCACTCTGCAGTGTATCAGAAAGCATTCAGGGAGAAAACGATGACATTTAGATAAAGCCTGAGGAGACATGAAGTCTTGTAATAGCCTTTCTGATCGGCGTGTCGCTCTTGTCCTGATATGGTTTTTGTGTGTGTGTGTTTCAGCATGCAGGAGCGGGCGGTACAGAGGGTGTGCGCGTGGCTCGTGCTGGTGTTTTTGACCCTTTTGTCTTTTTGGGGTCACCTGTCGGATGCCTCTTCTCACCGCAGTCACATTGGTAAGTCAAGGTTAACATTTGTTTGACCTAAAGGCTTGTTATCGTTTTATTTTCATTATAATTCAGTGTTGATCATTTTAATGAGCAGGCTCATTACAGTAAAAGCCCAGATGTGGATTGCATGATTCGGGTTGACATTACCATAAAAACATTTTTTTTGCTCCGTACCAGAAATTTCAACTAATGCTTCTAATGTAATAAGAATAGCTTTAAGACATAAAAACAGTGTGTGTTAGTATGCATGTAAGTGTATGTGTGTTTGTGCTAGGTAATGACCTCAGCTCAGCAGTAAGTGGATGCTTAGTTCAGCTTAAAAGTGGTCCGGTGAAAATCTTTATGATGTCTGTTTATAAGAACAATGGCTGATGAATCACAGGACTCTGAAGTTTGGGGTCATGTAGAGGCTTTGCAGAAGGTTTGAAAGTTCTGCTGAACTTATTTTCCTAAGCATTGGTTTATGCAATATTAATTGAAGATGGGAGTAGCAGACAATTATGTTTTTTTTATTGTGAACACTGTGTAGGGCCATTTATATGATAGGCTCCCTGAATTTAATTCTCTGTATTGACTTCTTAGTTTTTGGCTTTGTGGACAGGACATGTTGTATAGTGGTTCTTTTATGCATGGTTAAATCTCACTTGAGTAATTTATAATTAATTAATATGGCTTATTGTTTTACTATTAGAGCTCATTACTTTCTACATTTACATTTATATATATGGCAGGTGATTTTATTCCATGGAAATTTTTATCAATAGGGGAGAGCAGGGCACAACCTAATGCAGGGTTTACACCAGACGCGATAGACGTGGCAAGCGAATGGCGCTAAACGCGCAGAAGGCGCGGATGGTGTGTTCCACGTGAATTGAGCGTTGCCGCGGGAAATGCGTGAGTTGAAAAATCAGAACTTTGTCGGATTTCCGTGCCGTGTTAAAAGAATATTCCATTTTCTTAAAAGAAAAATGCAGAAAATTTACTCACCACCATGTCATCCAAAATGTTGATGTCTTTCTTTCTTCAGTCGAAAAGAAATTATGTTTTTTGAGGAAAACATTGCAGGATTTTTCTCATTTTAATGGACTTTAATAGAGCCCAACATTTAATACTTAACTCAACACTTAACAGTTTTTTTCAACGGAGTTTCAAAGGACTATAAACGATCCCAAACGAGGCATAAGTGTCTTATCTAGCAAAACGATTGTCATTTTGACAATAAAAATAAAAAATATCCACTTTTAAACCACAACTTCTCGTCTAAATCCGGTCGTGATGCGATAGCGTGACCCCACGCAATACGTCATGACGTCAAGAGGTCACAGAGGACGAACGCGAAACTCCGCCCCAGTGTTTACAAGTGTTGAGAAAGAGGACCGTTCCGACGTTGTTGGGTGTCGAATGATATTAATTAATGTCCTTGTGTCAGTTTATTGTTAACAATGTTCCGCAAATGTGCGTTTTATATATGTAACACGTGACCTTTCCATGTCACTACGCATTTACGTTAGGTCGCGCTGGACCGGACCTAGACGAAAAGTTGTGGCTTAAAAGAGCATATTTTTTATTTTTCTTGTCAAAAATGACAATCGTTTCGCTAGATAAGACCCTTATGCATCATTTGGGATTGTTTATAGTCCTTTGAAACTCCGTTGAAAAAAACTGTTAAGTGTTGAGTTAAGTATTAAATGTTGGGCTCTATTAAAGTCCATTAAAATGAGAAAAATCCTGGAATGTTTTTCTCAAAAAACATAATTTCTTCTCGACTGAACAAAAAAAGACATCAACATTTTGGATGACATGGTGGTGAGTAAATTATCTGGATTTTTCTTTTAAGAAAATGGAATATTCCTTTAACCAATCAGGACCTTGCTGTTGTAGTGACGTGATTACAGGAAGCGAGCGGAGTCTCAGCGGAGTGGCAGAAGCCCCTCCCATTATGCAAATTTCCACGTGAATGTCTTGAATGACTAGAATTTCACGCACGGCTTTCATGCGCGAATGAAGCAAGTGAACTCAAATGTTCAAGCGTCCAACTACGCGCGAATAGCAAGTTTTGCCACCTCTACCGCGGCTGGTGGGAATGCACCATAACACTTTTTGGTTTTGGCTCAATCATTACATTTTTTTGAGTTTGATTAATTATATTTTTACCCAAGCAATACACAGATCTCTGCTACAAATGGCCATTTGAAGTTTGTTTCTAGTACTTACCATTCGTAGACAATTACACCAAAAGTGACAGAAGTGCAAACGTTACAACTTACCCCATAGGTGGGGTTAATTGTAACAGGCAGGGGTTAGTTGTAATACTTGCTAAAAAGTTTGCAGGCAAATATTTTAATATTATTTTGTCTATATACTTGAAGTGGATATATGTGACCCAGTCTGTAAAAACCATACTAAAGTATCAAAATCAAATTCTGAGATAATGAAGTCTGATTTTAGCCATTAATTTCATTATGATTTTAATCTTTGACATGACCTTATTCGATCAATATTAAAGATATGAACAAAATCAATTTGACACAAAATTTTTGATAAGACAAAGGCATTTGTAGGCAGCCAGCAATCATTAGTGTGTAGCCTATTTAAAACAACAGCAAGAATTACGCTAACACAGTGGCGGCTTGTGACTGCTCATCCGATGGGTGCAAATTCAAAATAAGTGTGTCATGTGTGTTGCTTGTGTCTTCAAAATATGTTTTTGTTGTGTCATGTGAACCATGTGCATCACGTGTTTTGTCAAAATTAGTGCCTGCTGCACACTGTGCGTGCATCAAAACTGTTTATGATAAAAGAGATGCTCACATTCACAAAATACACGCAAGACACTCCCTTAATAGTACTGTAAACTCTGATTACGCATGAGATTATGCAAGTATCTGGCAAACGCGAGCGTCTCTTTTATCATAAACCCTTTAGACGCGTCTGCAGCAGGCACTTATTTTGACAAGACACGTGCGTGTGAAAATTCAATGCACCGAAAACATATTTTGATATGCGCTATTGTTAGCTGTTTTCATTTCGTTATTGCTGGGGTGAAAATATTTTCAAGCCTACCAAAAGAGTTGCTAAGAGCTGCAGACATATTTCAAAATGATGCTATGTTTTAGTCAACAAGACACTGATTAAGATGACATAACATTGGTTTTGGGAACCCCTACTGTGTGTTCCCAATCCCATGTTCTATCCCAGCAAGCAGTTTTGGCTAAAACAAGGAAAATTTTGAGCTGTCAGTAAAAGCCCAATAGACGTCTAAACCCAAGAATAGATGATGCCTATATGTTTAAAACATGTAAAAGTAATGAAAACACCTTGGACACCTGTTGACTTTACTTACATGAGGAGTATTTCTCCAAGTTATTATGGCAAAAATGGCATGACACTAAATTCAAGGTTATTTAAAAGTGGTTTACTCATAACTGGACTTTATTGGGTCTATACTGCCCTACAAAGGCAAAGCGTAGTAACAATGCATTTGGACAAAATTGAGTTAAGAATTGAAATGGGCTTTGTGAGATCTGATGTGTCTTGTGACAAAGTCTCCTAGTTCAATTTTGTCTCATTTCAGAGAAACGTGTGTGTCAAAATTGCAGTAACTTGTTTGACTGGCTGGTGTAAAACTTTAAGGGCATTTTTCTCGGTTTCAGTGTTTGCGTAGTTACTGCACTTAGCTTTTGGAGGGCAGTATAGTTATCCGTCATTTACTGTCTCAGATTTGCTTGCTGGGATATGTTGCAATCACTGCTCTGCCAGTTGAGCTACATGAATACTGTAGGTCTAGAACATGTACTGTAGATCTACTACATAAATAGACGTGCTCTTACAGCTGTTAAATTTTTTTTTTGGTGAATTATGCCAACAAACTGTTATTTCTGAATCTCCTGAGGCCGGGATTACGTGAATTTGAAGTAAGAGTATTTAATGAAGGTATAATACGTGCAGAGACCATTCTGTTAAAGTTAGGGCTGTCAAAAGATTAATCACAATTAATTGCATACAAAATAAAAGTTTGTGTTGGCATAATATATTTGTGTGTGTAATTATTATATATATACAGTGGCGGCCGGTGACTTCTTTTTTTTTTGAGGGTGCTCGATGCGAAGTTCGTCACAACTTGTATGTAGCCCGTCATGTGTGTGGTTCTTTTTTCAAAATATGTGTTCTGCGCTTTGAGAGATCCTATGTGCATCATGTGTCTTGTCAAAATAAGTGCCTAAAGGGTTTATGATAAAAGAGACGCTCGCGTTTGCCAGGTACTCGCAAATCTCATGCGTAATCATGCGTATATATATATATATATATATATATATACATATACATATATCAATTATATCAAAATCGAAATAAATATAATGTTTCTAAAAAAACATGCATCCATGTGTGTGTATTTATATATACAAAATAATTACACACAGTGCACACACACACACACACACACACACACACACATGTATTATGCAAACACAAACTTTTATTTTGTATTCGATTAATTGTGATTAATCTTTTGACAGGCCTAGTTATCTTATTTTTGATGGAGGTGGCATTTACAGGGTTTTGCATCTGAGCTCCTCACTTGTTTTATTTGACGGAATTTTTCCTTAACCGAACATTGCCCATGTAATATTTGTGGTTATTAGTGTTTTTTACAGATGTGCGAGCTAATAACATTACTTGTTTATTTTAAACTGGCAACACGTAGGCAGAGGTCTTTAACCTTTTTCAGATCAAGGACCCCTTTATGGATAAAGAGAAGGAGCAGGGACCCCTATTATATGTATCAAATTATGACCAGATTTAGTTACTTTGTTATGATTGCTACCTCACAAAGATACAAAACATTCACATATTGTAATAACATACTACATTAATGTTAAATTTACTGAATAGTTTCTAATATGGGAACCTTCCTTTTCATCACATTTTTTATCAAAAATAAATAAATAAATTGAATTTAAACCATATTTGGAGGAACCCAGTAATATCACAACAAACCATTATTTGAAAACCCATGACATAGAGCATCATTTTTTTTTATTTATTATTGATACACACATACATTTATTAGCATCAATCCTGCTGATATTGTTTTGGTTTTTGTAGGTCCTACAGTATGTGGACTGTTGGAATCATTCACACCATTCAGCCTATTAGCAGTGGCCCTCCCATTGCCTCTGTCTGTATTTTACTTACTGTATGTACTCTGTTGTCCAAGGTATTGCCTACCCAACTACTATTTATTTTGATTGGATAAGCACTCCATCTGTTATAAGTGTCAGCCAATCAGAGCAGAAGAGAGGTAGGAAATAGTTCAGATAAACGGTTAATTACACACTACTGCTTAACAGGTCAGTGGAAGGTGACACACACACACATACTAAACCACTGGGAGGGAAAAACTAATAACTCCAAACTCTTCTTCTCTACGAGCAGCAAACGCTTCAGGGACAGTGAGCTAAATGAGAGTGAAGTGTTTGTTTCGCGCACACACATGTACACACGTGCATGGGGAATATAGCCAGGAAGTTTACAGTTACTGTAGGTCATTCTTTATGAGGCTCATCCTCTCAATAAAACTAATATCCCCGGAGAGAGGGAGAAAGAGAGAAAGAGAGGTTGAGGAGAGCTAGTGAAGGACGAAAGAAAAAAGAGAGAGACAGGAGTGGAAATAGACAAACAAATTTGTTATACGAGGAAATGTAGGAACAAACATGAATCCAGAAGGTCCTGAGGTCTCCTGCCCTCAGACAGAATGTGTGTGTGTGTCCGAGTCTCTTTGACGTGTCCTAAACTTACCTGTCCTAAACAAGACACAAGGTACTGTAGGAGCAGTGACATCGACACTGTACGGAAAGATAGGTTTTGTGTTTGAGCCTGTGTGAGGGTGACATTGGCTCACACGTCTCGCTGACCGATGGCGCTGTCGTGTGACAGAACCCAGGCCTTGGTTTTTATGATTTCTGTCACCTCTCCCTTGTTTCATCCCCAATCTGCCACCTTGCACTTATTTTTTCTGTCTCGCTCTTTCTGTGTGTGTTAACATCAACAAGAAAACCTTGTGAGGCTTTGTATGTGTTCAAACGCTCTTTCTTACAAACACGTTTGTGAAATGTTGTTTCAACCCATGGTTTATTAAAAATGTGAACATACTCAAACATTCACACATACTCACATTCAAACATACTATCATACACCCGGCACAATGCAGCGCAATGCGCAACGCAAGTGTCTTGTGCTAGTTTCAACCCGGCGCAATTATCGTTTTCACATTTAGCGCCACGTTGTTTAAATAGCAAAAGAATTTGCGTCCAATTTTGCGCCCATGAGCGTTCTGGTCTGAAAATGAGGTGTGTTCAGGTGCATTTTTGGCCTGTTGCTATTGTGAGGCAACTTAAATAGACTACACCATTAACCAACTAAAACCTGGTTTAAAGTCAATGGCGCAATATTGTTTTTGTTATTTAATGAGCGCATTAGTAATATGCGCCTATAAACGGGACAACAACACGCATTTGGATGCGCAGCAGCACATAAACGTTTTAAAATATGAAAAATTAAAGGATTAAAATGTAAAAGATTATCATTGAGTCTCTTGGACATAAATGAGGACCGATTATGAGACGTTAGAAGGCGTAAAGAGCTGCTTCACCTGTAGCCTGGTAAATAATTAAATTTTTTGCTTTAAACAAATTCAATTTAAACCATTTTTAAAAGTTTTTTTAAAATGCTACCCCACAGATTTATTGTATATGATGACTTTGTACCTGTGAATATGATAAAATATATAATACGCCCAAAACACTTCCATTATTCATTACGAGAATAGGAACAACCCTTATAGGCTGTGCACTGGTCTAATCAGATTCAATGGATTATGCTAAGCTATGCTACAAGTGGTACCGCCAGACTCGGAGATCGGCTGAATAGATTCCAAAACAGAAAAAAAATGAGCATATTTAAAAAAAAGTGGAGTGTCTTTTTATTCTCACACACACACAACAATATTTTATCGCACGGGAAATTCAAACATTGAACTCAGCTTAAATATGCAGATCAACTTTATGGACATTTTACATTCTGCACATTAGCCCTCCACCGCTCCACTACATGCATTTCTATGAGCGACGGATTTCCACTCATACGTGACGTTTTACTTAAGCTTTGATTATAATTAATTTCACCATACAAAGAATGCAAATGACTTGACTTTTGTTCAAATAAATTATCCATTAGGACAGCTTTACTATATCTACTGAGGCACGCATGCTCCTCTAGGGACTTTTATGTGTGCGCGTGTGTGTGCATATACAATTTGTGTGTGTGACACTCGCATTTTAGCTCCAATTAGTTTCAATCAACTCTGAAGGTTCAGATAGCAGAACAGAATGAAAGAATTATAAGTGTGTGTGAATGCGTTTGACAGCTCTTCTTTAAAAATAACATACTATACAAAGCACCTTAACAAAAAGGTGTTAATTGTTATCCCACTTTGAAGTTGTGATGGCTTGTTATGGCGTGATTTTACTGTATGACGCTCAGCTATTTATAAAGACGTTATTTAATTTTAGATTCTGTTTAACCAATCAGGGTGATTATAAGAAAGTAGTCAGGTGGTTCAGTCTGATAATTTGAGATGAATAATTAATCACTGTGAGTTATTTCTGATTATAGTTTTGTTTTAAATGTCAGTTTTATAATGTGCCATCAATTTGGATGTTTTGGTGACTCACTGTCAGTTTTAATTTGATTTTAATTTGATGATTATTCTGCTATAAATGTCAATGGTGAGATTTATAGAGAAGAGACACAAAGTGAGTTCTGATATTCTGTATCACCACGCGTTTATTTGATGGTCTGATAAAATGCATGATTCATGTAAGTCTGCATTACTCAAACACTTTCATAGACCGGGGCATTTTTTTTCAACCTTCCCCTCTTACATTATCACATGAAGCACATTTTTAGGTTATGAAACCTTTTTACAGTCAATACCATCAGACTCACACACCAAGATATAGTGTTATGAGCTGCAGTGTGTAGCTGTTGTGTTGTTAGTGACGCATCCGTTCTGTCTGGTTATTTGCTCCCGGTATATGAGTTTTGCTTTTTATGTGTATGAGGTCACATGGCTAAAGCTCTTTCTTTGTGTTCTGTAATAACTTGGAAGACAGGCCATTTCAGACTGTCTGAGAAATGATAAAAAATCGGATTCACAATCCCTTAACTCCTGTTTACGAGTTTTAGAGTGAATTCAGTTCGGGATTGTCTGTCTGGTATGTGTTAGCTTAGCTGTGATTTTTCGCAGCCTGTGTGAGATGCAGAAGGCAAATTAAAAATGTGAAACTTTCTTGCACGCTGCTCTGTTGCATCTGTGGGGTAACACATGGAGGTCGCATCACCATCAAACCCTCCCAGATATCCCAGAGTACCTTCACATTTGTTTAACTATTTACAGTATGCACATAAAAGTATTTTATATGGGTTTCAATCAGAAGCTTTATTCACACACAGAGATTCCGGAAAATACTTTTACTTTTTGTAACTTTTTTTGGTTCATTCATACTGCCAGTGATTTTCTGGAATCTGTGTGTGCGTTCCCACACATCCTGTATAGATCCCATAAAGACGTGACATTGTGACTTGTAAGAAGCGAGAGCGCAGGCTTGCAGCAGAGGAGCGTGCGCAAATCAGACCTAAACATTAAAGAAATACAATGGATTTAATGTGTTTAACTTAATTTCCTCAAAATATCATATGGATAACATTTGTAAAATTGCAATGAGGGTCAAGAATAACAAATACTCAGAATTTGTCCTCCTATCCAAGTAGTAAAGTAAGTGCACACAGATAGCAGCAGTAGTTAACACTGCGACTGCTTTATCCTCCTAAGACCTTTGGTATGTCTTTTTTAGATTTCTTCCATTTTGGGGTTAGGAAAACCAATAAATATAATAACCAAATATTTTTCTAAGAACATGAAGTTTGTGTACAACAGGTTCCAGTTACACAGAATTAAAGGAATAGTATGTAAGAAATTTATATCAATGAATCATAAGATGGCCCTGATATGTCACTAGACATTAAGAAATCATTTTTATTTCAAAAACTTATATCACTGACAACAGCGGATATTGTCATTTAAAAGTGGAGTTGCAGCCTTCAACTGATGTTTATGTTGTGTATTGGCCACCAGTTGTGTGATTGCAGTACCAGTTTCCTACATACTGTTCCTTTAAGTATTATAGTGCAAACATAAAAAAATTCATGTCCACATATGTTGACATCCAGGTCTTAGGAGGATATGGGACATTTACTGAGTTGATCTGGTAATTATAAAATTTGTTAAAACTTGCAGAAATTGTACCAAAAAGTCTAAAAATAACCAGTAGGGAACGTTATGTTTTAATAACGGTTAGCGGTTACCCGCAGTTACGAGTCATCCAAAAATATTTTTAATGATTGAATTCAGGTCGCGGTCGGGTCGTTTGAAATAAAGATGCCAATTAACTATTTTAAACAATTACTACTTTTTAAAAAAATACGGGCCAGGAGGCGGGTCAGATAAAATTGTTTTTTTGCGGGCGGGTTGGTTGAAAACCTCAGTCGGGGCCGGGGCGGGTTGTTTATATATTGACCCGCGCATCCCTGCAGGGCACTGTTGCTGATATACTGAGGTTTTACATTAAAAAATTACAATATATTAATATAGTGAGTTGTGAACTGAAGTGGGCCGTAGAGGCGTCAAGTGCGAGTGATTTCAATGTTAGTTCAATGTAAAGACGCGCTGATGCACGTCTGGAGGTCTCGCGGCTTGAATGAGGCATTTAGCCCGGCACACAAGATTCCGCCTCATTCGCGCGTCTAGTTCACGTGAATAGCGCAAATTAAGTGTGTTGCCGTGGGAAATGCGCGAATTGGAAATTTTTAACTTTGGCGGAAAAACGCGCCGTGTTAACCAATCAGGAGCCTGCTCTAGATTACAGGAAATGAGCGGAGTCGCAGAACCCCCTTCGATGACGCAAATTTCCGCGTGAATGTCTCGATGACTAGAATTTCACGGGCGGCTTTTACGCGCAAATGAAGCTAGTAAACTCAAACTGTTCAAGCTGCAAACTAGATGCAGTAGACGCGAATTTGCCGGCTCAAACGCGGCTGGTGTGAACACACGGTAAGGCATAAAACTCCAGGGATGAAAATGAGTCCCACTCTGGCCCTGACGATGTCATGGCAACACATGCATCATCACTACGACCGATTATGATGTTGGTCCTGCGCTTTGGTCACACATTCCTGGATTAATCCTGGCAATGAAACTAGGTCCCTTGGATCAATTCTCTGATCAATTCCAGAAAAATTTTGCGTTCAGACTTTTTAAGGCAATTTTCTGGGATCAACACTAAAATCTAACAAATTAGATTGTGTCACCCATTTTGCTTGGTTCATGGGTTAGAGTCTAACAACAATATCAATTATTTATTATTTACTTAAATGCAAAACCACACTTACAAACCAGGGGTCTTTTATTTCTAATTTTATTAAGAAAAATTTGCCATAGGCCTGCTGTTACATATTTTAAGGCTGTCCTACTGTATATTAACATGTATACAGTGCAGCATTTATTTTGCTATGTTTACTGTAGGCTACAGTACAGTTATTTTTGGACCCCCTGCGGTTCCATGTTGTTTACAAACTCTATAGAAAGAACAAGAATAAACACTCATTTGTGATTGGTCCAATGAGGTTTAGTGGATGTACAGCACGTGTTAAAGAATGCACAGGTGTAAGTGCTTTTAAATGGGTGTTTAGGAGTGTCTTAAGCAGGCCGCTTTGATCTTGATGGGTGTTTATGTATTCCATCAGAGCATGGTGTTTATTCTTAGAGCAGATGGCTGCGAGCTCACACTCTCCATAAACAAAACAGCTTCCTATCCATCAGGCGTCCTGATTACCGCAGTATCAAACATGTGCTCAGGCAGAATTCAGCATTGGAAGAGGTGCTGACACATTACCCTTTAAGAACAAAGAAAACCTGCTGATAAGTACCATTCTCATTCCGGTGTGTTAGATTGAGGGAGCTGTTGAAGGGGAAATTTAATATAAACGTGTAAAACATTATCATGCCCGACCCGTGAACCTGTTAATAAATTATTGTTTTTAATGCTTGCTCCTCTCATGTGTACTGCACTGAAAAGCTATTTTCTTTGAGATACGGAGAAATATACTTTTCTCTGGTGGAAGTCAGATTAATTGACATACATGGATACATACATCACTGGTGATTAAAGACCAACCCACACTAGACAAAAAAAAGTCTGAATCTGCACAAAATGTAATAAATGTAATTAGATTTGTTGTGCAGAGTGCAGTGTAAATACAAAATACAAGGGAATGAGGATTGACCAAGTATGTATTAAGTAAAAATGGCAGGATTAGCTTTTAGCTAGACTAGGCCTTAGTCATATTAGTACTTTTAAGTGTTTTGTACAACTTACCTTACAAAAATCTTTATTTATTTATTTATAAAGGAACCATGTACATTTTTTAACATAAATGTTTCTATTCCATGCATTGTACCGGATTTAGCTAAATGCTAATTTTTTACCCGCAGTCCCCTGGCAGGTCGACATAAACAATAAAGAAAAACAGCAACCATGTCAATGTCTACAAAGTTGATTGGATTTTAACTTCAGTTTAAAAAGATCAATAGATTTACACCCTTTTATATCCTCTGGCGAAGCATTCCAGTGAGTCGTAGCTTTCACAGCAAAAAAAAAAACAAACAAAAAACGATAGTCCAAAAGGAACAACACAATTATTTATAGATGATCTGGTAGATCTCACAGAATTATTAGGACAAAAATGAACAAAGTCACAAAGTACAGAAGGAGCCAGGCCATTTAAAATTTTATAAACCATACACAAATTTAAAACAAAACAAAACTCAAAAATATATGTTTCTCCAAGATTGTACAGTGATAAAAATGGTGTGCATCTTGAGGCAACACAATGGCATTGATATAGTTTAAGATATGTCAATGCCAGCTGTCATTTAAAAACAGCCATACCTGTCAACATTGAGAATTAAAAATAAGGGAAACACTGAAAAAAAAAAAGTATTTTTGTCTTGTTTTCAGTACAAATATCTAACAAATCTTACATTTTGCTAACAAGCAAAAAAAATGGGGTAAGAAAAAAATCTTGAATTAAGTTTAGTTTTTTATTAAACACTTAAAACAAGAGAATGTAACATGTTCATACGCCATTGGCAGATTTTTTTGCTTGTTATAATCACAATTTCACTTATATTTGATATTTTTTGTCTACAAACGCGACTTATTTTCTTAGGTCATTTTGCTCATCAAATGCATCTTGTTTTAAGAATTTTTAGATATTAGTACTGAAAACTAGACAAAAAGTCATTTTTTGCAGTGTATACCTTTTATCATTGTTGTATGACTCTCTTGCATCTGCAAGTGACTTCTTATACACAAAGGTTGCAGACGTTGCATTCCTGAACAACTTCTGAGTTAGTTCTAGTTCTAGTTCTTTTTATTTATAGCACATTTAAAACAGTCCCAGGACTGACCAAAGTGCTACACAATATAAAACAATTATAAAACACAACATTAGAGGGGAAATAATCAAAGAAGAAATAAATAAAAAAGAATAATAACAATAATGGTTAAAACAATATTTTAAGCAGCATAGCACAAAAATTGCACACCCCGCCACACGCATCAGCCCGCACATCCAAATGTGTGAGTTTGTGTACGCTGGCGGGCGGGCGCTCGTCATCCTTCACCCATCCTCGGGAAGCTTTTCTTCGTCTTGGCGGGTATCGTTTGAGTGATACGTTACAGATATACTGACACCTGGTTTACCGGAGGTACACTGCAAAAAATGACTTCCTATTTTGTCTTGTTTTAGTAAAAATACTTAAATTAAGATGTATTTCCTTGATGAGCAAAATGACCTAGGAAAATAAGTCTAGTTTTTAGACCAAAAATATAAACTTTAAGGGGTGGTTTCCCGGACAGGGATTAGCTTAATCCAGGACTAGGCCTTATTTTAATTAGGAAATATAACTAGTTTTAACAAATATGCCTTAACTCTTTCCCCGCCATTGACAAGATATCTCGTCAATTAAGAGAAAATGCTTCCCCGCCAATGACGAGATTTTCTGTCTTTCCGCAATACCACTATTATCCACCAGTTGGCGCCCTTCCGTAACTTTTAAACCCGGAAGTATTGCCCTATGGCAAGCAGCTGCATGTCCGTGTCTGTTTTAAAGATCGCTCTGAATGGGATCTCTATGAAAAGTTCGTCACAAACATGGAATTATCTCAGCTTTTTGCTCAAAATGTGGTGTTTTTGCAGAAACCTACCCATATTCAAAAGCTGATTACAAAAGAACTGCTCAAGGTAGGATGAAACGGTTTTTTTTGTTTGAAAGCAGAGGGTCTGTTCTTTCATTTGGTATATTGTATGTTTATATATCTGAAGAAGAACATTTTCTGGAAGGCATTAAACTTTGGTGAAAATCATGAAAAACGCTGGCGCTGGCTGTCAACTTTTTAAAAAAATGCTGGCGGTGAAAGAGTTAATAAAAACATTACCTGTGTGCATTTTGAGGCAAAACAAAGGGCACTGATGTATTTTAAGATATGTCAGTGCAAGTTGTTTTCAGATTGGACAGCTCTTAAAAATGTTTAGTCTAGGACTAGTCTAATCCCTGTCTGGGAAACCGCCGCTATGTACATTAAGTGCTTAAAACAAGCAACAAAAAAGAAAAAATTTCTTATTCCATTTACAGATTTTTTTTGCTTGTTTTAAGCACAAATTTGCTTAAATTTTATATTTAAAAATACTAATCAAGAAAGTCATTTTTTGCAGTGTAGCATACTAAAAATACGGAGAAATACGGGAAATTATTCAAACGGGAAAGAATGGTAAAATACGGGAAAATCCCGGAAATAACAGGAGGGCTGACGGGTATAAAGATAGCTCAAACAAGCATTTTAGTTTTGGACTAGACTTAAACCCTGTCCTAGTAGTGCACATGCTTTGATAAATTGGGCTTATATGCTCATTTGGGAAATCCAAGTTCAAGTCCAGTTTGCAACATTTCTTAACGGGTAATAAACAAAATTTATACCTTTAACAAACTTTAAAGGGACATTCCACTTTTTTTGAAAATATGCTCATTTTCCAGCTCCCCTAGAGTTAAGCATTTGATTATTACCGTTTTAGAATCCATTCAGCTGATCTCCAGGTCTGGCGCTACCACTTTTAGCATAGCTTAGCATAATCCATTGAATCTGATTAGACCATTAGCATCGCCCTAAAAATAACCAAATAACTGGCATAATAATCAAGGACTTTGCTGCTGTAACATGGCTGCAGCAGGTGTAGTGATATTATGTACTGCCCAAAAATGGTCCCCTTGGTTACTTTCAATGGCAGGGGATTATTTT
Source organism: Misgurnus anguillicaudatus (assembly GCF_027580225.2). Classification (NCBI taxonomy): domain Eukaryota; kingdom Metazoa; phylum Chordata; class Actinopteri; order Cypriniformes; family Cobitidae; genus Misgurnus; species Misgurnus anguillicaudatus. The sequence continues at coordinate 24,756,207 of NC_073341.2, forward strand.
CGGGCAGTGCTTAATATCACTACGCCGGCTGCAGCCATATTACAGCAGCAAAGTCCTTCGCTGCGTCCCAAACCGCTTACTTCCACACTATATAGTATGTAAAAAGCACTACTTCGCCTACTATATAGTATGGAAGTAGGCGGTTTGGGACGCAGCGCTTGATTATTATGCCAGTTTGAGAGTATAGTTCCTAGCATATCTGCCTAGAAAATTACAACTTTTAATTTCTGTCTGTCTTAGTACACAATGTAACTACAGAAGAGTCAAGTTTTAAATAGGAAAAATAGTGAAACTCTTTGGTTATTTTTGAGCCGATGCTAATGGTCTAATCAGATTCAGTGGATTGTGCTAAGCTATGCTAAAAGTGCTAGCGCCACACCCGAAGATCAGCTGAATGGATTCCAAAACGGTAAAAATCAAATGTTTATCTCTAGGGGAGCTGGAAAATTAGCATATTTTCAAAAAAATTTGAATGTCCCTTTAAACATTTAAAACGTTGCTGTTTGTATAACAGTTTACGAGAAGATCTTCAACAACTAAAAAAAAACTCAGAGAGCCGAAGAGAAAGCAACATCTCTTGGGACGTTTTCTGTCACGTTCTCATAGTATGGTCTCATCAGACTTCTGTTTAAAAGTGCTGACCCCGTCACAGGACCTAAGGGAAATCGGTCACACAACTGTGGTGTATTTCAAGATGCAGATGGTGCCAGAACTTAGGAACGTCACCCTGTCCTCTGACATTTGATGAGACTCGGGATGACAAGACGGAAATGAGGAAGAGATGAATGTGTAGAGGAGCAAGAAACACAGACGCACGAGATGACAGGAAAGGGGAAAGGTTCAGTTTCTCTCAAATTGGAGCCAAAGAATAACATCTTCTACTGCAGTCGGATTGGACAGCCGTCAAAATGTCACTTTTTCCCTCTTTTTTATGCCTTCTTTTGTATGTGACGGCCCTCTCAGGGGTTTGAAGTGTATTGAAGGATATTTGTTCAAGTGTTGCATGTTTGCAGTGGGACTTTGACTGAGGTGTGGAAATGTGGGTCAGGCTGAGAAGGAACAAACACTGACCCCTGGATTATTGGAGGAGGCCTGACCACAGCAGAGAGGTCATGCGATACGGATGTCTAGATATGCTGTCCCAGCGTTTATTCCCACAGGCCTCTATTTGACATTTTAGATTATTTTAGAACAGTGTACATGTATATGTACATTCTGTTACTGTAGGTAAACTAAAACTACAAAACAAAATATAAATATAAAATCCCGCTAAGGTTATGCATATGAAATAACCGTTTTATAAAAGCAATAACCCCCGCGAAGCAGTGGGGTTACAGTGCATTTTATAACAACTAAGGGGGTTTTAACAACGCCCCTTAGCTGTTATAAAATGCACTGGTAACTCACTGCTTCTTGGGGCTTATTGCTTTAGTTTAAGTCATTTCCGTGTTGGACTCATGATACAGATCGTAAGATTGCCGCTTGGTTATTGAATCAAATTCAGCTGGAATGGAAGTAGGAAATACTGTTTCTATGAAAGATATATTCATTAAGGTATATTTACATTGAGTTCAGTGTTTTCACTTCCTGTGCGCTGTCTGGTTTTCATTTAACTTATAACTTAACTATATATATATATAGTAGAATTTGTGCATATATCAATGTGTCATTTAAAAAAATTCCAAAGATGACTTTGTTTTCAATCATCAATAAATGTGTTAACTCCGAAAAAGTGAAATTATAATTAAAAATTAATTGATAGCGCTCGTTTCCTTTCATCAGTTGCCTTGGGGTGTTTGGTTTATCTGTCAGAGGCATATATCGTATCAAATCCCAAATTCTGGTATCCACCCCACGCTACCTCTTTGAACTCTGTCTTCTGTGTTTTTCAGTTTGGGATTGAAGATATGAAATGTGTATATATTTCGCATCTCACATTTGAGATATGCGTCTCACATTCTAATGTGTCTGCATTAAAAGATAAAGTTTTTTCCGGTGTTCTGTAATTAATTTCAATTCTGGCAATGACGTGATCGTGAGAGATGGAGAGACACAGAGAGAATGATAATCATAAGCAAAAAGACTTAGTGTAAAGTGCTTGCTAGGCAGATTTTCTGCTCAGCTGTTATTTTACACAAACCTCTCCATTTCACAGTTATCAGGGAGGGATGATCTCCTGTCTCCCGCTACAGGCTTAAATAATCTAACACCACACTCTCCCAAAGAGAGCATATGCTGGAGGACAGCACATTTTAACAGATTAGCAGATTAGGGGGTGGCAGAGCAGACCGCTCTGCACCTTCAGCATGACAAGCAGTCCTCTGCCTCTCGCTACAGGAAGAATTGAAATGTAGACCAGATGAGAAGTAAGAATAAATATCCTGAAACATGGCAGTGATCTGGAACGTGTAAGAGAAATATGCTTAAGACCGGTTTATTTTTGCTAGTCTTTTAATATTAGAACTTTAAATAAAACACAAATGCTACTAAAATAGTAATCGGCTTTTTGGCCTAATCCGACTTTAATATTACATACCCTTACTGGGCAGAGAGAGAGAGAGAGAGAGCACTATCTTCTTTGCATTGGTTTGATATGTTGCTTAGATACATCTGCACAGGAAATTATGTCATTAAAAGCACATTCTTGCCATCTGTCTGGGTTATATTTACCTGTATGAAACATTCTGGGAACAGGATGTCTAAACACTCACTTTCTGAAGAGAAATGTCATTATCCGTCTGTATTGTTGAGAGCAATTATTGCACAAATAAAAACAACAACAACTATTTAGGGTGGTTTTATCGCGATTTTTCACTGCAGTGTTGTGAAATTGTTCAGCACATTCGTGTAGTATGTGAGCTCTATTACTGTGTACTGCATACATTACATCTACTTTGGTCTCATATGCTAACTGCAATGTAGACTCATAAGGGACTGATTCGAACAGCTCTGCATAGGCACAAGCTTAAGTATATTAGACACACGGGCAAAATGTAATGTTACCTTAAAATTACAATGCAGCACAATGTTGCTGCCTTTCGTTTTGTAACAGCCAGTGCATTAGAAGCACCTCTATGATGTCTTAAAATACTGCCTAGGTAGGCGGCTAATATCTCTCTGGAACTCTTAACAGACATTAGGACTCACTCAGCTGTAATCAGGGTTTATACTTCTACAGGGTCTATACAGGGTTTATAGAAAGAGAGAGAGAGTTGTGGGTATAATTTCATTATTGGGTCTGTATTGTAATGTAACAGCTCCAGGTGTCTGCAGTGCTTGAGAGCAGCAGGGCGTTTCCTTTCATCAAGACTTTATAATCATCTGCGCTAATGAATATAATAACTGCACAAGTGCTGACTGTGAATGGACCATAAACGTAGATCAGCCCCTCCCACCAATTAAAAGGCTTTTAAAGTGACTCATCCGTTCTTGGTTAATGGGCCATCCAGAAGCGAGCGTCGTGACAGCCAGGATAAGTGCTTATTGTGCATTATACACACAGAGAGACATACAGGTACACGTTTGTCTACAGTATATACCTGACTTTACTCTGAGCAATATGATTACTTATAGCATTGTGTGTGAGAATCTTATTCATGAATATCAGCTGACGTCACTCACACCTCAAACTTGTCTTCCGCCATTTTGAGTACCTGAAGTGGTTGCAAAAGATGTTGTGAGCATCAAAATGTTTTTACAACACTAAGAAGGCTCGAAACAACATCATACTTTGCTCGAAGTATCACCTGGATCTCTACACATGAACTCGAGCATTGAGAACATTGTTTGTGTGAGTTTATTAAAAAGAAGGTTTTGAACAACTGACTTTGGTTGTTTTGGTGTCCGCTCGCCGCCATCTTGCCGGTTAAGATGTATCGATGGATAGCTCCTAAAGCATAGTTCCATATAATTCGTTGTTTTGTCACAAGTGAAAAACAATATTGACCTTCTAGTTGAAAAAGGAGCCTCATATGAGATTCATTCATTCAGAGACCAATTCTTTATGTCTGGCAAAGGTGGCGAGCAGACACCATAACAGCCAAAGTCAGTTGTTCAAACCCTTTCTTTTTAGTAAACTTTGTGTAAACAAACAATATTCTCAATGCTCGCGTTCATGTGTAGAGATTCAGGTGATACTTCAAGCAAAGTTTCATGAGGTGTCATGCCTTCTTAGTGTTGTAAATATAGTGGTAGTTCGGTAGCAGCGGACAGCGGCTGGAAGAACGCATCAGAGATTGAGTAGGGATCACACCCTAACCAAGATTTTTTTTTTAAAGTAGCGTTTCTTTTCATGACAGTCGAGGTGCGAAATGTTGTCTTTCGTAAACATTTCCCAAATCCGTAATCGTAGAAATGTAGCCATAGCCTACTGGTACTCGGTAGGTACTCAGGATAGCGCAGGCAACTGGAATGACATAAAAGGTCACATGACTGATATTTAAGCAATATCGCTCGAGTAGGAGTGTGATATAGCTCTATATCATCACGGCTGTGATTAGGCCAGAGGCACGAGGCCGCAGGCCGAGTGCCGGAGGCAATCACAGCCGTGATGATATAGAGCTATATCACACGACTCCGAGAGCGATATTGCTTTTATACAACAGTTCGACGGCACACGTTTGAAAAACGAAAACTAGAAAACAACAACGGAGTTATTTTAAAAGCCTCTTTGTTTGAGAACTACTTCTTCCGCCACGGATTTGAGGGCGGCCAGAATGACAGGTAAAACTTTCGGCTGCTTTGAAGCTCATAACAACTCAATGGACGGAAAAGCCGTTACTTTATATTACCGTTTCTTGGTCACAAAGTGTAGTTTTAAGATTAGTTCAGTCGAGAATGTATATGTATTATATTTAAATCTGCAGTCGATTAGTAAAGATAGCGCCTGTTTGAACGTTTGCTTAGTGAGATTCGGTACGAATGAGAACCAAAGCATGAGCGGACATCAGTGTTCACTCGCCCCGCTGACCACCGCCCTCTCTGGGCTACATTTCTGAAAGAAATACCCTGGCTCTCATGTTGGCCTTGTTTGTTTATGATCGTCAAAATGAGATCAAATCAGCAGTATTTGGTGTCATGATCAAACTATTACTTGTTTTTTAATTCATATTTAGTGTCTTTTGTGTTGTTATTGTTTTGGCGCGAGGTAAAAGTTAATAAAACTACTTGTATAACGTTACTATTGCTTTCTCATTTATTCTTAACGTGATACGAGCACTCGATTATTATTATTAAACTTTGTTCTTGTCAGTACTATATAAAACGGTTTTTTATAAGTGTCAGAGATATGTTTTTGCATGCTGCTTATAAATATACCAGTGGCGATCTCTCATAACATGTTTTAATAGTCACGTCACGATAAAATAAATGATCAATGTCCACATTTAAAAGCTGCGGTGCTTACCTGCAGTTCCACTGTGTTTTCGCGTTCTGATAAGAAATATAGCTCCAGAAAAAAAACGAGTGTTTATATTCCTCTTTCCAAGTGTTAATAATCCACACGATGTGACAAGACATTTCTCCCATTAACTGTAACGTAACATCCAAGAGCGCTGATCTTTGACGGAATAACTTCTGATTGGGGATTCACAGACTGATTTATGAGCTAGTAAACTAATGAGACACACACACGGAGAGTGATTCAAACAGCGCGTCTGTGTTTTTCCATTCAGAGATGAGCCTGCTTAGGACCTCCATTCACTAGGTGGCGGAATGATACGAAAGGTGAAGAGGTTACAGTGCCGATATCAGCACAATATCGCACAGGTCTTAGCCAATCAGATTCGAGAACCAGAAAGAACTGTTGTATAATCATCTATAGACGGTTTCATCGGACGCACGTGCGTTGTCGCTGTTACACGTTTGGTTGGAACTTTACTTCCGGTTTCTGTTTGTTTAATGGTCTTACTAGTGGCTAAAATGAACTCTGGAACAAATACCTCATTTCAAAAATAACAGCAGCCGGTTTGTGGTTAACATTGTATACATTATAGTTCACATTTTACACAGCAACATAAGCTCAGTGTCGTTGTTTATACGCTATAGCTATGAAATATGAACTAAGGTAATCTACTTGTTGTTTATTTAGCTTGTTATCAGAAAAAAACTACTCATAAAGGACTTTGTTGTTATTGAATCTTAGCGGAGTTTACCGGAAGCTATGTGTGTTCCACGAAAGCTGTTTGTTTATGTTGTTACTGCTGAAACCGTCTATAGGTGGAGTAGTTTACTTGGATAATGAAATTTGCTGTACTAAACCTAACCCTCCTATTAATTTAAACTTTACACTCTAAAATATCACGAGGTTTTACGTGACCGTGGCTTAAAACAAGGCCAAACATGATTTATGAGTCTTTCAGGTTCACTTTAAAATATCCTCACATTTCAGTTTTTGACACTTTTAACTATATTTGTAAGCAGTGCCGGCCAGTGACTTAATTTTCAAGGGCGCACGATGCGAAGCTCGTCACAACATGCATGTAGCCCGTCATGTATGTGGCTTGTCATGTCAAAATATTTGTTCATGTAAACTTATGTGCATCACGCGTAGGGCTGGGCAAAAAATAAATTTTTCGATTAATCGTGTTTTTTAATCGTGTTTTTTCTCAAAGAGCAGAATCAATTTTTTTCTTTCATATTTATTTCCGCTACATTGAACGAAAGATTAACGTTGATCTAATTATAGTCTTCTTCACTAGATGTCACCCTCTTTTTTTACCTTGCGTGATGTTACCAAGGAGCGAGAAGCGAGCCTGTCATTCATTCATTTAGTGCTTAAAATTGCAGTTCCAGGTGCTTCATCGACGTTGACATAAAAAGTAAGAGGTATGGAAGCATTTTAGATTTCGCAAGCAAGATGACTACGATAGTGTTGTGGCTTTTAATTTCTTTTTATTAATTACTCACTTGTAAACAGCAGTTCACTGTTCTTTTTTATTAATATAGTATTTGTATTAAATCTATATTCATTGAGTTGAATCGAGAATCGAGTATAAAAACCAAACCGAGAACCGGAATCGAAAATTGAACCGAGAATCGAAATCGAATCGATTTGATAGCTTGTGAATCGAAAGGAATTTAAAAGGAAACACCCCAAAATGGCATATTTTTGCTCACACCTACAAAGTGCCAATTTTAACATGTTATAATAAATGATCTAGATGGTATTTTGAGCTAAAACTTCACATATGTACTCTGGGGACAACAAAGACTTATTATTAAGTCTTGAGAAATTTTCCTTATAAGTAACAGTAGTGCCTTGCGAGTATTTTGTGAGTTTTTATGTTGGCTTGACAAAGCCAACATACTGTTCTTCGATCTAAGCTTATTATTATGTTGGCTTGACAAAGCCAACATACTGTTCTTCGATCTAAGCTTATTATTATTATTATTATTCTTCTGTTCACACTTTTTTCTAACAGTAACTCCTCCTAGAGCTTTCAAGCTACACCCACAAAACTTTACAAAACTTTTAAGACTGGTACGTAGATTTATGCTATATCTTTTCTAACTGATGGGACCTACCAAATTCTTAAACGGGGCGCTCAAACACCCCAAATTTTCCATTGACTTAACATTACGACCAACTTTGACGGGTCATAGCTGCAAGCGAGGAATTTGTAGAAACTTGTGGGTTACCCCATTTGAAGAGGCTGGCAGGCACTTTAGGAACATACATCATATTGGGATGTAAGTTTCACCCCTGGGGTGTAAGAGGCACCCAAATTTCCCCATTGACTTATAATGGGGCAGGGAACATGCCCATATAAGGGAATAAAAGCGTCCCAGATGGAATATCTTCACTTTAGAGTGTCGTAGAGACATATGGGTGGGCTCATTTTACTCAGGCATCCAATCAGTCTCTCAGGATCCTCCCATAGCTATTAAGCCACGCCCCTAGCAACAATTTTTGGGCACCCTAGCAACATATCCCATAGACTGCCAATATAAAATGCCCAGATGGATATCTTTGCAGCACAGTGTCACAGAGACATGGGGGTGGGCTCATTTTACTCAGGCATCCAATCAGTCTCTGAAGCTTCTTATTGAGGTATTAAGCCACCCCCTAGCAACCAATTATGAGCACCCTAGCAACATAATAAACAAAGCCTTATATCTCTGAATCCGAACATCATAGAGACATGAGGGTTGGGTCTTTTGGTCATGTTAGCCTTATGCTAGCTTCATGCTAAGTCATACTAGCTTCATGCTAGTTTCATACTAGCTTTATGCTAATTTCATAATAAATATTGCTAACTTAATGCTAAATCCTGTTAGCATCATGCTAGCTTCATGCTAATTCATCTTAACATCATGCTAACTTCATGCTAATTCGTTTTAGCATCATGCTAGCTTCATGCTTATTCATGTTAGCATCATGCTAGCCTCATGCTAATTCGTTTTAGCATCATGCTAGCTTCATGCTAATTCATGTTAGCATCATGCTAGCCTCATGCTAATTCATGTTAGCATCATGCTAGCTTCATGCTAATTCATGTTAGCATTATGCTAACTTCATGCTAATTTATGTTAGCTTCATGTTAGCTTCATGCTAATTCATGTTAACATCGTGTTAGCTTCATGCTAATTCATGTTAGCATTATGCTAATTTCATGCTAATTCATGTTAGGTTCATGTTAGCTTCATGCTAATTCATGTTAGCTTCATGCTAATTCATGTTAGCATCGTGTTAGCTTCACGTTAATTCATGATAGCTTCATGCTAATTCATGTTAACATCGTGTTAGCTTCATGTTAATTTATGTTAACTTCATGTTAGCTTCATGCTAATTCATGTTAGCATCACGCTAACTTCATGATAATTCATGTTAGCATCATGCTAACTTCATGCTAATTCAGGTTAGCAACATGTTAACTTCATACTAATTAATGTTAGCATCATGCTAACTTCATGCTAATTCATGTTAGCATCATGCTAATTCATGTTAGCATCATGCTAATTCATGTTAGCATCATGCTAATTCATGTTAGCATCATGCTAATTCATGTTAGCATCATGCTAATTCATGTTAACATCATGCTAATTCATGTTAGCATCATGCTAACTTCATGCTAATTCATGTTAGCTTCATGCTAGCTTCATGTTAATTCATGATAACATCATGCTAGCTTCATGCTAATTCATGTTAACACCATGCTAGCTTCGTGCTAATTCATGTTAGCATTATGTTAGCTTCATGTTAGTTTCATGCTAATTCATGTTAGCATCATGCTAACTTCATGCTAATTCATGTTATCTTCATGAAAGCTTCAGGCTAATTCATGTTAGCATCGTGTTAGCTTCATGTTAATTCATGATAACATCATGTTAGCTTCATGCTAATTCATGTTAGCATCATGCTAACTTCATGCTAGCTTCATGCTAATTCATGTTAGCATCATGCTAATTCATGTTAGCATCATGCTAACTTCATGCTAATTCATGTTAGCATCATGCTAGCTTCATGCTAATTCATGTTAACATCATGCTAACTTCATGCTAATTCATGTTAGCATCATGCTAGCTTCATGCTAATTCATGTTAGCATCATGTTAACTTCATGCTAACTTCATGCTAATTCATGTTAGCATCATGCTAATTCATGTTAGCATCATGCTAGCTTCATGCTTATTCATGTTAGTATCGTGCTAGCTTCCTGTTAATTCATGATAACATCATGTTAGCTTCATGCTAATTCATGTTAACACCATGCTAGCTTCATGCTAATTCATGTTAGCTTCATGCTAATTCATGTTAACACCATGTTAGCTTCATGCTAATTCATGTTGTTAGCATCATGCTAACTTCATGCTAATTCATGTTAGCATCATGCTAGCTTCATGTTAGTTTCATGCTAATTCATGTTAGCATCATGCTAATTCATGTTAGCTTCATGCTAGCTTCATGCTAATTCATGTTAGCATTGTGCTAGCTTCATGTTAATTCATGATAACATCATGCTAGCTTCATGCTAATTCATTTTAACACCATGCTAGCTTCATGCTAATTCATGTTAGCTTCATGCTAATTCATGTTAGCATCATGTTAATTCATGTTAGCATCATGCTAACTTCGTGCTAATTCATGTTAGCATCATGCTAGCTTCATGTTAGTTTCATGCTAATTCATGTTAGCGTCATGCTAACTTCATGCTAATTTATGTTAGCTTCATGCTAGCTTCATGCTAATTCATGTTAGCATTGTGCTAGCTTCATGTTAATTCATGATAACATCATGCTAGATTCATGCTAATTCATGTTAATTCATGATAACATCATGTTAGCTTCATGCTAATTCATGTTAACACCATGCTAGCTTCATGCTAATTCATGTTAGCTTCATGCTAATTCATGTTAGCTTCATGCTAATTCATGTTAGCATCATGCTAACTTCATGCTAATTCATGTTAGCTTCATGCTAATTCATGTTAGCATCATGCTAACTTCATGCTAATTCATGTTAGCATCATGTTAGCTTCATGTTAATTTATGTTAGCTTCATGCTAACTTCATGCTAATTCATGTTAGCATCATGCTAGCTTCATGCTAACTTCATGTTAAGTCATGTTAGCATCATGCTAGCTTCATGCTAATTCATGTTAGCATCATGCTAATTCATGTTAACATCATGTTAACTTCATGTTAGCTTCATGCTAATTCATGTTAGCATCATGCTAGCTTCATGCTAAATCACATTAACACTATAGTAGCTTCATGCTAACTTCATGTTAGCCCATGCTAATTCAGGTTAACATCATACTAGCTGCATGCTTATTTATGTTAACATCATGCTCACTTCATGCTAATTCATGTTAGCATCATGCTCACTTCATGCTAATTCATGTTAGCATCATGTTAGCTTCATGCTATATCACGTTAATACCATGCTAGCTTCATGCTAACTTCATGTTATAATACTTCTAATTCATTTTAAATCATGTTAGCATCATGCTAATTTCATGTTAAATCATGTTGGCATGTTGTTAGATTTATAATTAATCATGTTAAGTTCATGTTAAATTATGTTAGATTCATGCTTAATCATGTTAACTTCATTTTAAATCATGCTAACAACAAGTTAACTCTATGATAAGTCAATTTTTGAATAAACGTTATGAATAAACAAAACTTCATGCTAAATTATGTTAGGTTCATGCTTAATCATGTTAACTTCATGTTAAATCCTGCTAACAACATGTTAACTCTATGATAAGTCAATTTTTGAATAAACGTAATGAATAAAGAAAGCATTATATCATGTAAGCTTCATGTTAAATCATGCAAACATTATGCTAGCTTCATGCTAAATCATACTAGCTTCATGTTAAATCATGTTACAGTCATTGACATTAACAGTCATTATATTATTTCTTTACTTAAAAAATGTACATTAAAGGTAGTTTTAATGTAGCTATCTACATTTCCAGATTAACTGGCAGTGTAGCTAACTTTGCAAAATGCGAAATTCCTAGTTATTTCTCATTATACAACAGCTGGCAACCATTAGTTGTAATTCATTTTAAAGCTCCCATTCTTTCTGTATTTTGCAAGATAACATGTCTTCATGTTTCACGTGTAAAAATGTGGTATTTTTCACACAATTTACTTATCTGTATAGCGCTGTTTTCACTGTCCTCAAAACGAGATGATGTCTTCCTTGTTCTACGAAGTCCCTCCTTCAGAAATACGTGACGAGTTCTAAGGTGTAGTTTGTTTAGTGTGATATGATTCGATAGCAGCTTAGCTTAGCAGAGCCGTTTGAGCCAAAGCTGGTGACTGACGTATTCCTGTGGGCAGAGTTTAGTCACAAAAAAAAAGTTTTACTGACGTAATTAAAGCAGGAAATAGAGGGCTGTAGTCCAAACCGGCCATTCACTGTAGGCTTTGAAAGAGGAATTCTATTAAAGAAAATATATCGCCTGGTGGTGAACTTTGAGCTTTATCATTTTACAGGTATTATTTATGCTATTATAGCAACATTACACACTAACTACGGTTTAAAAAATTGGATCAGGAAGAACGTGACCTTTAAGTAATGCAGGTATAAATGGATCGCATTTAGTCTGGAACCTCACCTATCAGCAAGCCAATCTGAAGTTAAAATCAACTTCCAACCAACTTGCTCTAAGGATCATTGGAACACTCAAGCCTTTCCACCACGTCAAGGTAGCGATCCCTGGAAAGGACCCCCCCACACACACACACATTGGATAGTATTGCTCACTATACTTTAAATGTAGTTTTGTTGATTTTGATATTAAGTTTATTCTTTAGTTTTTTTTATATTTCTCAAGTGGCTATAATTAATTAATGTTGCTCAAAGTGTGAACACTTAATTATTTTGGAAACAAGAAATTGCCTTTCAGGATGATGCGGTCAATAGGATTCTGGTTGAGTGGATTTTATATTAAGGCAGCCTATAATTTCTTACAGCCCCTCATTTGATGCTTTTGGCCCAGAAAGCATCACATCCACTTCACACATCACATCCATTTCACACCCCCCCTACTTGGGCAGGTGCCCAGGGCGGTGATGTCCTGCCTTAGGTTGCCCCCCGCTGGCCAAAAGGAAGTCTTACCCGTCATTGGATCATCACCTCATGCCACTGGTTACCGCTCTATCCCATTAGGCAAAAAGTATCATAGGGTCCCGTTTTAGTTTTAAAGTATGATTTATGTGTTTTCTTGGGGTTGGTAGAACGGCACTCTGAGATCTACCACAAGCAGAAAGAAAACAGAAGTGTTGATTAATCGATCATATTTAATGATTGTTTCGTGTTAACCATGCTGAGAAAACAATTTACTGTTTGTTGTGACATGTTTAAATGGTGAACAGCACAGGACTGCAGGTGTGCCATTGTTATATTACTTTATATTAAATACTAAAGCTTTAATTTCCAGGAGAATGATGCTTGAAAATAAATGTAGCTACCAAATGATGCCACCAGCTAGACTATTATTAAAATAGCATTAATTAGCATCATTCTGGTTAAGCTGTGCTGCTCTAGAAGGGTGTGTGTGGGGGGGGGGGGCGTTTGTTTGTGTGCACACAAACGACCCCCCAAATGTCCCGGGGAGGGGGGGCGTTTGTGGGGGGGGGGCGTTTGGGGGGGGGGGCGTTTGTGGGGGAGGGGAGCGTTTGTGGTGGAGGGAAGCGTTTGTGGTGGAGGGAAGCGTTTGTTGGGGAATGGGGAGGTCGAGTGGTACCGAAAACAGATATAACTATATAAACACAACTATATAAACACAAAACCATTATATACATATATAAACAGCTACATAACATACTACAAAGGAATTATCCAAAAAACTTCCTTACAAATCTGTTTAAACTGTCTTCACATACAAATGCATAACTAAAATGTAAGTACTCTGAAAAAGAGAGTACAAAACTCCAGTGTCTGCAGACCTCTCACGACTGTTCCAAACACAGGTAATTATTTCCATTCGGGACGAAACAAATGATTAGCTTGCGCGAATATCACTCTCTTTCGTGACCATGGCACCACCCGTTGCTATGGGATCTGCCCAGACATGCGCACACCCGATTGATTTGAACGTGCACGAGGCACTCTAGGAAGAGCAAAAGTATGGCAGAGAAAGTGCATTTAGAACTCACAGAAAGTCCATTCAGAACTCACAGTACCTGCATATCCAGTCAGTGAAGGCAAACAAGGCAAAAAAGGAATAAACGCAGCAATCAAACGAGAATAAATATCACGTGGCTTTTCCTCGAGTCGATGATGCTGTAGCGGTATTGTCTGCGGAGTGTAGTCCTCATCAGAGTCAACAATGCTTTCATCACGGAAACTTTTCCATGCAAAACACTGGCTTAATTTTGAGTACTAAAAGCCATCCTATCTGTTTATATTCCTAGTGATAAAGTTAGGTGTATTATTACATGTGATTGTGACTTGATGTTATTACATGCACCGCGTACCTTCCTCTCCGCTTGTCTGAGGTAAATCCTTCTCCCAGCAAAGCTGTCGGTGTTGCGCGTTCATGTGTTTTGGGGGCGTGGCTTTAGAAGAAACCCAGAAAGGAGGGGGTGGAGTGAATGGAAAAATGAGAGGTCTACAAACACTCGATTTTTCTACTCTCTTTTTCAGAGTACTTACATTTTACTTATGTATTGATATATAAAGACAGTTTGAACAAATTTGTAAACAAGTTTTTTTAGATAATTCCTGCCTATCCTGCCTTTAACACTCACAGTTTATCATTTTTTACAGCAATTAGTCCAAAACACAGTAGACAGGATCGTGGTAGCTGTAATATGTGTGGAGTACTCCTGCTCTGGCATGTGAGTGTGAGCTGCTAATAAACACAGGATCAAGAAGAGTGTTATTTTCTGTGGTCCCAGTATGAATCAGTTGTGTGTATCCTTTGTCTTTAAACAACTTCAGAATGGGTTTGTTTCCATGGGACAGCTGGTCTTCATTGAAGTCTCCACAAACTATAACAGGGTTGATGTTTATGATCTCCAGGGATATCAAAAGGGCATTTAGACTTTTCAAAAATTCTTTTAGGTTGTAATTAGGTGGTCTGTAGATTACTGTAACAAGTGCTTGTTTTGGGTCTTCTACCTTTAAAACCAAATATTCCATGTCTGTCACATTCTGTATGTACATCAAAGGATGTGCTTGTAAGCAGTTTTTCACATACATGGCCACACCACCACCATTTCTGTTAGCCAACTGTACACTGTTTGTGTAGGATGCATGTCTGTTGCGCTTGTAGATTCTGTATCCATCAAGCTGAAGAGATTCAGGAACATCTGAGCCTGAAAGGTGTGTTTCAGTGAGACACAAAATGTCAGCCAACAGAAGCTCATTGTGACTTTTTAAATCATCCATATGACACTGCAGTCCTTCTGTGTTATGGTGAATGATTTTTAGAGCTGAATCCCAGTTTGAATCCTGAACAATGTGTAGAAAAGGTTGGACTTTGTGAAAGTCAGCTTTTGGCATGCTATCCAATGAGGAGCTTATTTCTGGATCACAGAAAATTTTCTTTTCTTCAAAGTCAATAATGTGCAAACCAGTAAGTGATGTGGTTCTGCTAAGTGCAACATACGCCATGCCTGGTTCAAAGATATGTTTAAGAGATACAACAGCACAATGGGTTGTCATTCCTTGCACTTTATGGATGGTGCATGCAAACGCAAGTTTCATAGGAAATTGCCTTCGAACTGTGCCTTTTCTTTTTAATGGTTCTTCTGACCTCTCTATATACACAATGTTGTCATCTCCACCAGATGCTTTGTTACGATGTTTCTGTCCAGCATTTACATTATCCAAGTAAAGACCAA
Source organism: Misgurnus anguillicaudatus (assembly GCF_027580225.2). NCBI lineage: Eukaryota > Metazoa > Chordata > Actinopteri > Cypriniformes > Cobitidae > Misgurnus > Misgurnus anguillicaudatus. The sequence goes on from NC_073341.2 coordinate 24,771,515, forward strand.
TTAACAGTACAAATAGAACACCATCTCGTTCCTGAGTTGTTATTTTTGCCACTTTACCAAAAGTGCCATTAACCAGTCCATCTTCCACATCAATATTTCTGGTAAGCATTACTCGTGCACCAATAGCAATCTGTAGTCTGTCACTAAGATCACATTTGTCTCCTTTAAATGGTGCAGCCTGCCTTTTCATTTCACCTGTTCGAGAATCTTTTTTATAATCATGTGCATCAATGGTAACAATATTTGAGAAGCCAGAGGATATGGCTGCAGTGTTGTAATTGTCTACCTCTTTGTTGGTTGCATAAATGTGTAATACATCAGTGGGACACTCTTCAGGAGATGATTTTATAACAGCCTGTAACATACAACTGTCTGCCTCAGTGAGTTTCTCGTGCTTCTGTTTTATCCTCAGTCGGTTGAGCAGCTCAGCATATGCAAGATCATCTCTCTGCCTCATAATCTGTGTCAGTGTTATAATCTGAAATTGATCTTTCCAGAAGTCCAGCACATGGTCCTCATATACACAGAGTGGTTTTGCTTTTCCAAGAGGAGGTAACTGTTGAAAGTCTCCTACAGCAAGAACTGACAATCCACCAAAAGGTTTCTGGTTTCCTTTAATCTGCTGGAGTCTCCAGTTCACATAGGCAAACAACTGTTTTGACACCATGGATATTTCATCAATAATTAGGATGTGTACATTTGAAAAGTCTGCCCTAATTTCATCCAAGCTATTTCCCAGGCCTTGGTATGGAGGTTTTAAGCTTCTTGGGAGTTTTAAAAGACAGTGCAGTGTTTTACCAGAGATATTAAAGGCAGCAGTACCTGTGAACGCTGATAAAAGTACAGATGGTTTGGAAATATCAGTGTGCTCTCTTACACATGGAAGCTTGCGCAATATTTTAGTTGCTTCTGCATATATAGATTTAATAACATGTGATTTACCAACTCCAGCTCCTCCATTCAAGAAATACAGAAACTGTTGTGGTTTTTCACCAAAAACACATTTTCTGCACCAGTCTCGCACAGCATAAAATACAGAAGCTTGTGTTTGATTCAAGCTTTGATACATTTTGCGAATCTGTACAGGATTCATCTGGGCAGCTTCCATGACTGGCATAGCTGTGTTACTGACAGAGGTAGATGCTGTGTATTCAGGAACGTCATCTTGTTCATGTTCATCATTAACATTGGTTGGTTCACATTCCAGTATGGTTTCTAATCGGATAAGTTCATTTGCTGGTGCTAATGTAGTCCATGCATCCTCAACTGGACCGTTTTGTTCAAAATCCTCGATTGCCTGTTCTATAGCCTCATTATGCTTCTCATATTTCTCACGATTCCCATTCACAATCCTGTACACACGCTGCAGTTCATCAGTGCCTGATAATCTTACTGAAGCAAATGTATAAAATGATTCATATGTCTTAAATCTTGATGACTTAAGCTGTTCATCTGTGCGATATGGTAAGTACAGCTTTAACAGTGTTCCGAAGTATTTTTCTGGATTTTTTTGTTGTGAGAAACGGGCAAATCTAATAACAGCAGGTTTTCCCTTTGTTCTTTTCTGTATGTGTCCTGCATTGTTTTGTAGTGGCAAAACATTTTTTCCCTTTTTCTGTGCTCCATAAACAATGCGATATTCACTTACAAATTCAGCCATGCACATGTTCTCAAATTCAAGTCTGTTTGGTCTGGCTTTGTATTTGTCTGGCAATCCAGTCATCCACACATTTTCCAAGTCAGGGTCCATTGTTTGTAAGCACTTCATTGGTAAACTCATCTTTACAGCATTATCATCAGTAGATATGAATATGACGGCTCGTGATGATGATTTCAGTTTCAGACTGCATGTGCGAGCGACTGCTTCCTGGCAGCTTACCTCACGATTTTTGGCATAGGAATTCATGACTTGCTTCATGCTCTCACGGTCAGACAGGTTATCATGACTTGAATCTTTAATTACTTTTTTCAGATAATCACTCATCTCATGTTCAGCTTTGGAAATGTATGAGAGAATGTACATGATACAGCTGTAGGGATTCAGAATAAACTGTATGTCCATGTTTGCGTTCCAAGCTCTTAACAGCAGTGGATTATACCCATTAACCCAGCAGTCCTGTGGACGTCTCTCCATGACTACTAAACTCGATGTAGACAGAGACTCAACATAGTTTTTGTACTCTTCATAGGTCATGTTTAATTTATGGAGAAGTTGTGCAGTTGTTTCAAAATTCTGAGTCGAGTCATTCAGGAGATCCCACACCTTTTGAAGCTGTTCTTTCACTTGTGCAGTACTGCCCATTTCTCTCTCATCTGTTGCTTCATTGTGTTCATCAGACTCATCTATAGGAGGCGGCCTGGGATGAGTTATCATAGTCCTTTTCATGGGTGGTTTAGGAAATCCAAATCTGCAGTGCTTGTTATTTTTTCTACAAGATCTGGAGTGGTTACGACTGTGCAGCTGTACTTCACTTACAACTTTGTGCAGTTCTGGGTCTTTGTTTGGATCTGGAAGTTTACATGAGATATATTTATCAATGAAATTGCACACATCTTCATCTTGATCTTTTTCAAATTCTGGAGCATCTTTAACCCAGAATAAGCAGTGTATGTGTGGGGAGCCACGTTGTTGGAACTCTACTCTGTAAAAAAAGTCAATGACTTCACCGATAGGTTGAGCAGGTGACATTATAAGATCTCTCATTAAGGCTTCAACTCGTTTTTCAAACATCCGCATGGCTGTGACAGGGTTACTTTTAAGTATTTCACATTTTTGTGACCAGTCTAATTCAGAGAAGTTTACAGTTTCACCTTGTTGTATTTTTATAGCAGTAATAACCTCTTGCCATCTCATCTCAGCAGCACTAAATGTACAGAAAAACGTTGGTGTGCCCAACTGTCTTAGCATAGCAAACAAATCACGCAGAGTTTTCTCCCAGTAAGCTGGCGTTCCTCTTAAAGGTTGCATAAAACGTGTTGCCTCTTTGTGATGCACAAGTTTTTCTAACTCACGTTTATCCTGTAGCAGTGAACAGTTTATTCTGCGTCCTTCGCGTGTCATAGGTTTCGCTTTTCGCAACTGAATGGACATACTAGAAGTGGCCATGTGCATTTCTGTCACAAATTGTGCAAAGAAAATGTAGTTTGTATCACATGCACAACGATTATCAACAGAAAATAGTCTTGTGTTAAAGTATCTGCTGGGAGAGATACTTTTAACTCTGTCAGACTCATCAAAAGTGTTTTTACCATCAGGAAACTGCACTGGAAATGCCATAGACTCAAGCTTAGGAATTTTAAAAATGCTTACAGGGCTGTTTCTCTCTGCTGGGGCAATGCAAAAAATCCCATCGTCATAAGACAACAACTGCTGTCCAAGATCAGGGGGCTGTAGACATGTGTCTAAGACAAGACCTGAGTGTTGTTCTGTGGTAGAATCAGGATCATCATCTAAACCATCATTATTGTTATTGCTCTGTTGTTCACTGATCTCACTTTGGATGTTGTTTTCAGTGTCCATTGGCTCATCATGTGCACTAGGCTGTTCCTGCTCATTAAGCATTTCACTTGCTGAAAGTCTTTCATTTATAACAATGTCTTTATATTCTAAATGGATTTCTTTCAGTTTACTTAAAGCAGACAAAACTTTGTGCATATTTAGAGTCTGATACTGATAATGACCTTGATAACATAGACGTCTTTTTAGTTTCACTGTAAGCAGCTGTGATTCACTTCTTGGCCTGGGTAAACAATTTACTGTTGTTTCCACTTCAGATGCTACAGAAATTACAGCTCCCTTTATAGCTCTCTGTTGGCCTTTAGGAAGTGTTAAAATTTTAGCAAAGGGAATGTACTTTGCAATAACATGTCTTTCTAGGATATTCAAATTACACAGTTCTGGGGGGATTGGAGTAAAATTAAGCTTGTTGGCTACAGCAATATTTGGCATTACACCTTTTAAAAGTGTTGTATGGCAGCTGTGACAGATCCATTCTGTGCTTCTCTCCTCAAAGACACACTGATCAGGGCAATCAGAGCAAATGTGAACATAGTTACCTGTCAAACATTGTGAAACAACGGCTTGATTTTTTTGATAGCTTTCACGATCACAACTACGCACTTGATTTGAAAAGAGTGCTCTTGCACAGCATGTGCAGACATATGTTGGACCTTGTTTAATTACCTTTCTAAAAGTATGCAATGCTGTCAAAACAACTGGATTTAGTATTTCAACAGGCTGGATGTTACTGAATGCTTCTGTCACTTGCCGCATGTGATAAATTATTCTGTATTTGTATTGTATGTGTTGTGCACACTGTATCTTGTGAAGTACTTTTAGTGCAGACAACTTGCTTTGAGATTTGAATATAGAGTATTGTTTGTGGCGGGCTTTGAAATGTTGATCACCGTGATAAAGTTGTTTAAATGTTTTCTTTCGTTGATCATAAAAGATTAAATCATTTTTGCACCTGTCTGTAAAATACTTCTTTTGTTTTTGCCTGAAAATAGGATCTCTTAAATATCTATTAACAATATAGTGCATATGTTGCTTCCTATATTTAATATTATTTCTGTAATTTAAAGTTATGTATTTTTTTTGTCTCTCTCTGAATTTTTCATCATTCCTGTAATTAGTAGTTATGTAATTTTTTTGTCTCTCTCTGAATTTTTCATCATTCCTGTAATTAGTAGTTATGTAATTTTTTTGTCTCTCTCTGAATTGTTCATCATTCCTGTAATTGGTAGTTATGTATTTTTTTTGCCTCTCTCTGAATTGTTTATCATTCCTGTAGTTAGTGATTAAATTACTCTTTTTTTTCTCCTTGTATTCTAAATTATGTGTATAACTGTTTTTCCTTGTTTGTATGAGTTTTCCTCTATAATTGACATCCATCAAATACTTGGTTCTCATTGCCTGCTTATTTTTTTCCTTGTATTCAGCAATTTTTCTGTATTTATAGTGTTTCATTAATTTTCTTTTATTCTGTTTATTTTCTTCATTACTATTCTGAGATAGAGCCTGTTTTTTGCCACAAGTATCTTTTTTTGGAACCTTTTCTTCCTGCCATTTTTTTATATAAAATTTTCGTCTTTGAGTCATGCTAAGTTTTTTAGATTGCTGCTTTACATCTATTGGTTGTAATTGTAGGGAATTTTGAGCTGATAATGTCAGTTGCTGAAAAGAACCATCTGATGTCATTTGAAGTATGTCAGGACCAAATTCACTTAATTGTATACTTTTATCTTGGGCTATATTTTCAGTAGTGGTAGTAACAACATCATGCATCTGATCTTGTTCAGTCAGTTGTTCATATCCATCAGCAACTGTCCTTGTAAATGATACTGGCAGCAGATCAAATTGTTCTTGATCACTCAACTGTAAACATCCTTGAAACAATAGCAACAGTCTCTCTATAAGGTCTTCTAAATGGGCAAATGACAACATTACAGCAGTACCTGTGCTTTCGTCAGCAAGCATGCCATCTGGCGTTCTGCAGTGCGAATCAAAATATCCAAACCTCCCTGAGGAATCTCTGAACACCGCGATGCAATGGGCTCCACAGAGTAGTAGGGCATATTTTATATCAAGTCTCAGACGTTGCAGAGTATTTTCAAGGTTTTCAGACCCCGTTAGTGCAGGTGTATCTCTTAGTAATCCAAACCTCAGAGGATGTTTGACAATGTCATAGCACTGTGAGTTTGTCTCAATTGTGTTTGGAAGCTCGTCAAAATGTAAGAAACTATGAAGAAACTGTCCATTGCGCTCTAGTGATTGTTTCACGCTAGTGTACACAGCATCACCTTTTTGCAATATGCAATCTAAATCCAAACTTTGCAACTCATTATGTTCACTATGCATTGCGAGAAACATTAATGCATTGCAAGTACACTGGCTGCCTCTAGAATAAACGTTATACCTTGGATCACTTTGACAGTGGGACGCCACAACAGACAGCACGTATGGGTTCAGGTCATCTGTACCTGTCGAAGAACTGGCAATACTGCTGGTGTCTAATGGAGCCTTTACCTTCCGACGTTGCTTCTGGGCTTCACTTCTCTTTCCTTTTCTTGGCATTTTAACACTGTTTACACTAAATTTGTGTATAAACGAGTAATGCCTGTTTTTGTTTGTTTATGCAAAAAATTAAACCAATAACACCTTTTAGTATCTCAAACGTATTTTCTTACTTGTATAAAACACCTATATAATCAACTACACAGTAAGGTATTGAGATATACGAGGCAACTAGGTTGAGCAGATGTAATGCTTAAACACAGATAAATTTTTAAATATATGACTGATTATGAACTTTCAGCCACAGGTAATGTCTATTATGCAATCAATTACTCAAGTTAAATATATGACACACAAATATATGAAAATATTACTTATGTAACTGTAAGCACGAATGCTTTAAATCACAATGGTGTTATATAGCACACAACGTCACGTATGAATGTGTATTCCCTCCTAACACAGATTCAATAAGATTTAAGGAAATTTTTACTGTTAACTTATCCACTGAAGTTTAACTATGTGATTAACAGGAATGCATAAACAGAACTAATGTAATACTAGCACAGATTTAACAACTCGGATTAATGTAAAATGATATTATAACCAAGACTAATGTAAGACTAAACCCAAATGTAATAACACAGATTAATGTAAAACAGATGTTATAACTCAGACTAATGTAAGACTAAACCCAAATGTAATAACACAGATTAATGTAAAACAGATGTTATAACTCAGACTAATGTAAGACTAAACCCAAACGTAATAACACAGATTAATGTAAAACAGATGTTATAACTCAGACTAATGTAAGACTAAACCCAAACGTAATAACACAGATTAATGTAAAACAGATGTTATAACTCAGACTAATTTAATACTAGCACCGATTAAATAACTCAAAACTAATGTAATACTTCACACAGATTAATCAAGACTAATGTAAAACCGATGGTATAACTCTGACCAATGTAATACTGGCACAGATTTAATAACACAGATAACTCAGACTAATGTAATAAGTAACACAGATGTAATGTTTATAATAAATAAAATGTCACCCAAATGTACTTAAACGTCTACTGTACAGTATGTGTTTTGTACCTTATAAAATCTATTTAAATAAAATACAGCCAGTGTATGATAAACAACACCACAAAAAAATACTAATGTAACGTTAAACAGTAGGCTTCAAAAGCTGAGCTTGAATCCGTGGTACTTCTTGAAGACAACAGGCAGCAAGGTGTACTGGAAGAGATGCTTTGGAGCTCCTTTTCTCTTGCAGTAGTTGAAGTTCACTAACTGGTGTCAATGTTCACTTGGTTTTTGTAGTAAGGCTCACAGGAAGAAGATTTTCAGGCTCACAGGAAGGGGGTTTTCAGAATCACAAGAAGCGTTTTTTCAGAATCACAAGAAGCGTTTTTTCAGAATCACAAGAAGCGTTTTTCAGAATCACAAGAAGCGTTTTATACGTTTTCAGCGTTTTTATACGTTTTCAGCGTTTTTATACATCTGGCCATTTTTTTTAAGATGCGTAGGCAAGCAGCAAGATGCATTTGTCAGGTTTGCATTGGTAGATTGCAAGCAGAGCAGCAGCATTTGGGGGGGGGGGCATGGCCAGTTATTTTATTAGTTGATGAAGTGAAAGTACAGAATGGAACAGCGGTGAAGATTTAAGCAAAGTAAAGGTTTGAAATTTAATTTAAAGGTATTGAAAGGACAAGACAAGAACATACAACAAACAGAGAAAAAAAAACAAGTTAGTTACACTGTAAAGATAAACCAGCATACATAATATTACATAACATTACAACATACACAGTAAATGTAAACGAGAACATAAATTATTGTAAATGGAGCAGGACATTACATGCATTACTATATTTATCTGTTTTTCTATTTCTTTTTTTACTAAATGTGTTATGAATAATAAAAATCACTACTTGTATATTATAATGTAAAATATAAACTTTTTCGTGACAGCTCTAGTTACAGTGTCTCACAAAATTGAGTACACCCCTCACATTTCTGCAACTGTTTTAGTTTATATTCTCAAGGGAAAAAACTAGAGGTGGGACAAAAAAAATAAATTATTCGATGCATCACGATGTGGCCGTGGCACATTCTGAATCGATTCACAAATGTCAAGAATCAATTCTTAAATGTTTGCTTACAAAATAATAACGTGATGTTATCAGAACCAAAATGTGGGACTCAACGGGGGAGCGGTGCTGCACACGGACAGCTTGAAAGAGTGCGCACTGCACGAGCACCTACAGTGGAACACAAGCAGTAGAGAAAGAAATAAACAAATACATCTAGGACATCCCTGTTTCTAAACTGCAAGAAAACAATATACACTTTGTGATGTTGTTCCTCTGCCTTTTCTATGTTCAGTGAGTTGCAAGGAGAAACAGCACATTTAATTTACTGACTCATCTGATCGTGCTAATAGCGTTTCCTTAAACCATTGGCTGACTGTTTAGATATAAGAACATGAATATATTTCTGTAAAAATATCCACATAGCTTGTTATCTAAGACACTGGGTGTGCTGCATTAGATAAATGAAACAATGTGCTACTTGTATAGCAGAATAGATTTACTATCCTCTAAAAATAACTAAACCTACAGCCATTATTGTCAAGATAGCTGACAACATAAGTGAGTACACCCTATATGATAGTAGATGTTGTAGTCCTCATGCTGTACGTCAGGTGCAGAAGCTGGCTTAAAAAAACATAAGTGCTGCCAACATTGCATTACAAATTGCAGAACGTCAGATTGTCAGTGCTCAGACCAAATGCCACACACAGCAACAATTCGGTTTGCATGGCCCAACACCACAAATGCTAGACACCATCTAATTTTAAATTCACACAAATTTATGTTTAAGTTTGTTTAAGACCACAGGATATGATTCCTGCCATTCATGCTCCTGGTTAGGTCATCTTCAGCAAAATGTTTGTGGGGTTTCTTGTAAGCCAGTTTCAGAAGAGGCTTCCTTCTGGAATGACAGCCATGCACTGATTTACTGTAATTTGAGCACTGATAATCTGACCTTCCAGTTTCTTCTGTAATCTTCTGTAAAGCAATGTTAGCAGCACTTATGTGTTGTTTTTAAACTGCTCTAATACAAGATAACCAAATTTGTAGGGTCCGGTCTAGCAAATAAAACATGAACATAATGAATAGGTTTTGTATTGTTAAATGATATACATTTATAATTACTTAGAGTGTACTCGCTTTTGTTGCCAGCTATATTGACAATAATGGCTGTATGTTCAGAGAACAGTTAATCTATACTACTATCACTGATCTATATAAATGACTGGATTGTGCATAGAATGCTTAACGTAACAGCGTGAGGTGAAGCCAGCGCAGAGTTCGAGCCGCCATCTTGGTATACCCAATCGGCAGAGGGCGTCATTGACTTCCATTCAAAATCATGTTTTAAATTCACCCGCTTTACAGCGTATCAGTCACGCAAGATTATTTTTAGGATATGTGTACGTAAATTAACTGTTAATTCTGGTGTTATTTGCAGTGTTTATGTTTTAATCGGGCAGGAAAAGGGATTTATAAAAAACATTTAAGGTGAGTGTGTCTAAAGTTTTTTTTTTGACATTCAGCTACACGGTCAGCGTTATTTCTCTAAATAAGTTTAGGTAACTTGTAAGTTTAAATAACATAAACAAAACCAGCAAATTATTGCGTGCACATACGGTACAAAGTATGATTATTTATTTAGATTTCAGAATGAGCACGTTTGTCATTAATACTAAATATGCTGCGGTCTGTCTGCTGATCTGATACTGTAATGAAGATGAATGTATAATAACTGATTAAAAACTAAAATGTACAACTTTCAGTAAATAACTATGTACATGCTTAGGATGTTTGTGTTGTAATAATGTACAGGGTAACTTTAGATATAAAAACGAAGACTATTGAAGTGATGTTTTATTATTAAAATCTGATCGCGTCCATTGATTTAATAGAATGTTTGGGTATACCAACATGGCGGCGCGGTGGCTTCACAGTTGTGACGTCATGGCAATCCAGTCATTTATATAGATCAGTGACTACTATACAAGTTGCACTTGACTACTCAAAAATATATACAAATTTCTATAGTACTGTTCCTTGAGAAGATATACTAAAATAAATGGTTGCTGAAATGTGAGGGGTGTAAGATACTTTTGTAAGATACTGTACATCTGTAATATCTGACAGTGTTACTTACAATAATGAATAAGACGTCCAATAGAAAATGTCCTAAAAGAAGAACAAAAAGACAAATTTTGATTTAAAGTTCAGACAAGGTATGATTAAAGTTATACAACAAAATACAGTGTCATCAACATTTTGTGTTTCTGCCATCCCCCAAGTCATACACAGCATTCCCAAACTAGTCATATCCATTAGGGCTGTGTATTGCAAACAATTTCTGAACTCTCTTCAGCTAAACACACACTTTACACCTGCAGCTCTTTGTCGTCTTTCTTCCTAAATGCGTTACTGTTAAGGGCGTCACGATTTTGATTTTAAATCGAAATTGATTGAAATTAAGTCTCAACCTTGAACTTCGAATTAAAAAAATGGGATCATCGATGTGCCACGCCCCCATGTCACGTCCGGTCGGCTTACCAAGCGGGGAAAAAACCTCTCAGATGTGCTTTTAAAAACAATGGTCCAGCGGAACGCGATTTATATTTTAAACACGAGGGATGTATTGCTGCAACTCCTTGAAATGCATATCATAAACAGGATTACTATCTAATGATCTGACTTCGGACAGAGCGCAGCTCTCTGCAAGTGTGCGAGAGTGAGAGAGGCGCCAAGATGCAGCGTGTTCTATTTTAAACAAAAGGGATAGTTTGCCTCAGCTCACAAGAAACGCATTAAACTGAACAAATATGTACGGATTACTACTTTAGTTTATGTTTAGACTTCAGACAGATGCAACAGTGCGTGCACGTGAGATTGAGAGAAGCGGAGGTACTTATGATGCGCTGGATTTATTTCAGATGCAAGGAGGAGTCCAAGGCGCGTAGATTAAGTCTATGTGCGTGCAAGCTCTACAAGTGAAGCCCACAACCCCCCCATGCAGGGAAAGCACGGAATGTGCATGTTATGTAAAACTATAATAATAATAATAATAATAATGGCATAACATTTTTTGTCTTTGAAAAAAGTTAAAACAGAGAATCGAATCGTGACATTAGAATCGAAAATGTAATTGAATCGAGGATTTGGAGAATCGTGACACCCCTAGTTACTGTATTATAAGATAGTGAATAAAAGGCCATGCTATAGGTTTATTATGAATTGCTTCAGACACAACGTGCAGTCCTTATGTGCAATTCTACCTAAACTGCTGAATGGGTGAGTGATGATGTTAAAGTTAAGATATCTGCGTAAAAAGAAAGATAATGCACACATCACCAGGAGCTCACGAGCTTAGCACTAGGGGTTTAACGGTATGTGTATTCGTACCTGACCGTTTCGGTACAGGGCTTTCGGCATGGTGCACATGTGCACCGTATGGCCGAATGCAATCTTTTGTGTGCGAAACATAGATACATTTTCGTGTTTCCACATGAACATATTAAGTTGCGGAAGACTCCGCGTTCGGCGCAAGTCTACTGTCAAACATATAACATTAAAAAAAGTATTTACTTAGCTGTATATTCGTTTGATTATTGATGTAAACGTTTACGGGGCTGCTTATGTGTCGTGTCTAAAAGTGCGTGTTAAATGCATGTCAACGCGCTGTTTTGTTCTTTCAAAAGTGAGTGAGAGGTTGCACGTCTTTCGTTGCTACACAATCATGAGCCGTGCTTTCTGTGACAGCGAGAATAACGGAATGTGTGATCGGATTTTTCATCTGCACCTCACGTCAATCATATAATCGTCGCAATTAGGGGTGTAACGATATTACAAACCGAACCAACCGATCGCGATACACCACCCACGATACGAATCGCAAAACTCCTGTGGTGTGTCGCGGTACTCTCACGCCTCCTGCTGCCCATTGTTGAGGTTAATGTCACTTATCTCTGACTAACTAATATATCAATAAAAAAATATTTGCATACATTTGATTAAATTCTATTAGTAACAACTAATAAGAGCTTTTTAAATCCTGTTTTAAATATTATATTCCAAAGTTACTGTTTTCCAAGTGCATGTCATGTCATTTGACTTGGGAGTGAGCGCAGGTCACAGGATGGCTGCTCCGCTTGAGATTGCAGATCCTCCGGACACATTTAAGTCTCTTGTGTGGAACATTTTGGTTTTCTAGTGGAGTACAGGAATGGAATTCGTGTCGTAGACAAATCATACACAATCTGTCGTAACTGTGTGCGTCTGTGTGTGTGCTTGCGTTCGCATGCGTGTGTCAGATTGGTTAACCGAAGTGTAATGGAAGAGCACGAGATCATTCTCCAAAACAAAAGTAAAACTGTAACAAGACGTTGTCTGTCTGAGGTAAAAACACGGGGTTAACACGTTTGTTGATATTTTTATCGCAACAGTGATTTAATTTGTTTATATCTGCCTGTTCAGCACAAAGTTTGCGTGTTTTATCGCCTCTGCTGTCACTGCATGAGAAAAGAAATCATTAATTAATCTGTTTCTTGATGTTAAAACATGTAAAGTGATGCATGGTCTCTGTTCATCTGTTCTCTTCTTAACAAATAAATAAACACATTTTAACGTGTATGCTCGTTTTGTAAGTTCATGATTAAAATGAACATGTAAACAAAAACAATTATTATCAGCATGAAATGACGGATAATAAGTGATGGCGGAATTTTTAAAAGTGGAAAAAGTCTAAAACGACCTCTGGTGTGTGTGATGATTACATTGATTACTTCATTACTGATAATAAACCCACATTATACTCGGATTTACAGATTCATAGTACATAGTGATGCACCGAAATTAAAATTCTTGGCCGAAACCCGAAAAAAGCAAACCAAGGCCGAAAAACCGAAACACCGAAAGAAATTATGCCAATTATTAGTACAATTGCATTTATGGCTATTATTGTGTACTAACTAGGGGTGTGTGACGGATCAAAAAACTCACAGTTCGGATCACATTACAGTTTTTGAGGCACAGATCAGATTATTTTTCCGATCAGCAAAAAGCGGGTGGGAAAAATCTAATAAACAATAAAGAAATTGCAAACATTTATAAAAAAGTACAAACTTGTACATTAATAAGGTCTGAAATTAGCATTACAGAAATCAAATTAAATGAATCATAACACAATAAATTAAATATATTATTATTCTTTAGAGCTATTTGTCTCTTTGTCATGGGTTTTTTGATTAACATTAATGACACAGACTTAAGTAGGTTAATCTGACTGTAATCTATACATACACTTAAGACAGAAACAAATGTTTTTATTAGAAAAAGAATACTGTGGAGATAATTTTGTTTATATATGCCCTGTCTATAACAGAGAGATTTTATGTTTGCTTGTTTTTTTTAAACGCGTCTCTCTCGTATGTGCACTAAGGTCACTTAAACGCGCGTGCACACATAGAGAATGAGGGTGAATCTCAAACAGCGCAACAGTCACTCCACATACAAACGTTACGTTGTGTTTCATTGCTTTACTCGCCAAATGTACGTTAATGGATTACAGTATGAGACACATTAGCGCGACTCTCTCTAAAGTTTACACATCAAGACATGCTTAATCTTTGCAGACACGTGCAAACGGCTCGACCGTGAGTGAAACCTGCTTGAACACGGAGGGGAGGGGTGGGTGACGACTGATCACCGTGAGTGAAACCCAAGCACTAGCACACAGATGGAAGGGACGCGGTTGACATTCATTTTCGGTTGACATTTTCGGCTGGATTTTTTATTTCGGCCCGAAACCGATAATGCCATTTTCAGCCGAAATTTTTGGCGACCGAAATTTCGGTGCACCCCTAATAGTACATGTATTAGTTGACTTCAATAGTAACATTTTCAGCATTTTAGCTAAGGAATGATATTCATCACCTGATAAACAGCTATTTACAGTCCTGCATTACTACAGTTAAAGTTTGATTTTAAGTTTGTTTGCCAAAGTTAATAAAGAAAAAGTCAATTAATTTTTGTTGTTATTATTAAGTTAAGTTAATCTATTGTTCCTTAGGATTGCTGGTAAAGTGACAGGAACCCTACACCCACAGCAAACCGAACCGAATCGGACCGAACCGTGGCTCCAAAACCGCTCCGAACCATGCCATTGGTGTATCGTTACACCACTAGTTACAATGCGAACAGTTAATCTTGTCGGGACAGAGAAGAGCTGTGGAGGGGTTTGTTATGAATATTATTGTAAAGCAGTCAGTTATTTACTAAATTAATTGTAAATGGACAGGTGTTACAAAAGCTACTAAGGAATTACTTGATTCAAAATGACACAAATTTGACTTACCTGTGGAATGTGGATGGCTCTTAAAAGAGCCTTTGGGTTCGCTTGAATATATCCACTAAAAAGTGGGGTTTGTTGTGAAGCACCACAAACTGGATGTTGGCTGATGTTTAGGGAACATAAAATGTAAAACAAGAAATAATCACTTAGTATCTAAATCAAATATTACAAGTCTATATACAGATAATTTAATATAAAAAAATACTCACACAGCTGAAGCAATAACCTGTCTGTAGAACAGCAAAAAAAAGAGAGATGTTACTAACTAAAAATGAAATGCAAGTAAAAAATGACGTGCCACACGTCTAGACAGCACAAACTATGTGAAGGCAAAGTAGTGACAAGGAAACACAACTTAGCACATTATTAGAATTGCTATAGCAGCATGTAACTTTAAGTTAATGGTCCAGTATCAGAAGTACAATGTAAACACACGTATATTTTGTTTATAAGACCCAGGGTTCCCCAACACCCTTAAGCAAAACTTTAAGTGTCTCACAAACAGACACAGCTGATCCATCTCGTCACCCCTGCATGTTGGCACGAGTGGATGCTGGCTGGAGCCCTCAATACGACCGTGTGAACAAAATGCTACCCTCATGCTAATAAACGCTCAACTTTATAATGAATGTTAAAACAAGTAAATATATACTTTAACTCGTGTAACATCTCTAATTGTGACAAAAAACAGCTCACATTTAAGCCACGCGTGCAAAGGTAACGTTACCTGTATTTCGTGTGGAATTAACGTTAACTTACTTGCACTATATAACACAGTTTATCGTTTAAACTATAGCAAAACAATACAGATATCTAAATTAACAATCGCATTTTGTCTAAAATAATCACGTGAACTTAATTCACCGTTGTTTTTACAACGTTTATGAATTTATGTCGAAAAATATCTCAAAAAATAACGGAGAGAAAGTACTGAGGCACTTACTTGGCTCAACCGAAATACCGGATGAAACAAGTTCGGGGCGGGCTGGCGTATTAGGGATGCGGCCAAATCTCGCGAGATGTTGAGTTTAGCGGTATATTTAGTTAGGATTAAGTTGAAAAACAGCATACAGTCACGACCTAAATCCCGTGAAATGTTGTTGTAAGGTTTGGGTATATGAAAAAAAAACATAAATATTCGGCCGTTTCTCAATCTGAAGGCTGCAGCCTCCGGAGGTCGCATATGCAGGCTGCATACTTCATCAAGCTTGGTTTATTTCAGTTAACTGAGCATTACATTCGCAAGTCATAAGCATATTACAATAATACACGATTAACTAAAAATAATAGTCAATTTTATAATTGTTAATATAATGAAATAAGACAGGGTTGGTGACGTAGGCAGCCTTCAAATCCGACCTTTGGAGGCTGCAGCCGTCGGATTGAGAAACGACCTCCGCCTTTATTATGAAAGAAAACAGCGCTCAACCGCCGAGACTTCAAGAGATTTTGGCCGTAGCTGTATCCATAGCCACAACCATTGAATCTAGAGCTCATCAGCAAAAGGTTTAGGGATCTTTTGTCTTATAGGTTTTTTTAAGAATCATTTGTCATCCATTAAACAATGGAATACTGAACAAATATGAATCAAAATAATGATCACTAGGCAGCAGTACTACAAATAATATAATAATAATAATTAATAAACGTTTTATTAGCATAAATATATTTACAAAGAAAGGCACAGTGACAATCAATCAGTGGTGTAGTCTAGATTTTTGTAGTGAGTATACTGTGATTTTTCCCTCTCACCCTTATGCCACTCGTCCCAGAGTGACACCCCATAAGCACCACCACACTTACAGATGCATACAGTATGGATCTTCATGTAATCGAGAGCATTCTGAAAGTGTACTCATAAACACATAAACTGAATGTGTTATCAACATGTCCGTTTATTATAAGAAAAAAAGACTTTAATAGTCAATGGGTTTACAGCTGGGGAAACTAGATGGATTTTTAGACTGGTTTAGTGTTAATCAACATCTAACTCAGGGCCAAAAGTTACTCAACTGTTAATTAAAATTAAATAAACTGTTTCCAATCTTCAATCCGTGGCTAACACATGCATTGAAGGAGAAAAAAATATCCACTCTTTCAATAGCTATTATCTGACAACTATTGATAACATTACCATGTGTAATTTAATGGTGTAAATGTTTTTAATTAATACACATTTAAGATGACCATGAATTAACTCTAATTTGCATAGTCATTGAAATAAAAGCTTATTTTATGCATATAATACAAGCAGTGTCTAAAAATGAAAATAGGCTTTTACTTTATTATTATTACAAGACCATCATGTAGCCTAATATTAGACACCCAAACCAAAGTGAAGAAAATTATCTTTAATTTGCAAGTCTGAATTGAACATCAACGCAGACATGATTTTCCTCACAAAAGTTTAAGATCATATACATCTTGAACGAACACAGAGAAGGAAAGTTTAACACTATGAACAAACATGCTGAAAGCTAAAACCATCAGGATATAATTACGGGCTTATTTTATTGCATTTGGAGCCTTACCTCCAGATAAACTAATAAACTGGACTGATGTTTTAAATGTTGTTTACTCACATGTGCGTTGTTAACTCTCCGGATTTTATATTGCAGCAGCTCGTTCACTTCACATGGTTTGTTTACAGTGCCGCGTGAGCAGCTACACTGCAGGTTCGACTTCATTTGGCGCTAAGCAGACCCTTTGGTGATGTCAAAGTACCGCGAGAGCGATTCAAAGCAGATTTCTCCATGTGATAAATGCAATCGCTCTCGCGGTACTTTGCTGTCACTCGCATGTGGGTTCTTCTGGTGCCACACCAGTCTGCTCCCCAGTCACTTTCGCGCCGCTATGGTAATTTGATTTCATACGCGAATCGGATCGCGCAGTTCGGCAAGAATTCAAACACACCAGATATATAGCCTAATATATATGCAGACAGTTCAACCCGCTAAAATAGCAAGTGTAGCATGCTACTGGTCAGTGCTTTACATCTGCATTATGACTAAAAGTTTGAAATGTCAGAAAACCATGCTGTTACGCATCCTCAAGCTATTTTTAGTGGGTATACGGAAATCCTTGACAATTTCTAGTGGGTATACGGCGTATACCTGCGTATCACGTAGACTACACCACTGCAATCAATATATGTTTATATAATACAGTTTAGTGTGTGTGTGTGTGTGTGTGTGTGTGTGTGTGTGTGTGTGTGTGTGTGTGTGTGTGTGTGTGTGTGTGTGTGTGTGCGTGCATGTGTGTGTGTGAGCGTGTGTGTGCGTGCGTGCGTGCGTGTACCTGGCAATTATCACGTTGTGGGGACCAATTTTCCCCACAAAGCTAGGAATACCAGTGTTTTTGTGACCTTGTGGGGACATTTTGACGAGGAAACAAGCTTATAAATCAAACAAAACGATGTTTCTTGAAAATGTGAAGTAGAAGAAAGGTTTCTGTGATGGTTGGGGTTAGGGAATGGGGTAGGTAAGGGGAATAGAATATACAGTTTGTACAGTATAAAATGCATTACGTCTATGGATTGTCTACACAAAACATGGAAACCAGAATGTGTGTGTGTGTGTGTGTGTGTGTGTGTGTGTGTGTGTGTGTGTGTGTGTGTGTGTGTGTATGTCTGTGTGTGTGTGAGAGAGAGAGAGAGAGAGAGAGAGAGAGAGAGAGAGAGCGCATCAAGTTTAATTGATTTTCATTTAAAATAATTATTTTTTTAATAGAAGTGTCACTTTCACTACTTCCTATCCATGCCCTAGCAACCATTGTTGAGCACCCTAGCAACCAGAATTCAAACAGTTATATTTTCAAATACGAATGTCATAGAGACATGGGGGCTGATTTATGTCACTCAAACTGGCAAGCAGCCTATGGAGTATCATTATGGGCACTGCCAAGCTACTCCCTAGCAACCATAGACAGTACCCTAGGAACGATCCCATAGAATGCCATTTTAAAATGTGTTATCACAGTGTCATAAGCTGTGTCCCAATTCAAGGGCTGCAACCTTATAAGCATGCAACCTTAAAAGGTGAATACTCAGTCATTCAAGGTGGCAGCCTCAGAAGTTGCGAAGAGAACTGAAATGAGACGGTCTGACCTTCAGAGGACCCATAATTGGCGTCACCTGCTGCACGCGCCCACCGCGCCTGTCAGCAGCACGATGTTTCTGACTTATTAAAT
The DNA here is from genome assembly GCF_027580225.2 of Misgurnus anguillicaudatus. Lineage (NCBI taxonomy): Eukaryota > Metazoa > Chordata > Actinopteri > Cypriniformes > Cobitidae > Misgurnus > Misgurnus anguillicaudatus. Next base: position 24,790,167 of record NC_073341.2, read on the forward strand.
TAAATATGCAATAAGAAAAGACACAGGGGTTGGACCATTTTACTTGTGGCTTAATTGGAGTATAATCACTAGTGGATGCCAATTTTCTTCCTAGCAACCAAATACAGTACCCTAGCAACAGAATAAACAAGCTTTATATCTCCGCATCAGAACATCGTAGAGACACAGGGGTTGGACCGTTTTACTTTTGACTCGACGTGTAATCACTACTGGATACCAATTTTCTCCCTAGCAACCAAATACAGTACCCTAGCAATGTAATAAATAGAGCCTTATATTCCTGCATCAGAACATCATAGAGACATGGGGGTTGGGTCTTTTAATCAGTATATCGTGTACACAGGTTCGGGCACTGGTAAGGACCCTAGCTCACTTCACTTTGGGACAATGTTCACTTATTTTTCTGTCACGTGGCTGCTTAAGAGCGTTGTAATCACTCAGAGCTGTTACTCATCAACAACCGGCAAAACCAACATCTTTCTGACTTAATTTTAAAAACAGTACATTGTGAAAAATGCTGTCATTGTTCTCTTACATATCTGTGCATAAAATTGGAGGCATATAATTACATTTTAAATGTAATAAATATATTTACAATTTTAAATAAATATTATTCTTTTAAATATTGAGTAGATTGTGGTTCCTTACTGTGTAGCAATGTGTGTTTATATTTACAACTAAAACAAACGTTTGTCTATATAAAAGTTCTGTAACATTTCATAAAGTTTATTGAGTTGGATCACATGATGTTCAGTTGGAGAGCTTTAGAAAAAGTCACATGATTTCCTGTAAAGGAACACAGGGACCATCGATGCTCACTGTTTTTTGTGTAGCATTGTGAGAATTTTTAGGGAACGAACGTTCCAGTGCACTGAACGGATTTTGCGAATGAGACAGCCCTTAAAGTGGCCGACTTCCTGATCAGTGCCCTGACTACTGAACAAGGGAGCTAATTGAGACACACGGCATGTTAGCTTCAGGCTAGCATCATACTAACTTCATGCTAAATCATGCTAGCATCATGTTAAATCATGCTAGCTTCAAGTTAAATCATGCTAGCTTCATGCTTATTCATGATAATTTCATGCTAAATCATGCTAGTGTCATGTTTAATCATGTTAACTTTGTTAGATCTTGCTTCAGACTAAAACATGTTAACAGCCAGGTAGACTACTAAACTAAACTTCTTTCAATTTTCTGTCAATCTGTTTTAAACGTTCAGGCCAGGCTTTGTCAAGCCAACATAAAGTTTGTCTTCAAACTTTTCTATCTAGTTATTATTATTCTTCTGGTCCACACTTTTTCTAACAGTAACTCCTCCTAGAGCTTTCAAGCTACACCCACAAAACTTTACAAAACGTTTAAGACTGGTACGTAGATTTATGCTATGACTTTTATAACTGATGGGACCTACCGAATTCCTAAACGGGGCGCTCAAACACCCCAAATTTTCCATTGACTTAACATTACGACCAACTTTGACGGGTCATAGCTGCGAACGAGAAATTTGTAGAAACTTGTGGGTTATCACAGTTGAAGAGGCTGGTAGGCTGTGTAAGAACATACATCACATTGGGGTGTAAGCTGTACCCCTGGGGTGTAAGAGGCACCCAAATTTCCCCATTGACTTATAATGGGGCAGGAAACATGCCCATATAAGGGAATAAAAGCGTCCCAGATGGAATATCTTCATTTTAGAGTGTCGCAGAGACATGGGGGTGGGCTCATTTTACTCAGGCATCCAATCAGTCTCTCAAGATCGTCCCATAGCTATTAAGCCACGCCCCTAGCAACCATTTTTGGGCACCCTAGCAACTTATTCCATAGACTGCCATTATAAATTGCGCAGATGGATATCTTTGCAGCACAGTGTCACAGAGACATGGGGGTGGGCTCATTTTACTCAGGCATCCAATCAGTCTCTGAGGATTCTTATCGAGGTATTAAGCCACGCCCCTAGCAACCAAATATGAGCACCCTAGCAACATAATAAACAAAGCCTTATATCTCTGGATCCGAACATCATAGAGGCATGGGGGTTGGGTCTTTTGGTCATGTTAGCCTTATGCTAGCTTCATGCTAAGTCATACTAGCTTCATGCTAGTTTCATGCTAGCTTTATGCTAATTTCATAATAAATCATGTTAGCTTCATGCTTATTCATGTTAACATCATGCTAGCTTCATGCTAATTCATGTTAGCATCATGCTATCTTCATGCTAATTCATGTTAGCATCATGCTATCTTCATGCTAATTCATGTTAGCATCATGCTAGCTTCATGCTAATTCATGTAAACATCATGCTAGCTTCATGCTAATTCATGCTAGCTTCATGCTAATTCATGTTAGCATCATGTTAGCTTCATGCTAATTCATGTTAGCATCATGCTAGCTTCATGCTAATTCATGTTAGCATCATGCTAACTTCATGCTTATTCATGTTAGCATCATGCTATCTTCATGCTAATTTATGTTAGCATCATGCTAGCTTCATGCTAATTCATGTTAGCATCATGCTAGCTTCATGCTAATTCATGTTAGCATCATGCTAGCTTCATGCTAATTCATGTTAGCATCATGCTAGCTTTATGCTAATTCATGTTAGCATCATGCTAGCTTCATGCTAATTCATGTTAGCATCATGCTAATTCATGTTAGCATCATGCTAGCTTCATGCTAATTCATGTTAGCATCACGCTAGCTTCATGCTAATTCATGTTAGCATCACGCTAGCTTCATGCTAATTCATGTTAGCATCACGCTAGCTTTATGCTAATTCATGTTAGCATCATGCTAGCTTCATGCTAATTCATGTTAGCATCATGCTAGCTTTATGCTAATTCATGTTAACATCATGCTAACTTAGTGCTAAATCATGTTAGCATCATGCTAGCTTCATGCTAATTCATGTTAGCATCATGCTAGCTTCATGCTAATTCATGTTAGCATCATGCTAGCTTCATGCTAATTCATGTTAGCATCATGCTAGCTTCATGCTAATTCATGTTAGCATCATGCTAATTCATGTTAGCATCATGCTAGCTTCATGCTAATTCATGTTAGCATCATGCTAGCTTCATGCTAATTCATGTTAGCATCATGCTAATTCATGTTAGCATCATGCTAGCTTTATGCTAATTCATGTTAGCATCATGCTAGCTTCATGCTAATTCATGTTAGCATCATGCTAATTCATGTTAGCATCATGCTAGCTTCATGCTAATTCATGTTAGCATCACGCTAGCTTCATGCTAATTCATGTTAGCATCACGCTAGCTTCATGCTAATTCATGTTAGCATCATGCTAGCTTTATGCTAATTCATGTTAGCATCATGCTAGCTTCATGCTAATTCATGTTAGCATCATGTTTACTCATGTTTATTCATGTTAACATCATGCTAACTTAGTGCTAAATCATGTTAACATGCTAAGTTTTTGTTAAATCATGTTTACGGAAAGTTAGACTACTAAACTAAACTTGTTTTAAGTTTCTCCAAAACTTTTTTAAAAGTTCAGGCCAGGTTTTGTCAAGCCAACATAAAGTTTGTCTTCAAACTTTTCTATCTAGTTTAATTATAAACCCTTTTGACGCGTGCGCAGCAGGCATGTATCTTGACATGACACATGATGCACATGTTTCACATGACGCAACAAACACATATTTTGGAATGACGAGCAACACACATGACGCTCCGAACGCATATTTTAATTCTGCGCCCCTCGGAAATAAAGTCACCGGCCGCCACTGTTTGTAAGGTAAAGCTTGTAAGCCTTGTATACACACACATTTACTTTCTCTCTGTCACAGTTACAAAAAAATATTCTTGTGGAGAGAGCTGGCTGCTACGGGGCAGGCTATTTTATATTTTATATTCCCAACCCATCAAGCTTCTGTTTTAAACGGCACTCACAGGCCCGGGCAGATAGCTCGCGGTAGCACACACGCATAACTGCTCCTAAAATAATGATAAAAATGATCAATTTGCATAAACTCGGTAGGCGAATTAAAGGTGAAATGGATCATTTGTGCACCACTAGTGGGACCAAACAGTTTCACAAAAATAATGATAATTTTCAAACAATGGTGTAAAAACATCCCGCACACCATTCATTTCAAGCTAAAACATTTTTTAATGAGGAAAACATTACTGGGTGCACATCTAAATGATGATTGTAGTCATTTATCGTCTGTTTAATTTTTTGCACAGTGTCTGTAGCATTATATGGCCCTTTGCTTCACTTTAGTTAACCCTTGCTTATATACTGTATATGTGATGGTAAATGGTCCGTATGTGTCATGCTGTGTGTGATAATCCGTTGGGCGGAGCTAAATGTGTCCTCAATATAGATCCGGATTGAAGAGCCCATAAAATTTCATAGCCATGTCGTCAAACTCCTCCCCGGACACATCCGCGTGTAAAAGTGAAATATATCTCTGAGGACGTTTATATGCTTGGATCACCAAAGGAGATCAGATGTCATAGATTGCCCTTTTGGTCCCACTCAACCAATCAAAACAGATATTACACAGTGATGCGCAACACTTACAATACCACATACCAAACGTACACACTGTCAAGCCCATGTGATCTTCGGTTGTTAAAGACGGGTACATACACAATACATTACGATACTGAGTTACTGTAGTGCGCAAAAGTTGTGGGTTCGGTTCCCAAACATACTGATAAATATGTGTACTATAAGTTGCTTTAGATAAAAGTGTCTGCCAAATGAATAAATGCAAGTGAAATGCTTAAAGGAGCCATGGCACAAGTCTTTTTTAAGATGCCAAATAAATCTTTGGTGTCCCCAGAGCACATATGTGAAGTTTTAGCTCAAAACACCATATAAATAATTTATTATAGCATGTTTATATTGCCACTTTGTAGGTGTGTGCAAAAATGTGCCGTTTTGGGTGTGTCCTTTAAAATGCAAATGAGCTGATGAAATTCAAACACTGATCACAATGATGGTGGTTTGTTGCAATTAAAACTCAATTGTGCTTTTCTCTGCACTAAATGGCAGTGCTGTGGTTGGATAGTGCAAATAAAGGGGTGGTATTATTATAATAAGATCTCCTTATGACATCATAAGGAGAGCCAAATTTCAACGACCTATTTTTTCATGTGCTTGTAGAGAATGGTTTACCAAAACTAAGTTACTGAGTTGATCTTTTTCACATTTTCTAGGTTGATAGAAGCACTGGGGACTCAATCATAGCACTTAAACATGGAAAAAGTCAGATTTTCATGCCATGGCCCCTTTAAAAACACCAAAAATATTGAAGGCTATACAAGGTTGCAATGCCCCCAGGAACTTGTTTTGTGGGCCCAGGTAACAGTCTCTTTAGAGAACGTGCTGGAGGAGCACGAAAATAAATGCTGCCAATCGCAGTTCACAAAAAAACATGGGCAACCATTTTTCCTCACTATTTCTGACAACTCCAAAATCCTTCTTCTGCCCCAACCTAGCTCTTTTCTCTCTATAGTTACGTCCAGTGGGAGAACTTTGAGTGTGAGTTTTCAGGCCTGAACTCCTTCATTACACACAGCATAGCCCACCTGTCTGCACTTTTCCACATCCCTGGACCAGGTGAACTTCTTAAATGAGGTTTATGGCCAGCGGCAACAGCTTTGAAATGTTTCAACGTGCAGCGCAATGCATTTGTCCGCAGGTGCACGCAGCTCAGTGTGATTTAGCTGAGTAGGACATGTTGACGATGCAACAGTATCAAACAGTTACAGTCCAAACCTGACATCTAAACTATTTCTGAGTCTTCCCTAACTAAGTTACTTGGTTGTTTTTTTCACATTTTCTATGTTGATAGAAGCACCGGGGACCCAATTATAGCACTTAAACATGGGAAAAGTCAGATTTTCGTGATATGTCACCATTAAACATAACTCTAACCCTGCGTTACATCTGATTGGTTAAGAGTAATGTTGTTCGAGGACCAAAATTGTTGATTCACCAGCATATTCCATTGGTGAAAAGTGAATCCAGGTCACCCTTGCAAAAGAGGTCCTTAATCTCATTGGGATTCTCCTGGTTAAATAATCATACTTGGACAAATCATGTTAAGCAACACTCTCAAAAAATGCTTGGTTATTTTCATCCCAGTGTTGGGTCAAAAATGGATAAACGCATCCCACTGGGTTGTAATTTAACCTATGCTGGGTTGTTTCATCTCAAATGCTGGGTTGTTTTAACCCATTGTTGGGTCAAATATAAAAATGTTCTGGGTTTATATAACCCAACGGAAGGGTTTGTCCCTTTTTGACCCAACGCAGAGTTTTTTATAGGTAGCATGTATATTTCGAGCACCCTAAACCCTACTCAACGTTTTTTAGTGAATGATCTGTAAGAATGGGGCTTTATTAGTGCTGTTCATTGATTTGAGTAACGTTTTTTGATATTTGGGTAAAGATTGACGACGCCATTCGCTCTCTTACATTGGTGAAAAGTGAAGCCATCAGTGTCCCCATACGGCGCTGACATCTTGGGTCTTGAGTCTGCGCAGTAGCGATTTTGGGACCAGTCCTCGCAGTAGTGAGCAGGAAGTAAAGCCGCGAAAGCAAGGCCCAGCCCTCACTCTCACAGAATGCACATATCACAGCTGTCAATCATGACGTGACACCACCGTTTTTATTCCATTAAATAACTAAATAGAAACAAACTTATTTTAAAAACAAACACTTGAATTTACATCAGCGTGATAAAAACTACAGAAAATGACAGAAACCAGCTTCGGAAAAAAGATAATTGAAGTGTAATTAAATTGTTTAGTTGGTCCCAAGTCCCATTGAATAACATGGGTAGGCGGGGTTTATGACTTAAACTGGGACCAGTCACTAGGGGCGATCAAGACGTTTTGGCTTCACTTTCAGGGCTTGTGCGGCACGCTTGGGTTGAATGGTGACTACTGCAGTTGAATTTTCCTATTGGATGTTGCGGTACTGCGTGATGTAAGCGGTACGACCCTACGTAAACAGGTTCCAGCTCTTGGTACGAGCTCAGTTCGTCCCCTCTATCCGTTGGGGTCTGCTCACTTTTCTTGCATTTTTCAAATATTTCCAGTGGGTGGAGTCAGGCTCTGACCAGGGGTTTAGTTACTCTTTAAAAGTTTTTTCAGTCTGTCATTGTTATAGTTTTGTAATTATAAACACTCCCATAAACATTCATTACACAGACTTAATCATTCACTACAGCAATAGTATTTGTGCATATGACCTTATGAACAGCCAGTTATAAGTAAATGAGACAATGGGCCCTATTTTAACGATCTGAAACGCAAGTGCGTAGCGCAAAGCGCAAGTGACTTTGTGGGCAGATCTTGGGCGCTGTTGCTATTTTCTCGGCGGGAGAAATAAGTCTTGCGCCGGGCGCAAATCAATAAGGGGTTGGTCTGAAGTAGGTTCATTATTCATAGGTGTGGTTTGGGCGTAACGTCAAATAAACCAATCAGAGCGCTATCCAACATTCCTTTTAAACGCAAGGGCGCAAGTTCCATGGCGGGTTGCTATTCTTATGATGGATTTGACAGGCGCACGCCAGGAGCGGTTCACAGCCGATGAGACCGACTTTCTTGTAAGAGCAGTCAAAGACAGAGAAGTTGTGTTGTATGGGGATGGGAGAAACCCGCCCAAAAATCAGTGTCGGTTAAATAGGCGTGAGAGGAAATAGCCGCAATTGTCTCATCAGCTGCGCCAAGCACTACAATGATGTCAGGAGACCGGGGGATCCCAAGCTTGCCAGCATAAATCGGGCACGCCGGGCACACAGGAGGACATCGCTGCGTCCACCCTCACCGCTGAAAGGGTTTGGGGGCTTTGAAATCGGACACAAGAAACGCAAGCAAGGTTCAACCCCAAAGTACACTTACAAATCAAGTTCATATACATGAAGGTTTCTTATGAAAACATTTTAATTATTATTTAGATAAAATAAACGTAATACAGCCACACAACAAACTTGCATGATAATTGTTTAACGCTGCCACACAAAATAAATAAAAACTATCACCACAATGCTCACCACAATGATTTCCCTTATCTCATGTATTAATATTTTTATTGTAACAATTTATTATTTAATGATTTCCCTTATCTTATATTTTTTATTGTAACAATTTATGATTTGCAAAAATAACTGTTGCATCTGTGTAGATTAGATAAGCAATGCACGTTGTGCGCGCTATACATTATGGTCAAGCATGCGCCCTTAAAATAGCATAATGAACCACGCGCAACGCGCCACTGACTTTAGGCTAGTTTTTTTTTTTTGTTAGTAGCGCAATTGTTTTTTGAAACTGCAAAATAGCATCAGGGATGGTTTGCGCCGGAGCACGCCTCCTTTTTTGCGCTGAACCGCCCAGGGAGCGTAAGTTCATTCCCTAGTTTGCCGACGTGCGTCTGTGGAGGGAAAAACCCGCTGTGCGCCGGTGCAAAATACGAAATGATACATGCGTCACTGACAAAGTCAATTGCGCTGGGTGCAAGATAGGGCCCAATGTGTCTGTTTACAGCTTTGTCTTATTATATCTGCCACCCTTCTCCTTACAGTGTTCTGCTGTGCACAGAGAGTTGAGTTTAACTACTACACACAAAATTGGAGAAAACTGTGATATATTAAACCCACCCAGAAGATCAATAGCAAAATGAAAGCTTAGGACCTGGTAGTATAACACTGTATCTTCAACAATGGCTTTGTGGATTTTTGCTACATCTCTTTATAGGTAGGATATCTCATTCCACCTCCCCCCTCCCCTCAGCAATTTCGATCTCCCCACAATTTTTAATAGGTTGTCACTTTTGAAAATATAAGTAAACTCCAGTGCAGTTAAACTATAAACAATTGGGGCGGTTTCCCGGACAGGGCTTATCCTAGTCCCAGATTAAAAGGCTTACTTGAGCTGCCTGTTTAAAAACATCTTGTACTGAAATATCTTAACATATATCAGTGCCAATGTTTGTGTCAAGATGCACACCAGTATTGTTTTTTGTAAATTATGTTTGTAAAAACTACTTAAATAACCTAATATAACTAAGGCCTAGTCCTGGATTAATCTAAACTCTGTGTCCGGAAAACTGCCCCTTAGTCTGTTAATTACTTTTAGTTTGCTTGTTAAAGTTGTGTCCATATTGCAGAGGTGTTAAATTTTGCTCTTTACTGTGCATTCACACCAGACGCGGAAGAGACGGCAATAACGCGCTATTCGCGGGTAGTTGGACACTTGAACATTTTGAATTTACTTGCTTCATTCATGTACGTATAAAAATCGCGCATGAAATTCTAGTCATTCAAGACATTCACGTGTAAATGATTATCATGGGAGGGGCTTATATAGCTTAAATTGAGTAAACTTACCAGATTGTTCAACCTCCTCACTCACTTTCTTCCAAACAAGATCCTTTTAATTTCCTGTGAAGGTATGAAGATGTCTCGTGTAGCGATGACGATTGTCCTCCATTGTTGTTTTGTTTTTCTGCCTCCGCTCGCTTTCTGTAATCACGTCACTGCTAGAGCAAGCTCCTGATTAACGCGGCGCAAACATCCGCCAAAGTTAGGATTTTTCCATTCGCGCTTACCGCGCCGCAGGGTGCCTATTAGCGTCTTTGCATTGACTTAACATGTAAATCCCGTGCGCTTGCTTCTTTCGCATCTGGTGTGAATGCACCATTAGAATCGATCTACAGTCGGTTGCTGTGGTAGTGATGTAAGCGTCCGCACGATGCCAAGAAAACGTATCATAGAAAAACTCAAAATAGATGTAAGTGTGGGATAAGAGAATGGAAGAAATGTAAATGTAGACTTTCCTTATGTCTATTGTGATGTAATCTCATTCTGAACTCAATTAATAAAGGTGACGTAATACATAATAAACGTATCATAGTTCTCTGAATGGCAAAAGAGTGAGCAGACATTATTTGGACAATATCATAAAAATTTTATTAGGCGTTGTGTGCAAAATGTCAAAATAAAAACAACTAAAATCTGATTAGATAACTCAGAGATTTAAAAAAAATCTGATTTATCACATGGTACAAAAATATTTGGGTCCAGATTTGCTACCTGTCTGAACAAAGCCTAACTTTAAAATGTTGACCCTATATACAGATTCTCTAATATATTATAATGCATTTATGTGTGTGTGTGTGCGTGTGAGCGAGCGAGTATGCGTGCATGCATGTGTGTGCGTGTGTGTGAAGGAACGATAGTTTCTTAGTTTTAAAGGGGCCGATCAACTCAGGAACTTAGTTTTGGTAAACCATTCTCTGCAAGCATGTCAAAAATAAGTATTGAAATTTGGCTCCTCCTGTGATGTCAGAAGGGGAAAATACTGCCCCTTAATCGGCACTATACAACCACGGAACTGCCATTTAGTGCAGAGATCAGATCATTTGCATTTAAAGGACACACCCAAAACGGCACATTTTTGCTCACACCTACAAAGTGGCAATTTTAACATCCTATAACAAATTATCTATATGGTATTTTGAGCCATAACTTCACATACGTACTCTGGAGACACCAAAGATTTATGTTACATCTTAAAAAAGTCTTGTGAAATGTCCCCTTTAAATTTCAAAAGAGCTTACAGCCACCTGCTGTGCAGACGGTCTCACTTACATCTTCTGTAACGCTGAACTTCCTCCAAAGTGAGCAGCCAGCAGATAAATGCGAGGAATCATTGGTCTGATTGAAGCATTAACAGCATGTGTTCTCAAAGGCTTACATGACTGCAATGAGGAAATAGACATTGAGAGGGAAATGGACAGAGCACTCTCGGTTATTGAAGGGCTTTCACTTTTCACTCTATTGGTTGAGCCCTGAAGTGAGAGAGTGGCTCAGTGTGTCTGGATTTCTTGCTGATGTTTCTTCCTCTAATGCTGAGTTCACCTTGTACGCCTCTTACTAATTTGTTTGCAGTGGCAAACAAATTAGTATTTACAATAGCATCAGTAATGGACAACTACTACGGCACCAAAAGACTATTATGAATTTAAAAAGTTGACATTTGCAAAAACAAAGTGGGGTGGGGGGTAGTGTGGTCAAAAAGTCTGCATGTGCATATTCATCTGACTATATGCCCAGTTCTGATTGCCTTTATTTTGCACAAACAATGAAATGTACTTTTTGCTTTAAGTATTAAATCAGATGACTGCATTAAGCCTATACAGAATGCACCAAGGGTTTGGCTAAACCTATGATGATAACTATATTTGCACTGTACATTTACATTTATACATTTGGCAGATGCCTTTATCCAAAGCGACTTAGATTAATTGGTATGCATGCTCCCTGGGATCAAACCGATGAGCTTTGCAAGGCTAACTATAAAGCAGTGTTTGCACTAAAACAATTGCACAGCTGTTTATTACTGTAACTTCACCCTAGGAGTCAATTTTTAGTCTTTTATGACTACCGGTGCATGTTTTACTCTGCCTCTGCGGGTTTTACGTGAGCCTGCTAGAAGCATCTGTGTGAACGTGCGTAAAATTATTTTGTTAATGTGTATTTGAATATGGTTCGACAGATACAGTACATTGGAGGGCAAATTTCCTAGAGATCTGATTTGATAAAAAAACACACCACATGGATGTTCCTTCAGAGAAATGACATTTTTTTTATACAGTCTTAAAAATCTTCAGTGCTGCTTCAGTCGATTCATAATGGCCATATAGAGAGGACACCACTATTAAAGACATTTTAAAAAGTATAACATTTCTAATCTGTCTGGTTAAAAAAAACTGAATTATATAATTTTTTTAAGTAAAATTAGGAGGTCCAGTTTTACACTATTATTTATTTGACCTGTTTATTTGAACATAGAGCCATTTCAGCAAGCAAACTAAGCTCTTGGAGACAAAGTGAGGTGTCTTGGTAAAGCAGGTGAACACAGTAAACAGATCATTTACATACTGAGCAATTAACCGCCTCTCTTGTGACTGGTAAGTTGTAGAATGTAGATTTTTCTTTTATCTTGATGATTTCTGATGAAACAAGCTGTTTCTCTCTATAACAGGCTACAGTAGAGACATCGACCTCTCATTCCAATTGCATATTTGCATTTGACATTTGAGGCTGATTTGGGTGGCTCTCCCACTGAGCTACACAATGTTTCCATCCCAATTTGCAGATTTTCCTGTCTGAAATGAGTGAGTAATATAATTCACCCAACTGAGAGAATCCAACCCTTACAATATTTACATCTTGACATTTTGGAGTTTGATAAATAGGAATTAAAACCAGGCGGGGAGAAGACCTCAAGAGAAAATCTCAGTTTTATCTTATTAAAATACGGAACACAAGAACAAAAATGAGGAAAAATGGTTATTGTTCCTTCTAATATTTAAAGGGTGTTGCCGTTTTTCACAATCACCCTTAGTGATATACACTTACCTAAAGGATTATTATGAACACCATACTAATACTGTGTTTGACCCTCTTTCGCCTTCAGAACTGCCTTAATTCTACGTGGCATTGATTCAACAAGGTGCTGAAAGCATTCTTTAGAAATGTTTGCCCATATTGATAGGATAGCATCTTGCAGTTGATGTAGATTTGTGGGATGCACATCCAGGGCACGAAGGATGCTCTATTGGGTTGAGATCTGGTGACTGTGGGGGCCATTTTAGTACAGTGAACTCATTGTCATGTTCAAGAAACCAATTTCGAAATTATTCGAGCTTTGTGACATGGTGCATTATCCTGCTAGAAGTAGCCATCAGATGATGGGTACATGTTGGTCAAAAAGGGATGGACATAATCAGAAACAATGCTCATGTAGGCTGTGGCATTTAAACGATGGCCAATTGGCACTAAGGGGCCTAAAGTGTGCCAAGAAAACATCCCTCACACCATTACACCACCACCACCAGCCTGCACAGTGATAAGAAGGCATGATGGATCCATGTTATCATTCTGTTTGCGCCAAATTCTTACTCTACCATCTGAATGTCTCAACAGAAATCGAGACTCATCAGACCAGGCAACATTTTTCCAGTCTTCAACTGTCCAATTTTGGTGAGCTCATGCAAATTGTAGCCTCTTTTTCCTATTTGTAATGGAGATTAGTGGTACCCAGTGGGGTCTTCTGCTGTTGTAGCCCATCCTCCTCAAGGTTGTGTGTGTTGTGGCTTCACAAATGCTTTGCTGCATACCTCGGTTGTAACGAGTCAAAGTTGCTCTTCTATCAGCTTGAATCAGTCGGCACATTCTCCTCTGACCTCTAGCATCAACAAGGCATATTCGCCCACAGGACTGCCGCATACTGGATGTTTTCCCCTTTCACACCATTCTTTGTAAACCCTAGAAATGGTTGTGCGTGAAAATCCCAGTAACTGAGCAGATTGTGAAATACTCAGACCGGCCCGTCTGGCACCAACAACCATGTCACGCTCAAAATTGCTTAAATCACCTTTCTTTCCCATTCTGACATTCAGTTTGGAGTTCAGGAGATTGTCTTGACCAGGACCACACCCTTAAATGCATTAAAGCAAATGCAATGTGATTGATTGATTAGATAATTGCATTAATGAGAAATTGAACAGGTGTTCCTAATAATCCTTTAAATGAGTGTACATCAACTAACAAACAGTACAATTTGGTAATTTTAAAAATGTTAGTCAGGTGGGATTCAAACTTGCAACCTATTGCACTCAAGGCAAGATATTTCCCTCCAAGCCACGTCAGTGTACATACAGATAGGGACTTGAGCCCACCTAAGACTGAAATCCTAGAAGCGCCTCAGGTTATTGTTAAAGGTATTGTTCCCAATTACGTATAGAAGCAAGAGACCCGAGAGAGAAAAGGAAGTAGATGGTGGGTGGAAAGAAAGTGAGAAATAGAGAGAAATAAGAAATATAACTCCTTCGGGACAAGCACTCATACAAACACCCGCACACGTACACGTCATAATTCACACATCTGAACTTCATCCACCCAAACTCCTCCCAGGCATTGTATGTGTGTGTGAAAACTACTTTACCGTGTGTCCCCGTTGAATTCTACAGAGGCCAAATTGTGGAATCCCATCATGTTGGGAACACAGAAATGAAATGCCCTGTCACTGCGGTTAGTGAGATGCATGATGGGAAAGAATGTGATGGAAAGAATCGTTTCTCAGTTGAGGAGTCCATCTCTCGGGACGGTTGACATTTTCACGTTTTACACACACACACGCACATCGTAGGCTGGTGACCAGCAGTGTCAGCCACCATTTTGACCCAGTCAGGATGGATTAATTTGATGTGAGGTAATGTGTGCAGAAATGAATTGATTGGCCGTTGTGCTGTGTGCTGCCCAGCCGCCGAAGGACAGATCCATTCCTTAGAGCCGCATAAAGAGCGTTCTGTTGTGAAGGATGTTCCTTTGCACCATTCCACAGATTGTCCTGTTCCAGCTTGCTAAATGTTGTGCCAATCTAACAGTCCATTGCAGTTTTTCTCAACCTCAGCAAACTTCCAAGGGAGCCTGAGGATGATTATTCAAAATCAGATATGCATTAAAATAAGAACAAAACAACAAGATATACTGTTTCTTTGTGTTTGGTTATTTTTATAGCAAAAATATTGTATATAGTTCTAGTTATGCAATTTAAATCCAAAATAATTCGGAGTGTCATGTGTGTTGCTTGCGTTTTCAAGATATGTGTTTGTTGCGTCGTGTGAACCATGTGCATCACGTGTTTTGTCAAAATAAGTGCCTGCTGCTGCAAACGTGTCAAAACCGTTTATGATAAAAGAGACGTTTACAAAACACACGCAAGATACTCCCTTAACAGTAAACTCTGATGAGATTATGCGAGTATCTGGCAAACACGAGCGTCTCTTTTATCATAAACCCTTTAGACGCGTCTGCAGCAGGCACTTAGTTTGACAAGACACGCGATGCTAGGATCTCTCGACGCGCAGAACACATATTTTAAAAAAAGGAACCACACACGTGACAGGCTACATACACGTTGTGACAAACTTCGCATCGAGCGCCCTCGAAAAAAGAAGTCAACGCCGCCACTGATAGACATTTTTAACAGTGTGGTTTACAGATGTGAGTCTTTAAATATTGTTGTGGAAGTCATAAAGATTGAGATCCACTGAATTTTGGTATGTTTGTGTTGGTGAGCAAGCTATGCTATGCTATTCCTCAATTTACTGCATACTAAGACTTATGTGTGAGCCTGTCTATGAAATCCAGGCTAAAGTTTTAATCGAATTATGATTTATTTAATTATTGATTTAACATTGATCTCAATCTTTGACATGGTCTTAGTCAGTCAATATTAATATATCAAGATTATATTTTTACAGAATGTTATATTATGTGTAATGATTTTATGTCATTTTTATTGTTTTTATATAGAATACTGTAAATCACAAAAATTACTTTCTTGGTTTTCACAACCAGGGTCGCACATTGTTACCCATGTACAAAAATACACATTGCTTCACTACAGTGATAGTTCAACCCCAAATGAATATTCTGTCATCATTTACTTACCTTCATGTTGTTACAAACCTGTACGAGTTTCTTTATTCTGTTGAACACAAAAGATGATATTTAGATAGATGATGGTAACCACACAGTTGACGGTACCCATTGACTTCCATAGTATTTGATTTTCCTACTATGTAAATCAATGGGTACCATGTGTGGTTAGCATCACTTACTGTACAATGGTGGCTGGTGACTTCTTTTTTTTTTTGAGGGCGCTCGATGCGAAGTTCGTCACAACATGTATGTAGCTCGTCATGTGTGTGGTTCCTTTTTTCAAAATATGTGTTCTGCGCTTTGAGAGATCCTGTGCATCATGTGCCAAAAAAAGTGCCTGCTGCAGATGCATCTAAAGGGTTTATGATAAAAGAGACGCTCGCGTTTGCCAGATACTCGCATAATCTCATGCGTAATCAAAGTTTAATGCTAAGGGAGTGTCTTGCGTGTATTTTGTAAACATGTGTGTCTCTTTTATCATAAACGGTTTGGATGCATGTGCAGCAGGCACTTATTTTGACAAAACATGTGATGCACACAGGATCTCACGGCACGCAGGACACTTCTTTTGTGTTAATCAGAAAAAAGAAACTCATGCAGGTTAAGAATATCATAAGGGTAAATGATAGCAGAATTTTCATTTTTGGGTGAACTATCCCTTTAACTCAATCCAAATCTAAGGTAGAGCTAGCACTCATGACCAATACATCTGAAACAAGCAAGCGAGATTGAAATAGAGGTCCTGCACAGATTTAGAGGTTGTATTTCGGACCAAATGACAAAACGGCCCCAAAGCTGCAGTATTGATCTGTGTGTTCACATTCGAAGTCCACATAACGGTCCTGTACAAAAACCCCTTCCACAAGCAGAGATCAGAAACTTTACACCGCACCACAGTTAGAAATTATAATACAAAAGCTGATTCTAGGAAGCGCTCCAAGCATTAAAGGGCTTGTTTAGCAGCTCAGACGAAATTTCAGCTGAAGTCTTTGCATCTCTGTAAGGTGAAACCCTCTGAGCTGTATAGTGATTCAAAATAAAATGTTTTGAATGCTTCAGACAAGGCAGGCAAAATAAATTCTGATGTTTGTATTTTATTTTACTCATTATTGCATCTTATATTTTCTCTCTCTCTCTCTCTTTCTCTCTGTGAGTAATAGATTTTGCTCTTCATCTGTCTTGCTGTTTCAAAAACATGAAATTTAAAACCTTCAAAAAAATGTCACTCTTCATCGATGTGATATTGAGATAGTGAGAGGTTGTAAATCTTCTTTTGAATTTCAATCATTTTGACAACTCAAAGCAAGTAGCCTTTGGGCTCCCGAGCTGTTATGTTATTAATTTTCAGTTTTTTGTGACCCTCGTGGTTTTAATTAAAGTTTTCCTTTCAAAAAGAATCATACACAATGCTCTTACGTTCCCTCCATTAGAAAAACTGTAAATGGATTTTTTGGGGGGAGACAGAGTACTGCTGTAGAAACATTTCCATAAATATGACATTTATGCCACATCAAACATATCTGTTCGTACTATATATAGGGCAATATATGCAAGTGGTGACAGTTTGTGGTGAAAATGACAGACTGCAGGTGTGCATGTGTGAATTACCTGCTGACTGCAGTGTCGCAGAGAGATGTTCTGATGAAATATGTCTCTGTGTGTGTATGTTTTTTGCAGTGCATGTGAAGGCTGGCACATGTGAGGTGATCGCAGCTCATCGCTGCTGTAACAGAAATAAGATTGAGGAGCGATCACAGACAGTCAAGTGTTCCTGCTTTCCGGGACAGGTTGCAGGAACAACGAGAGCTGCACCCTCCTGTGTTGATGGTAAAACCTTTACTTCATTTCAATAAATTTTTCTCTAAAATATCAGCTTGTATTTTATGTGGAATACACTAGTGGAGGATCACAACAATCCAATACACTGTAGGAGCAGGATATGCATATATTATATATGCATAAGCATAGATATGTATAAAGGCTAGATGGCTCGTCCGCGCTGCTGGCCAATGGAGTGCAACGTCCGCATTTTGGCGGCCATCCCACGACAGGGCGCCCGCTCACTCATAGCATTGAGTTTTAATGATGCAGGTACTTTTAAATGACCATAACTTGCTTAATTTTTTACCGATTTTCAAACGGTTTGGTTTGTTATAAACGTCAAAGATGTACCTATGACACTGCATACTTATACTAAAAATAAAAAAAATTCAAGAAAATGTTAAAGCATCCAGAATTATAGCCACGTTAATAACATTTGTAAAAAACTAAATCGTTTGAAAATCGGTAGAAAATTGAGCAAGTTATGGTCATTTAAAAGTACCTGCACCATTAAACTCAATGCTACGAGTGAGCGAGCGCCCTGTCGTAAGATGGCCGCAAGGTGATGCCGTTAGGGACTCCGCCTTGAGCCATCTAGCCTTTATACATATCTATGTGCATAAGGGTGATTCTCACGAAATCCAGACTTAAAAGGTGTCCAGCATCAGATTTTTTAAAAAAGCCATTGAAGCCATTTTTTTGCACATATAAAATTAAGGTCTGAACTTACTATAACCATTATTTTTAGAGGATTTAAAAAATAATTCCTATAGAATTATTTAAATTTTTTAGATTATCATTATAAAAATATCATTACCGCAACATTATCATTACCGCAACATGACATTAAATATATGTATTTACAAACTCATGTTTCGGTAGTGAGAACTAAAAAGTTGTCTAAGTACTATGGCAAACAAAATTTCAACTTTTATCTGGAGAGAAAAAATAAAAACTGCTTACCTGGTAGCCATCTTGAGTGTCACAGTCCATTATGTCCCTTCCAACAATTTTTTTTGAAAATGTTAGTTTCTCGACGACTTAAAAATATAATTGAAAATTGCTGCGGAAGATGAGAAAATTTTCTTGGACACATTTTTATTCCTTATTATTGTCTCTACATTTACCAATGATCACCAAATACCACATGTTTCTTTACTGTAAACGTTTATAGTATAACATGCACTGCTTTTTATTTTTTAGATTTTTTAATTATAAATATTTCCATGTCAAATAACCAAAATCCAGTCATGGACACGTTGCGGTAATGAAAATTTTCCACTTAAATGTGAAAAAAAATGGTTTTTATGATGTTATTTGAAATCATGTGCAAAATAGTACATGACTGTATGTTAGTATATAACTGTATGTTTCTTATTTTTATACTCTTACTTTGCGTTTACTTTTTTTATGAAAATGTTTCATGACACCTCATAAGTCTAATTTCGCAAGAATCACCCATATAGTCTTTATTGATTTCCACACTTGAACACATAAATATTGGAAAAATACTGAGGTCATTGAAATGCTTTATGGGATTGCCGTAAGCATTATGTGCTCACATAAACTAAAACTACAGAAACTGTGTCCTGCATCTTTTTCTCCCTCGACTGTCTGGCTGTTTCATTTAATATTGTGTCAACACTGTCCACTTGACAGAGAAATCAATCGTTATCTTATTTTGCCTGACTGTAAGCTCAGGGAAAAATAGCTCGAGTGTCTCCACACGCAGCACTCTGCGGGAGAGGAAATGTCAAATAAGCTGTGTTTCAGACCGTTTTTTGCTACATCCATATCAAATCTCTACTCATCTGTTTGTCACTTTCTATCTCTCAAACTGAACTCCATGATCATGTCTTTATTCAGAGCAGTCATGCCTTACATGTTTATGACATGTAGTGTATGTATTTTTCCTGGAGTCAACTTTTAACATTAGTCAATGTTTCTTTGCACCACCAGAACAGAACTTATATGGCTGTGAGTTGTTTTTAAAATTGAATTGTGTCATATGCTGAACAAATTTAGGAATCAATATCAATATTTGTTAAGAAAATTCCCAAATGAGATTTAGTAAAAACATGACATTATCGTAGCAGATGAGTAATTATTGAATAGGCCAAATGCGGCTTTAGATGTCAGTAGATTTTATGTCAATTTAATTAAATACAAGATTATCATTGGCTTACAGTTCACAGTAATCCATTTGCAACTGAATGTGTCAATCTGTCCAATGTACACGTATACAGTAGGCTTTGCGTTCCATCTGTGCTGTTGTTGGTTAATGTGCTAGAGGTACACTGTCAGACAAAATTATCCAAAAATTATCCCTACCTGTCAGTCACTCACTCGGGCAGTAAGTTTTCAAAGAGGATACTTATGCACCTAAAGAGTGCATATTAGTACCTCAAAGGTACTAATCTATACATATCTGAACCTAAATGTTACGTTTTAGGATCTTTTTAAAGAAGACATATTAGAGGTGGGGGATAAATCGCCTGCGATTCTCATCAGTAAAGCCGGTTTCGTGTTTAAATCTCCATCACCTGCTTTCGGATGGAGCGGCATTTACTGCACGGAGCCGTATTTCACAGAAAAGCTTGCAAAATGGCATACATTGTTGGAGGCGATTTGTCCATGATTATGCCTAGCTTCACGGCTCTGTGTAGTAAATGCTGCTCCATCTGAAAGCAGGTGATGGAAATTTACTACTAATCACGAAACCGGTTTTACTGATGAGATACGCATGAAAATCGCAAGTGATTTATCGCCCACCCCTAGGACATATCATGAAAATGTTTTCCATGTTTAAGTGCTATAATTGGCTCTCCAGTGCTTCTATCATCAATGTGAAAAAAAGATAAACTCATTCACTTAGATTGGTAAACCATTCTCTGCAAGCATGTGAAAAAATAGGTCATTGAAATTTGGCTCCCCTTGTGATGTCAGAAGGGGATAATATTGCCCCTTAATCTGCACTATCCAACCACACACTGCAAAAAATGACTTTCTTACTTTCTTAAATCAAGATGTATTTTCTTGATGAGCAAAATGACCTAAGAAAATAATACTAGTTTTTAGACAAAAAATATACAATTTAAGTGAATTTGTGCTTAAAACAAGCAAAAATATCTGCCAATGGGGTGAGAAATTTTTACTTGAATTAAGTGTTTAAGAAAAAAGAAATCTTATTTCACAATTCTTTTTCTCACCCAATTGGCAGATAATTTTGCTTGTTTTAGGACAATTTCACTTAAATTTTATATTATTTGACTTAAAACTAGACTTATTTACTTGGGTCATTTTGCTCATCAAGAAAAAGCATCTTAATTAATGAATTATTAGATATTTCTACTGAAAACAAGACAAAAATACTAAGTAAGAAAGTCATTTTTTGCAGTGCAGCACTGCCATTTAGTGCAGAGATAAGCTCTTTTTAAGCGCATTTTAAAGGACACACCCAAAAGGGCATCTTTTTGTTTACACCTACAGTGCCAATTTTAACATGCTATAATAAATAATCTATAGGATATTTTGAGCTGAAACTTCACATATGTACTCTAGGGACACTAATTTGACATCTTAAAAAAGTCGTCTGAAATGTCCTCTCTAAATGGGAACTGCCCCAATGACCGCCTGGGGCCATTTTGGAGCATTTTCCTGACAGTGTATGGATGCTATTTTATATCATTTAATTTAATGATTTGCAGATCAACATATTATGATCAGTATAAAATATACACTAAGATCTAATGATACACCATTGCACCATGAACCAGCACTTGGGTTTTTGATCTACAATCTACAGTATACAAAATCTAATATACAGTACATACTGCATCAAAAAAACAGGTACAAAGCTGTCACTGGGACCCTTTAAAAAATAAAGGTTCTAATATGTTCCAAGTTAGAGGTATGGCATGCTCTATGGGAAGAGTGTTAAACACTACAGACAGGCCCTAAAAAAAACGCCATATCTCTTCCTATCTCAGAAAGCTATGCAAGCAGCCACCATTTTACCAAAATAGTACATTGAACACTAGATTACCACATGAACAACTTAAGTCATTTAAAGCTACATTCTCAAAATTAATCAAATCATTATCGTGAATATTAGACCTTATTCCCACAAAATTACTAAAAGAGGTATTCCCTAGTGTCAGACCCAGTACTAAATATCTTTAACTCATCACTAGAACTAGGATACGTTCCAACATCTTTCAAATTGGCAGTTATTATACCCTTTATTAAAAGCCTCACCTTGACCAGGGAGATGTTCATAATTTTAAACCAAGCTCGAATCTTCCCTTTCTTTCTAAAATATTAGAAAAAGTAGTGGCAAGCCAACTATACACATTCTTAGTGAATAAGTTCGTACAAAAAGTTCCAATCATGATTCAGGCCCCATAGCACAGTGACAGCACTGCTTAGAGTTTCAAATGACCTTCTTTTAACACCCGATCGTGGGAAAATCTCAACACTTATATTACTAGACTTTAGTACAGTCTACTAGTACACAATATATCACACAATCTTACTTAATACACTAGAAAACTATGTTGGCATCAGGGGTCAGGCATTAGCCTGGTTTAGATCATATTTATCGCTATCACTTTGTTTATGTAAATTAAGAAAAGTCTTATCACTTTCCGGTTAAATACAGCATACCGCAAGGATCAGTTCTAGGCCCAATTCTGTTCTCGTATATATGTTACCTCTAGGAGACATTATCAGGAAACATAACATAGGTTTTCACTGCTACAGTATGCAGATGACACCCAGCTTTACATCTCCTCACATCCTAGCAAAACCCAACAGTTTTCTAAGCTAACAGACAGTATTAGTGATATCAATGACTGGATGGCAAATAACTTCCTTATGCTAAACTCCAGTTACAGAGATACTTATTAATGAACCAAATCTCTCCAAACAAAATATGTCAGATTACTGTTGTGCCATCTTCCACAGTCAAGAACCTAGGTGTGATGTTCCAGCAATCTATCTTTCAATAGTCATATCTCCAACGTCTGCCGCACAGCATTCGTCCATCTTAGAAATATCTAAAAAATACACCATATGTTGTCTGCATCAGATGCAGAGAAGCTTATCCACACTTTAATGAACTTAATAATAGACTATTGTAACTCGTTACTCAGGGGGGTGTCACGCAAATCATGTAAACAAGCTTTAGCTGGTTCAAAACATCACTGCAAAAGTGCTTACTCGATCTTAAAGTATAATCACATAAGCCCAATTTTGGCGTCTTTACACTGGTTATCAGTTAAATATTACATTTAAAATAATGCTAATCACCTATAAAGCCTTAAATGGCCATATTCGAGAACTACTATCATAATACAATACATCGCGTACAAAAATTCTGGTCACTTAATTATCCCTAGAATATCAAAAGTGTCTAGGTGGTAGATCCTTTTTCTATTTAGCCCCTAAGGTCTGCAATGCTTTATAAAATCAGCTATGTCTGGCTCTCTCTCAAGGTTTTTTTCTTATAGGACTTTTTCCTCCTGACTAAGTAAGGTTTTTTTCTCCTAGGATTTTCTTTTAATTCCTAGGGAGTCAGCTGACATTGATTTAACTTATAACTCTCTTCTATTTGCTACATTATTACTATTCTCGCTAGTACGGTATAATCTTAGCCGCTGTACTCTGCTTATGTTGTCAACCGTTTTCTCCTGCTTTTATTTATGTAAAGCTGCTTTGAAACAATTAAACAATTGTGAAAAGTGTTATATAAATAAAATTGAATTAAATTGAATATGTACCATTTAGGTGCAGATATGTATACTTATGTAACCTCTGAGGTACTAACATGCATGCATTAGGTGCAAAGGTGTACTTATTGAAAGATCTCCGCCCCAGTGACAGCTTTGATACCTCTTTTCTAAGAGTGTGTAGAAGCTAGTTAGCACTGAATAAACAATGATGTATTTTAAATAATCACAGTGCAAAGATATTTCAGCACGTTTTCATGTCAAGGTACACTGTGTAAAAAAGAGGCACAGCTGCTGAGTGAATTCGACCTACTGTCTTTAGTTTAAGAGTATGTGTGTACTAACCCCATTGCTCTTGTCAATGTTCCCTGTGATGTAGCATCTATAGTCGCTCAGAAGTGGTGGTGTCAGATGCAGCCGTGCTTGGACGGTGAGGAGTGTAAAGTCCTGCCCGACCTCACAGGCTGGAGCTGCAGCACAGGCAACAAAGTGAAGACCACTAAGGTTAGTAGTATACAGTACACAAACATATACATGCACACACACTTCAAAACAAGTGCACTAATGCCCTGACTTTGAAAACTTTCAGGGGCATTCAAACTTCTATTTTGAAATGATTGTAAAACAGCAGTGACACCTCCTGTTGAAACATCTTAATCATGGTGTATCACTATGGTGTAAAATCAGCGTAGATTGTTTTTTGGGATTTGCTTTCCCAATTATCACAATTGTAGCTCTGCTGTTTACTTGTTACATCTGGGAAACGTTTACTTCCTCTGCCGAAAGCACACAAGTGCTTCTCTTCCCCCATCTCTCTCTTTGCTTTTGGTTCCAAATCATAGTGAGCCGACTTGTTGCCTTGTCTATACTTGTGGTATAGGAAGCTGCCTTATAAAGCATAATTTTGACTGAAATGGAACTCATAGACAGACATTGGGCCCTATTTTAATGATCTAAGCACATGGTCTAAAGCACAGTGCACAGTCTAAAAGAGCGTGTCCGAATCCACTTTTGCTAGTTTAATGATTGGAAAAGGGTCTATGCGCCTGACGTACTGTCTTAAAGGGTTGTTCCTATTCTCGTAATGGGTGTGTTCTGGGCGTAACGTTCAATAAACCAAAGAGAGTTTCATCTATCATCTATCAAAAGACCACCAGTTTAAGAATAAATTGCATTGTGTTTCATTTATTGAAATGGTTATTTTTGTAATTAACTCTTTCCCCGCCAGCGTTAAAAAAAAGTTGCCAGCACCAGCATTTTTCATGATTTTCACAAAAGTTTAATGCCTTCCAGAAAATGTTCTACAATATATTAAATGAAAGAACATACCCACTGCTTTCAAAAAAAAATAGTTCATCATTAGTTCTTTTTATCACCTCTCAAATATGGATAGGTTTCTTCAACAACACTCAATTTTGAGCAAAAAGATCATTCGATTTTTGTGAAGGACTTTCGATAGAAATCAAAGCGATCTTTAAAACATACACAGAGTTCTTTCTCTTTCACGTGAGGTGCTACTTCCGGAAAGCCGGAAATTCTCATCATTGGCAGGCAAGTGTTTTCTCTTAAATGACGAGTTATCTTGTCAATGGCGGGGAAAGAGTTAATGCTTTGGTCTCTTTAAATGTTATTATTTCAGTCATGGAGTAATAAGTAAAATAAGCAGTGTTTTAATTGCTGATAAAGTATGATGCATGATCACTGTAATCTCAAAAGTTTTTTATAAGAATCATTTACATATATGCAAAATACATATACTCAATACTTCAAATTCTAACTGTCAGCAGGTGTATTTTGATTTACAAATATTTAAAATGCTCATACAAATGCACTACTATGTCCCCTATCAAAGACATTCACTCCCATATGATGCTATGAAAACAAAACACATCAGCATCTATATAATCTCTGGGCTGTAAACATAAACTGGCGGTGTAGAAAAGTCCTGGCTAACTTAGCTGAGTTGTCCTCGTCGTTGACGGAATCTGACTTAACAGAACTTTTTAATTAATACACATTTAAGATGACCATGGATTAACTCTAATTTGCATAGTCATTGATATAAAAAGCTTATTTTTGCATATACAAGCATTGTCTAAAAATGAAAATAGGCTTTTACTTAATTATTATTACAAGACCATCATATAGCCTAATATTAGACACCCAAACCAAAGTGAAGAAAATTATCTTTAATTTGAAGTCTGAACTAAACATCAACGCAGACATGATTTCTCTCACAGAAGTTTAAGATCATATAGGCTACATCTTGAACGTAGATATATAAATGAACACAGAGAAGGAAAGTTTAACACTGTGAAGCACAAGCAAACATGCTGGAAGGCAGCTAAAAACCATCAGGACATAAACACCGGCTTATTTTATTTTTTTGGAGCCTTACCTCCAGATAAAGTAATAAACTGGATTGATGATTTAAATGTTGTTTACTCACATGTGCGTTGTTAACTCTCCGGATTTTATGTTGTGCACTGCTTCACTCGTTCACTTTTCCACATGGTTGGTTTGTTTACAGTGTCGCGTGAGTAGCTGCACTGCAGGTTTGACTTCATTTGGCGCTAAGCAGACCTCTTGGTGATGTCAAAGTACCGCGAGAGCGATTCAAAGCAGATTTCTCCATGTGATAAATTGAATCGCTCTCGCGCTACTTTGCTGTCACTCGCCTGTCGGTTCTCTGCTCCCCAGTCACTTTCGCGCCGCTATAGTAATTTGATTTCATACGCCGATCGGATCGCGCAGATACCTGTGTATCACGTAGACTACACCACTGTTTATACCTTACATTTTCTGCGTTTCTGATGTCCTTTTCCTTTTTTAATTTCCGCTTCGCGCTCCCACTTAGCTTTTCCGTGTCTCGTTTTTTTCTGTTGTACCAACGCCTTGCGTCACGTAATGCTCGGCGAACCTTTGACCCACCTCATGCGGACTGACCAATGAGGAGAGGGTCTTAACCTGAGGCCCTCTCTTCATTGGTCAGTCCGCATGAGACTCAACCGCTCTCAACTCACGTTTAAAGTAATAAACGCAGCGTCTTTGCAGCGCAAAAGCCCATGTTGACAGTTTGTTTAATATAAAGCGGCGTGCGGGAGATTACCAGATACAGTATTTTGCTCGTACCCTTGCTGCCCTGGGCCCTTTCGAGGTCTTGGGCCTCTGGGCAATTGCCCAGTTGCCCGTATGGTTAATCCGGCCCTGACCATATCCAATGGTACAAAGACATCATATACAATAAATCCGTGGGGTAGCATTTTAAAAAATCTAAATAAATGCAACATTAGCACTTTTTAAATGTCACGTTCTTCCTGATCCCATTTTTAAACCCTAGTTAGTGTGTAATGTTGCTGTTAGAGCATAAATAATACCTGTAAAATGTTAAAGCTCAAAGTTCACTGCCAGACGATATATTTTCTTTAACAGAATTCCTCTTTTAAAGCCTACAGCGAACGGCCGGACTACAGCCGGTTTGGACTACAGCCCTCTCCTTCCTGCTTTAATGACGTCAGTAGAACAGTTTTTTGACTAAACTCCGCCCACAGGAATACGTCAGTCGCCAGCTAAGCTAACGGCAAGCTAAGCTGCTATCAAATCACAATACACTAAACAAACTACACAAAAACTCGATACGTATTTCTGAAGGAGGAACTTCGTAAAACAAGGAAGAAAATGAAAAGTGAAAAATACCGTGTTTTTTTACACATGAAACATGAACACATCCGTGTAAAAAGCAAACATGCGTCGTCATCCCGTTTATTGGCGCATATTAAGGGCGATTTATAGTCGTGCGCAAGCTCTGCGTAGCCTGATGTGCACATCGCAAAAATTTTAACAGGGCGTCAGTTCTATGCGGATCGCAAGCGCTGTGATTGGTCCACCAGAACCCCTAGTGTCAGGTAAAAAAACTGCGTCATAGGTATTTCCGTTTGCAATGGTGAAAACAAAGAAGTGCCAAGTTGAGGAGTGATTTAACTCAAACTGAAACAAAAGTCACTGTTCATTTACTTCCATCATTGCTGGTCTTCTCAAATCATACACAACAAGTTGCTGTTTCTTCTTCGTTTGTGGCTTAACTTGCCAAGCTTCTTCTTCTCTGACGGTCGCGCTGCTACTGTGGTTACATGCGTGGATACTGCCTACCAGCGGTTTGCGCGTGTGTGTGCACGTCGACGCGGAGGACGACGCAAAAGTATAAATGAAAACCGATGCGGTCCTACGCCGTAGGACCTACGCACGACTATAACGAGTCCTTTACTAACGCGCTTTTTTAATAAGAAAAACAATATTGCGGCATTGACTTTAGACCAGGTTTTAGTTGCTCAATGCCGTATTTTAGTTGCCTCAAAATAACAACGTGCCATCAATGCGCCTGAACACCTCGTTTTTACACCATGGGCGCACAAATGGGCGCAATGAATTTGCTAATTTAACAACGTGACGCTGAATGTAAAAATTATATCTGCGCCAGGCTAAACTAGCAAAAACACTTGCATGGTGCTTAGCGCTGCATTGCGCCGGGTGTCTGATAGGGCCCATTTACTTTGTGTGTCATAAAAATACATCTGGTCACAAATAGCACACAAGTCTGATGTAAAATATACAGTAACATAACAAAATATCTACATAAGACATAGATATTGACTAAAATAGAGATAGTTTGGCCAAAAATGATATTAAACTCATGATTTACTCACCCCGAAGCCGTCCAAGATGCATATGTCCATCATTTTTCAGACGATGACATTTTCAGTTATTTTAGTAAATGTTTTAGATCTTTCAGTTAATCAAATGTGAAGTTCTGGGGTCCACGACCTTCAAGTCCAAAAAGTTTGCATCCATCCTTCACAAAATAAATCCAAACGGCTCCACGATGATAAACAAAGTCCTTCTGAGGGTAATCCGCACAGTTTCGTTGTAGAAATATCCACATTTAAAACTTTATAAACCAAAATAACTTGCATCCGGTAATGCCGCCATCTTAGTCGTATCCGCATTTACGATGAGAGCTTACGCAGCGTATGGAGGTTACTCTGCTGCTGCTCTGTGCCCCCGCCCTCCGAATTTGTCATACGTCACTAAGAAAAGTGCGTACACTAGGATTGTTTTGTCTGTGAAGGATACATATAATGCTGTCTTTTAAAATTTGGCAGAAGAAGGTGTATAAGCAATTTTTTTTGTTTATAATCCAATTTTTTTAACTTTTTATGCAATAGCTTTTTATCTGTCATGACCTCTTTAACAGGATAGCAAAGTGTCTACTGGTTGCACATTTCAGAATCTTAGCAGATGCAGTACTATATTGTTTGCTTGTTGTATTGTGAATATAAAGTTTCCAGAAATGCTAACATTTAACTCACTGAATTTTGAATACTATCTATCCGGAGCGAATTTTTTTACTCTTGCTCTGTGACCTAATTCATATTGTTGTGAAATCACCCCGAAATGCACCTTAAGAGTTTATGTAAACAGAGTCTGAAGTTTGTTGGAGGTGTCATCAAAACAATACAGCCTGATTTAAAAACAGAAGAATGAGACGATGTCTTTTTATCATGCCAATGACGCTTCTTGAATCTTGAAAGAGAGAGAAAGAGACAAGTAACACAAGTACAGCAACAAACACTGTTTTGGGTGACATACATTCTTAAAAATAATGGTTCCTATAACAGTCTATGTTGGGATGTGTGGTTTCATAAAAAGCTTTAACATCCACCAAACCATTCTGATGCATATAAGGTTCTTTGTAGAGGAAATGGTTTGACAGTACTTGCATCACTGTGACGAACCCATTTAGGACTTTTATAGGATTTTCAAGAGTAGCCTATATATGTGAACCGAGTTGACACAAAGTTAAAGATGAACAAAGTGGTGGTAAAATAAACTGATTTATTTGCTATTATTAATAGTGAAAGCATTTCCCAATAAAAAGCCACAATAGATGTAGCGTTGTCTACAATATTCTTACTTGTAATAAAACAATGCATGGGGCGTTTCTAAATAAGTATTTAATATAAGGAGAACTCAAGAACTCATATTTATAAACACCCTTCCAGAGGGGTTTCATGAAATACAAGAAATGAAAGGAAAGGATGCAGTCTGTTCATTGAATGATGGTGATGATGATGCTCTGACTTCTCTACTCTGCCTGCACACCTCTCAACATTAAACACACACGTAACACAGATCCATTTTTAATCACAGTGAATTGATGGGAGCCTGCATGTGTTATGCAGGGTGTTTGAAAGTGTGTGATGTTTCTTTAGATGAAGCAAAACCTTTCATGAATAAAAAAGCTGCCTAAAAGTAACATAAATGTGTGCCCATGTGTGTGTGTTAATCAGATCTTGTATTTCTTTGGTCTGTCTACTTACACACACAAATACTACATGTTTACTTCTGAAGATGTTAATAGTGTGTGTTAGCAAAAAATCCCATACAGTAGCATTGAAGGAGGGACATTGAAGAGACATGTTTTGCCATACATTACTGTAGAAACCTTTGAAAGGTACATTAAGGTTCCTGTAGCATTGATTATAGCATAGAGTTTGATTCTCAGGTAACACACATACTGATAATAAAATGTATAGCTTTAATGCACTATAAGTCGCTTTAGATAAAGCAAACTGAGACAGGCATGTTTTCAGATTTCCGCAACATCCCACTGTTTTCCATGACCTTTCAGTGGAGCTTAGTCACAAAATGCAGAGGAGAGAAGCAGAGCGGCTTTGATCGGTTATTGATCTTTAAATTGACTAATCTTCACAGTATGTGTTAAAACTTGCCAACACCTGAAAAAGATATAAAAAGAGAAGAAAGAAAGTCAAGAAGCAAAAGGGTGGATCGAGTGTCGGGCATCGTGCCACGCTGCTCTCCTCGGCTGTGTCCCTCTGTGCCAGCTTGGAAGGCAGGCTCTAAATGAATGAGTTTGCTTGGGTGCCAACTTCTTCACCCAGAGCTACCGCAGAGCATGCCCAGAACAAGTGGGAACAAATAAATGTCAACCATTAATGAAAGATTTACTAATGGAGATACCAGGAGAGCCAGGCATCAACTTCTTCTTAACAGGGCTGTGTGCTATGTATAATAATTGATATTATGGGGTTGTTTTTGTTGCAGGGGATTCAAATATCGAATCTAAACTCATTTTCTTTCTCTATTTCAGGTTACACGATAGTTCTGTGCCCTGATCTGCGAACTCAGCTACTTGGAAGATAAAAAATAAAACAGAAGAAAACTGGACTACCTGTGGATTGTTTAGTATCACTCATACTGAGATTATTCACAGTAACAAAAAGAAACTGAGGACCAGACTGATGTCTCCAGACTTGTATCTACCATCAACATTAGGACCATCCTAAAGTTCACTGTCCTTCTGGGTGGACCCCCTGGCCTTCTAGACACTCATTCTATTCTATCAGAACTGGATTTATACCGTAGACAATGGAGTGGATTGGGCTGGGAGGGTTTACTCTGTCTTTTTTTTTTTTTTTTAAGAAGATATCTGGATCATATACACCTGTGCAGCCCAAAATGGAGTTTAACATCTCTTCAGCAACATCAAAGCTTCAATTCCTCTCTGATTTCATCTTTATCATTAAGTTCTTTCCAAAATTTCCACATCATTCTCGCACTACTTGATGAAAAGGTCCGATAATTACTTTGCTCTTGTGGAACCTTTATCCTTTAAATGGCATTTAAACATGTAAAAATCAATCCAGAACTCATCTACTGTATATTGTTTGTTTCTAAACTAAAGCTTTTCAGCCCCACTGTCTGAAATATGGGAGAATAGATGTACCAGTATATTCTAGAAAATGTAAAAGTGTAAAAAATCCAAAAATCTTATTCTCAAAACAAGCAGAATAAAATGAAAGGTTATCACTTTTATTATCAGTGTTTTTATCCAGCCTGGTAACTGCTATTGAGTATGTGTCAGTATTATATTCATTTATTAAAGATGTCAAAAAGGCCTGTTTTTTGTACTTTAATTTCATAGGCTGCAAGTCAAAACCCTCACAGCTTTTTGTGACTCCAGTAACATTATTCATTTATTTTGTTTTCATTCACCGATAATGATAGATGGAAAAATAACATAATCAGCATTATAAATTTGTCTTATGTTTTCTGACCTTTTTGCCTTCAGACAAACCAGTCACTGAAGATGAATGCCCTCATCTTTCAAAAGGTGCTAAAATAAGAAAAGTCTTTGCTGTGTAAACATTATGCATACAGCACCTCTCTCTTTCTCTCTCTCTCTCTCTCTGTCTGCTTTCGTATTTGTCTAACCAAAGGATCAAATCTGTTCAATGCACATGCATTAGCTGTGAGGAAATCCTGAAAACGGTTGTGCATGTCATTAAGTGATTACAGAAATTAGCCCTAAATATAATTCATGAGTGGTAACCTCAACGACAGAGACTCTGAGAGAGTGAGCTCGGAGAAAGGCACGAAGAGAGATATTTGAAAGTGAAATGATGCACAGCTCGTGCATGGAGATGCATGCTGATACGGTAGTACATGATATCATGAGCACACGCGCATCCGCAGGCACGCATACGCATACTGAAGCTCGCCGCAGCAGAAATTTCCCACTGCACGACAGCTCTGCGTTATGCAGGTTTTCCAGAGAGCTGAGACTTTGTTTAAAATTCCATGTAACGTTCTGGAATAATAATGGATGCACTACACTTCTGAAGCATCTGGATTGCTGGGCTACCTTGAATCAGTAGCAAAATACAAACAGGTGAACAAAGGTACACACGTACGCTGTCAAGTCCTGCCACTGTCTTTCTGCGTCTCACACACAGCAGGTAATGGCACATCATCCTGTGATAGCGTTACAGACTCAGTGCGGCTTATGCAAATACAACTTGCAGAGTGTGATGGCGAAGATACAACACACACACCGACTGCACAGGCACACGTACAATATAGGGGAATTACAGCAATTTACTTTTAGATTTTTTATAATGAACACAAAGGGCACATATCATGAAAATCTGAGTTTTTGCATTTTTAAGTGCTATAATTGGGTCTCCAGTGCTTCTATAAACTTAGTAACTTAGTTTTGGTAAACTAGTCTGTGCAAGCATCTGAAAAAATATGTAATTGAAATTAAGCTTCCCTTGTGATGTCAGAAGGGGATAATACCGCCCCTTAATCTGCGCTATCCAACCACGGCACTGGAATTTAGTGCAGAGATAAGCTCATTTGCATTTAAAAGGACACACCCAAAAATGGCACATTTTTGCTCACACCTACAAAGTGACAATTTTAACATGCTATCAATTTATTTATAATTATCTGTGGGGTATTTTGAGCTTGAACTTCACATATGTAATCTGGGGACAACAAAGATTTATTTTACATCTAAAAAAAGTCTTGTGAAATGCCATCTTTAAAAAAACTAGCCCTGATTGATGTGATCCGACAACACAAAATAATTAACGCTTGTTGATCACGCAAGATGTTATTACCTTTATTTATTATAAATGTTTCACTGTTAAAATTCAAATGTTTTGGAATAAATAAGCGTATAATTACAAACAGGCAAAGAATGGCGGTTTTACCAAAAACATCTGTCGATTATAAATTAGCATTATCAACGGCGCACACACCAGAGTATGAAAACAGATTCATAACCGAGGCAGATGAATGCATATTAATCATACTTTATCTCGCTGTATTGTGTAACTGTGTTTCCGAGTATTCTGAAATTTAACATTGGTGACCTACATAACTGCTCGCTGATAAAAACACATCATTCCTCATTATTTTCACATCAGCCGGCAGATGAACAGTAAAGGGGAGGAAAAATTGGATAGAGATTGGAAATGTTGTCTTCATAGTTTTTCAAATGGAAATTTGTGTCAAAACACTGGTTGGAGGTTTCATGCGGTTGAGCTAAATTATGATGCATTAATGGCAATCTTTACGCACAGACGCAGTGCACGAACTCTGTGTGTGGGGGTCAATGATAGTGAAACCTGAAATCACCTACATTGAGGAAAATTACTTAATAAACATAGCAAAATTTGCCTGGAGAAAATATGAAAATGCTGAAATGTTTTTGTTAGTATTGGGTTTTAGGGGTGGTGTGGAGTTAAAAGATCAAAAATATAATTTGCTAGAAAAACAATATGTGTACAGGTTTTCCTACAGTACAGTATACACTCTCAAAAAATTTTTTACAAAAGCTGTCACAGTGGCAGTACCCTTTAAAACGTCCTTATATACCATTTAGGTACAGATATGTATACTTTTGGTACAAATATGTACCTTTGAGGTACTCATATGAAGTCTATGGGGTGGTTTCCTGGACAGGGATTATTCTAGTCCAAGACTAAAATGCATGTTTGCGGTGCCATCTTGCACAGACATGTCTTAACATATATCAGTGCCATTTTGTCTCAAGATGCAAGATTGTTTTTTGTAAGGTCTGTTTGTAAAAACTCCTTAAATGTCGTAAAATAACTAAGGCCTAGTCCTGGATTGACCTAAATCCTGTCTGGGAAACTGCCTCTTTATGTACAAAGTTGTACTTTTTAAAAGGGTACCCCTTTTCAATTAAAAAAAAGCACCAGAGGGAAATGCTTTTGTGTTACAATTAGAGAAGAGATATAACAGAATGAAAAAATAAAGTAAATAAATAAATAAAGCTCATCAATGATTTAAAAATAAATAAATATGACATTAAAATATACCAATATAAAAAATGAGGTTTACTTCAATAGAGAGGGAATCTCTTAAAAAAGCCTTAATAAAATGACTGTTGGGGACATTTGATATAATCCTTTTCTATTTAAAGGATATTTAAATCATGTTTTTTTATATTCATACATTTGGCACACTTTTATCCAAAGCAACTAACAGTGCATTCAAGCTATGTGTTCCCTAAAAACCAAACCCACAGCTTTTTCCCTGCAAGCACATTTTTTTGTTTTACCGCTTAAAATCTATATTTGTGAGGGTTATGTTTATGGGCTACAATTGGGTCTCCAGTGCTTCTATCAACCTAGAAAACATGAGAAAGATCAACCCAGTAACTAAGTTTTGGTAAACCATTCTCTGCAAGCATGTGAAAAATACCTCATTGAATTTTAGCTCCCCTTGTGATGTCAGAAGGGGATAATACCGCCCCTTAATCTGCACTATCCAACCACGGCACTGCCATTTAGTGCAGAGATCAGCTCATTTACATTTTTGAGGACACACCCAAAAACGTTTTGCTCACACACCTACAAAGTGGCATTTTTTTGTAACTTATGTTTTTAGGCTATTTTTGCCTTTATTAGATAGGTAGCATGATAGGAGAGGACAGGAAAGTATAGGGTGGAGAGAGGGGTACGGGATCGGCAAAGGACCTCGAGCCGGGATTCGAACTCGGGTCGCCGAAAGTGCGTCTGCACCATATGTCGGAGCACTGCCCACTACAGCATCGGCTCCGACCAAAGTGGCAATTTTAACATGCTATAATAAATTATCTTTGGGGTACTCTAAGCTAAAACTTCACATATGTACTCTGGGTACACCAAAGAATTTTCTTGACATCTTAAAAAAGTCATGTGAAATGTGCCCTTTAAGGGAAAAGTGCGGTAAACATTATTATCTTAGTATAAAACGACTGTGCCCTTGAAAGGTCCTCCATAGCATCAGATATGTATGTGTTTATCAATAAACTAGTAGAGTCTAAAAGGGCATTCATTTTTTTTAGTCTAGCAGAAATAGAAGGTTTCAGCCCCAAATTGCAAAGTGACGATAAACAGTTGCGACCTGCAGTTGACGTGTTCACAGAAAAAATGTTCCCTCAAGAGACCGAAGAGGGCCGTGTTCAGAACAGAGACGAATTGTTAGGTAAACTGGATGTATGCCACTGACAACGAAGATAAAAGAAACCGCAAGTAATATTGAGAAATTTGTGTCTGCTCATGGGTGAAGTCCATGTAGCATGAAAATGCGAGATGACACAGAGAAGAGGGAAACACCGCAACGATAAATCCAGCAGAACTTAATAATTCAGATGACACCATGGTAACATTTATCTGACCCCTTTGCCATTCTACCGCTTCTAGATCCAAAGACATGTCCTTCATCAAAATATCATGCTTGTTGCCATTAATTATGGAATAATAGTAGTACTAAATCTTGTACTGGCTATGGACTACGAAAATGTTTGTTGTTTTTTTATTTGCTTTGGGGTCAAACTCTGGTGTAAACAATATAGCGTGTGTGTGCGTTGGGACCAGCAGCTTAATAAACCTAATAAAATCTTAATGAAAATGTTAATAGTTTATGTTCAGGAGATATAAATATCATCAGCTCAGTGTGAAAATAATTAAGTCTATGGAATTGATAGTAAACAAATGCTTTAAAATCCGGTCCATAGCTGAAGCTTTAACTACCATTTTACTGTGCGTTTCCTGGACTATTTCCCACTTGTTCATCATTTAATTTATTCACTTACCTAAGTCATTATTCATAGCTGATTTCTAATTTCAGCTATGCTCCAGGAGCAATTTAAAATTTTCTGCAAAACATTCAACGAAAAAGCCTTACCCCTTAAAAGTCGCATTCGGTTTAAATTCTGGTTGTTTATGAATGCTTCTGGGCCTGTCATATGTTCAGTTAAATTAAATGGACTATATTTTCTGTGAGAAAAGTCTGTTTACAATGTTTATTTTGTGACAGACATAAAATATTAATAGCATGTGAAACCTAAAATGGAAAGCTGAAAATAAGCAGGCTCTATCTGAGTCATATCTACGAGTTTATAGGCCAAACTGCTGTTGGCACAGATGAAGTTTCCCTTCACTCATATTTAAGGACCTGAAACTACCCAAGATTTCTTGACGTTTCTTGAAAATGTGCCACTGGCTTGCAGAGAGTACTTCAGTGTGAAGGTTTAAATGGCAGTGTGTGGTAAATTCAGATGTTTTGATACGTCTGCATGCTTTAAGTACTTTAAACAATCTCCACCGCCCTGATCCAGTGCACATCTTCAGAGTTGGAGATTCATTCTGTGGTCTATTTGCTTAATTAATGCTGTGTTTTTATGCCAAAGTTTAGTACTGTGGTGTTTGGTTGCAATTTGAGTTTTATGATGCATTTAATGTAGTCCAGTGGTACATCTTGGTCTGCAACTGATAGTGTAGAGCTCTATTTCTTACTGCTGTAATGTTATAGAATAATCTCATTTGCCCCACACTAACACATTTACACACCTAATTTGAATTAGTTGTGTTTATCAGATACCAAAACATGAATGCCATATTAGCATCGCATAGTCCAGTGTGTGTGTGAGTGTTTTTCTAAAACAGATGGCCCTGTCACAAAGCCATTAGCACTAAGGAAGACAAGCACAGAGCACATAAAAAAATGAGTGAAAAAGAGAAAGTTACTGCGGAAAGACAGGAAATAAACAGCATTAAACTTTGTGCATAATTTCTCTGAATGACACGTATTTTAAAAACACTCTATAATGTCCAGAGTCATAATGTAACTCCAAATCACTGCTTAACAAACATGTCCTCTCAAAATGGTTTCAAAAAAAGTTACAAAAACCTATCCAGATTCTAGTAAGATGTTTAAGTACCTCATGTAGATCGTAAACCATTGAAATTGGTTGAGAAATCATCATCTTGAAATTATAAGGTTTTATTTTACATTATTGACGAGATTATATAGAAAGTAAAAAATTCAAACCCTTTAAAGCCAATATCCTAAAACTTATCAGAATAATGCAATAGTGACTATTCAGAATACTGACGAAATGCTAATGATATGCTTTATTAAAAAAACGCAGCTCAAAGTTTACTTTTTAATCAGGCGGGGTTGACCTTCCTAATATGGCGCGTGCGCCGACGTACGATGGCACTGCGCCTACGTACTGTATGGAAGAAGAAACTACAAAAACATCTCCAGTTTCATAACCTTTTAGATCAGTCAATTCGTGAATTTCTTAGAGCTAATCGATTCAATTATATTTAATTTTCTAAATATGAAAAATAGTACGAATGTTTAGTCAGGTTTGAATATTTCAAAGAGCAATGGAGTTGTCCAATCGCACAATGGCCAACCGAGCATCTCATTTGACCTACTTAAAAGAATGGAAGGTAAGATATTGTTTTGACTTTTGGGCGATTTGCATGTTATACGTTGTTTTTTCCGGAGGTGTGAGTTTAATAATCTTGGCCAACCAATTGATTTATCCATCCTTACGCACGCGAAATCAAAAGCGCGCAACCAGTATAGTTTGATTTACGAACAAATGACTCTTATGAACCGTTTCGTTTAAGTTTTATTCTCCAACAAATGGCTGTGGTGAACCGTTTTTTAAAATGAATATTTTAAAAAGACTTACAAACAAATGAGTAGTCTGCTAGTCTGACGTACAAATCCTTCACAAAATGTAAATGAACGCACTGAATCAATCTTGAGCTTTTACTGAACAAAATGAGCAAAATGAAAAACAATGGGACAAAATAAAGTGATGACTTTCGAGTTTCAAATGGCCAGTAATTTGTTATTCTTGAACCCATAGACATGGTCTTGATGCCATTTTCAAGCTCTTTTTTATCTGAGCAACAAATTTTAGCATTTAACCATTTTGAAAATTTTACTCAGAGTCACATACCTACAGGTGAGGCTGTGCAGGAGTCATCATCTCTTTTGCCATCTGTGTTGTGCTGTCCCTGGACCTTTAGGGTTACATTGAGTACACATGAGAAATCAATATATTGTTGGAGATATACCTCTCATCACCTGTTCTTGTAACACCTTATGTGGACTGTTTAAATAGTTTGTTTAAATAATGTTTTAGCTAGATACTTTGACTTTAAAGCATAAAAGTATAAACTTGTGTGTGACCTTGTGAGTTGTTCTGCTGACTGTCTGGGATAAAGCGTAGTAACAGGCAAAAACACATTGCAAACACAGTATACCTCATGTCTGAGCAACTGATCTTGTGTTTATCGAGCGTTTACCCTAACACCATGGGAGTGTCAGAATCTTATGTGTCTCATTGTCCCCCTTCTGTCCCCTGAGTCCTGTGATAAAACCCCTTCTCCCTTATCTCTTGTGTTGCCCATGTGAGCCTAAAGAGTTGATAGAGTGCAAGAACAAAAACCCAGCAATTTAGATGCATCACAGAAATTACCTTATTTAATTCACTATCAAAAATATTATTTTCAGTCCTCTCTATTCTCTTCCTGTATGTGCCAGGACGTTCCCTGTTGTTCTCAGAGCTTGTGACCCGTATTTGGAAGAGAAGGAGAAAAGTGAGTCCCATGGTGCCGGTGCTTAATTAGTAAGCCTGCACACAGAAACAGGAGAACAGAGGATGGAGACGGCAAAGACAAATGGCTAAAGAACAGGATGATAAAACGGCAGCAATTATACATTATTCACAGGCTATACGGGACTCTCCAAACACGTTTACACCTCAATTCTGCATTTTTGTCAGCAATGCACATCGAAAACAGGTGACTATAGTGGCTCTAACAGTAACAGCATACAGTATATTCCGGCTATTGAAGGGTGCGAGATAAGAGTTTTGTATAAACTCAATTTTGGTGTAAATGTATTTTAAGAATATTTTATTAAGGGAACCCACTGTGAGGTAAATGATGCGGAGCAGTTCAAGTGCCTGTAGGTAAACGTCTCGCTTCTGCATTCAACCGTAACGTCCCACAGAGCAGCGTGATACACTCCAGTTTAAAGAGAAAACTGCGACACAGTAATTCCGTTTCTATTTTATCAGCAGTATGAAATGATGCCGGCTCTAATGGCTTATGGCCTATCAAATTAATGCCTGTCATAAAACTGCATTCACTGAAAGATTTAGGGCAACACTGCCGCTAACAGCTGCAGTAATTGTGCCGTAAGCTATGAACATTGCCCTTCACTCTCCTTAATAACACCAAAAATTGCTAATTTTTGAAACATCGATCTGAACATCTGACTTAATGAATAGAAACTGGCAGGGAGAATTAGATGTACAATAATTTACTTTGGCAAATGCATAAAAATATGCTTGTTCTATTTTTATAGACAAGATTTTAAATGGCGCCATTAGAATCTTCGCTGTTGGCACAATTGATACAGTCGACAGCCTGTCCTATACTGGGCACAAATCATGAATTACAGTATTTATTTTATATAGGGAATATAAAGAATAAATGAAGAAATGAATGCATAATGTTAAACAGAATTTACACAGATTTGTGCAACTAGCACAGGCGTCTCCCGACTGCATCTTCACGCCCCCTCCAGAGAAAATTGATGACATAAAACTTTGAAAAAAAACATATTTAATGAGACAATGTAGTGCTGTTGGTTAGTAGCCTTATTTTTCTGAGGTTTAATTTCATTGAATTTATGATAAATTGTCAAAATGTCATAAAACTGGGCCTTCCCTGGCACCATCACGCCCCCCAAGGGGGCCCCGCACTCTAATTTGAGAACCATTGCCCTACATTAGCCGCTTTTGCACTATCGGGCCTGTGCGAGCCAGGGCTTCTATCGGGCCTCACGGAGCCAATAGCCTCAGACCTCCAGCTGTGTATCCAAAATCACGACGCGTTTGCATTGTCAAGCCAATAGCGCCGCAGCGGTTCAGAAAACCCCGCCCTTAATACGCCTACCTGGATGTAACGTCACACAACTCCGCCTGTTTTACCGTGAGGAAGTCACTTCAATCTGACAGGAGACGGGAGTTAGATCGCATCATCATACAACACACATAATGAAAAATAACTGAGGCGGCTGTTTGCACGGTGAAAGCCAAGATGAGAAGATAGAGATGTTTGCTTCATCCGCGGTGTTACTCTTGGAAGTTTATGTTGGCTGCACACGAGCGATCTCACGACGAAACAATATCAGATCAATAAGCAATAGTAAACTTTATGAAGTGGTAATTACAAATAAAGCGTTCATCTACCTAATGTGCCATTATACTATATACACAATATTTTAAAGAATATAACGAGTCCTAGTTTTACATTTATGTAAAATAATCTTATTTTAAAATATGCACGTGTCTAAATATGTAACGTTACGTTTGTAATTATAGTTCTATGGCGATGTAAACATACTTACACATTATAAGATATCTTTGATATCTTTAATCATGAAAACGTTAATAGTTGAGCATCACATGAAACACAAGGTAACTGTCTAATAGCTATTTCAATAATGTGTCAATCAATAAATACTTTTGTCTATAAAGAACTGCCTCGAATAGCTGAATAGAACTGAAAATCACTTTACTTGCATCTCAAAAATCAAAACGTTTGAGAAATCATTAGAAAATGTACTCGTTAAGAATCAACTCTGAATATACACATGTATTTAAAAAGCTATGTTACAGTGGTTAAGTTAATGATGGTTATATTTACCATTTTGTGGCATCTTACCATTTCTGTGTTTCAGATGTGATTATTAAGCAATCATTTTCAATAAACTGACAAGCAGCCATAGTAATAGCGCGGTACTTTATTTACATATGAAGTTTATATCAGTGCACAGACAGGTGTATTTAAAGACATCTCCTCCGGACTGATTTCAACATCCATGGCTCCTGTCGTCTCATCATCATCATCATCTTCGTTTCATCACCTACTCTTGCATTTGTTGCTGTGTCATCTGTCATATACAAAATAAAATCTCCTGGATGACAAACTGAAAGCTTTACGTTGGCATTTTTCTGTAAAATGGACACAAAAGAAAGCAGCACATGTGACGTTTTGGGTTTGTAAATACACATACAGTATACCGACAAATAAAGTTTGCTACATTCATATAAGAGTTTAATTAATCTCCAAAATACCAGAAAGCATGGCTATGACTATAATAAAACCATGGTTACTTTTTCTAAGGGCTGACTAAAAAATTCAACAGAGATGACACTATAACACAAAAAACACAACAAACACCCATGTAAGACACTTCTGCAATCGTTATTTGTATTTTAAGTGTTTTGTATGCAAACGTAATGTAGCATTTGTATTTTTATTTAAGTTTTTTGTATGCAAACGTTATGTAGCATGTTAACTCACCGACTGTAGATACCATCGTGACTCGATCGCTCTAATACATGGAGTGATGGACGATGAAATGATGATTCAACACACATCTTTAATTTCTCAGCAATGTTGCACTTTAAACACTTTGTTCTGTGCCCGAAACTTTATAAACTTTTCCCGAACCGGTAGCGGTGTGCGCCGGATCCTTAGCATGGCGAGTTCGGCGTTGTAACGCGTGTTTTTTTTTTTACATATGCAGATCATGTTCTACAGTCCGAAGTACAAACATAGCAGGCATCTTCCGTGAAACAGTCAATTACTGGTGATCCCGGTTATTTTTAAAGTTTTAAATCTGCAGACAGATGGATGCGCATCTTGCCAGAGACTCAGATAAACTCCGCCTTTGACCTTTACCACTCCCCTAGCCCCGTGAAGCCCGCTTTGGCCCAACGATTTCGGCGGGCCAGAAAAGCCGGGCCTTAAGCACCAACGAAGCACCAGTGAAGCACGATCATGCCCCGGAAGTGACAATGCAAACGCGACAGGCCTCGGCAGGCACTGGCACGCCCGCTTGAAGCCCGATAGTGCAAACACGGCTATTGTCAGAAAAATGGTCCAAAAAGCTGTCACCTTTCCAAAAGTACACCTTTGCACCCGAAAAGATCATATAAGTACATACGGGTGACAAATGCATACATCTCTGTACCTAAATGGTACATATTAGGACCAATTTCCATTGGCAGTAGGGACCACTTTTATCTGACAGTATAGATGGTTTCGTCGGATCCACGTGATACACGTCTGGATCCGAACTTTACTTCCGGTTTCGTTTTTTTAATGGTCTGACTAGTTGCTAAACTAAAATGCCGAAAATAACAAATGTTTTGTTTTCCTAGGTAATCTATGTGTTGTTTTTTTGCTTGTTATATAAATAACTACGTTTAAAGTACTTTGTTGTTATTTATTCTTAGCGGAGTTTACCGGAAGTTACGTGCGGACCGCGACAGCCGCTTGTTTATGTTGTTACTGCTGAAACCGTCTATATGAAGCAAAGAAACATGCTTATCAGATGTTGTTCAGTTCATTAAAAGGCTTAAATCATACGTGACAGCAGTGAAAAATAACTCAAATGCTGAGTTTCACTTGACGTTTTTGAAAGATTAGATTAATTTATGTGAGCCTCAATACCCCCCCCCCTTGCCCAGCATTAATCCACCTTTCTATCAGACTCTCCTCCTGCTCCTTGTGTGTTTGACGGAAGGTGAAACTATCAGTCAGTGACCGTGCCGATCAATCGCTTCGATCGCGCAGCCACAGTAAGGCCTATTCATCAACTCCACCCTGTTCTTTTTCTTTCTTTTCATCCTTTCTTCCCTTCATTCTTTGGCTCTGTGCTCCTTTGGGGATAACTGTGCAGGAGTTTGACCCCCATGAAACCGGAATAAAAGGTACTTATTCTCTCCTTCACTGTCTTTCGTTCTCAGGCGCTTTTATACTCTCACTCTCTCTCTGGATGTTAGTGAATGTGTGTTGGGTGTCAGGGTTAAGCTGGCAGACATGTTGGCATAAGTTTCTGATGGCTGTCCTCTATGTGTCCTGAAGGCAACAAAACCTGTTCAGGATGCTGTAACTTGTCATGAGTTTTGCAAGCAGGGCAGGTGTCCTCTTTCAGGGTTGAAGCCATCCATCTCACTTAAGTACGCAGACACACACACACACACACACACACGCACGCACACACACACACACACACACACACACACACACACACACACACACACACACACACACACACACACACACACACACACACACGGTTCTGCTGATGATTGTGGTTGAAGCTGTTGAACTGTGCAGAGATTCATCCAGGATAACAGTGCTGAATTCAGAGCTTTTCTGAATTAAAGCCGCCACCCCCTTGTGCCTGCTTTGAGCATAAAACGCTCAGGCAATTCTATAGTTGCTTTCAAATTGAGGCAGATACTTCATAATTCAGTTAATGGCATTAACTAGAACTAGAGATTTAGGTCAGGTCAGGCTCTCTGGTGGTGAGGAAATGATAAGGTTCCTCACGTAACCCTAGTTCCCTGAAATAATGTGAATGAGCATTGCATCAGTAGCTGACCCTTTGGGGAAACTCCTGTTTACTCCGCGATTGAAGCTTATTCATGAATATCAGTCATGTGACCTTTTACGTCATCTGCTCTTTTTCCGCCATTTTGAGGACCTACCGAGTACCAGTAGGCTACTGGCAAGCATTAGCTAGCTTGCTACGATTTACAGATTTCTTATCTTTTACTGATTCGTATGGATACAGTAAATGGCTATGAAAGACAACATTTCGCAACTTGACTGTCAAAAAATATCATCGTTAGGGTGTGATCCCTACTCAATCCCTGATTTGTTCTTCCAGCTGCTGTCCGCTGCTTCTGAACTACGACTAAGAAGGGGCGACATAACTTGAAATTTTGCTCGAAGTATCACCTGGATCTCTCCACATGAACGCGAGCATTGAGAACATTGTTTGTGTAAACAAAGTTTACTAAAAAGAAAACTGACTTTGGTTGTTTTATTTATTTTATTTATTTATTTGTTCATTTTTTACTCATTTATGACAAATCACTTGATTGGTGAACAAAAAAGAACACTGGTATGACTGCAAACTGATGCCATTAATCCATCCGTGTCAGTCCAGGCGCTCTAAAATGTCTTGCGTGCCGGGAAGTGGGAACAACAAACTCGCTGGTTTAAACCCTCTGCGTGCCTAAGAACCTCTCGATTGCAAAGGAAATGTCAGAGCAGCGCGTATTATAAATTGAGGTGCTTGGGCGGAGTCCATGCTGCATGCATTCAGGTCCGAGCAAGAGTCCAAGACGCGCGCATTGAGTCCACGTGTGTGCGAGAAGGAATCCACGTGCATTTCAAGCTCTCTCACATAAGGGGAAGCCCACAAACCCTCTAATGCGTGGAAAAGCTTGCAATGCGCATGTTAATGTGAAACTATGATGATGAT
The DNA here is from genome assembly GCF_027580225.2 of Misgurnus anguillicaudatus. Taxonomy (NCBI): domain Eukaryota; kingdom Metazoa; phylum Chordata; class Actinopteri; order Cypriniformes; family Cobitidae; genus Misgurnus; species Misgurnus anguillicaudatus. The sequence continues at coordinate 24,834,249 of NC_073341.2, forward strand.
AATAATAACTAACGCCAAATATCGTCATGAACAGTGTTGGGAGTAACGCATTACAAAATATAATATATTACAGTAATATATTAGTTTTTGCTGTAACGCTGTAATATAACGCATTACTAATACATTTTTGGTAATATTTTACTCGTTACAGTCTTAGTAACGCGCGTTACAACAATGCATTTCAAATTTAGACCGTGTGATTTTAACTTTTTATTTTTGACCAATGCGCGCAACCAGCATCCACACATGAAAAGGCTGCGTGTAAAATAGTTATGGCTGCGTCCCAAACCGCATACTTCCATATAGTGGGCGAAAAGCACTACGTCTCGCACTCTTTACCTACTATATAGTATGGAAGTAGGCGGTTTGGGACGCAGCGTATGTCTGTTTCCACGTGCTGTATGCAACATGTTCATTTTTACTTTAACTTTGTATTTGAAATGCGATTTGGACGTGGCACGCTTCAAATATAGACGCGTTTCTTAAAGAGCCGAATCTGGGAAGTCCGCGGCTGTAAGCATTGACTAAAGTGGACGCAATCAGGTCCGGTAGCGCCGCACACGCATAATTTTGCGAATAAGAGCACTTAGTAAAAGCAACAGAAAGTTTTGTGTCTTGCCATGTTATTAGTCTATAGGTTGCATTATAGTGGTCTCTATTGTGTTTGGTATGTGTACCATAATTTAGCAGACTTCTACCAGATTATTTGTCTATGTATATGATTCTGACAGTGATTGTTACTGTATTTTGCCATAAGTCTTCACTGTGCCTATTCAAAGCTTGAGGGCCAACACATAACTTCTAGATTTATGAGCATCAATAAACTACATTTTAACATTTAATAATGCCTAGTCATACCTCTGTTATTTTGATGAAAGTAACTCAAAAGTAACGCAATAGTAGTGTAACTCATTACAGTTCAGAGACAGTAATATTGTAATGTAACTAATTATTTTCAAATGACAGTAATTTGTAATATATAATGTATTACACTTTGGAAGTAACTTGCCCAACACTGGTCATGAAAGCCCGATCGATACATCTGAGGATCGTCGATACTATCGTCTATCGGAACAACCCTATGTTCAATTGTTAATTTTTGTGATAAGTTTCATTTTAGCTAGTAATTTGATGCTATAGAAACAGGGCATGTTGTTATGATTGGGGGGGTTGAATTGGGCGTGTGAGCATTTAGGCGGAAGTTTGAAATTGCGGCTCCACCTCTGGCTCCACGGATGATTCTTTCTGCGCATGCCCTGGCTCCAAACTAACATATTTACGGAACATGGCAGCGCCTGTGGTCGCACATTTTTAGCTTTAATTCATTACAATGGAAGGAAGCGACGTCGCGTCATCCATCTTTTTTACAGTCTATGCTCAAAACCTGTTAAAGTTTAGCAACATGCCTAAAAACGCAATCCGTTGTGTCAGGGTAAGCAAGCTCTTTTCGAGGTTGATTTTGGACCTTAAATTCTCCAGGTGCTGGACGAAACTGTGCGCACAAATTTCTTGTTTTGACTGAGCTAGAACCAGCCAATCGTCAAGGTAATTTAGTATGTGAATGTTGCACAGAGTCTTTTACCTTTTAAAGACAATCCCTTGTTCATCATCTCCACCAGTTTGACATATGTTACCCTGCCTGTAAAATGCAGGCTAGTCTTGTAAAATAATTATGAGATTAGGAACGTCAAAGTTTGATTTCAAGTTGATTTCACATTGATTTTAATCTTTGAACTTACTCAAGATATCAATGTTATATTTACACAGACAAAATGTGCTTTACATTATGAAGGATGATTTTTTTGTAGAAAATGCTGTAGTAATTCACAGAAATGACTAACTAGGTTTTTACGAGTTCAGACGTTCCTCTGAAACAAAAGATGGCCACTGAACTTCTAATGCTGTTTCAAAGAAAACTGTCTAGAGGACCTCATTTAATTTAAAAATAATATATAAAACCATTCAACTATTTTTATTTTTGTTTGGGATAAAAGGGGGTTTGGAGCCATTTGTGCCGTATTGTCCCTGGGACACAGTTGATGCACTATTATAAACCTTAATAGTTTAAAAATCCATAATGGAGAAATATGTAATATCTATCTTACTATCAGGGACACCCTGGATGACTATAATAACCATAACCATTATATTATTAGGCCAATTATGATTAAACCAGAGAGTATTAATCTTGTGCCTGTTTAACTGGAGGGTCAGAAATTCTCAGGTTTTAATAAAATAAAAGAGAAATCGTTTGAATGGTTAACAGCCTTCATAAATACTACAGGAGGAGTGTAGACCTTAGTATTAAATAAATGGTCGCCCAACTTCACAGCATTCTCCTTTATTTCCTCATTTAAATATCAAACTAAACCCCAAGGGCCTTTCTCCCCCACTAGCTCTTTAATTCCACTCATCCTTTTTTTAATCAATTTTATTTTATCTGGGGAAAGTTATTTTAATATGTCTACATATTATTTCTTTCTCAGCGAGACTGTGTAACATCAATTATTCAATGACGACAGAACTATAAAATAGGTTAACATTCATTATACGCTCGCTTCATCTTGGAAGATTAAATTTGAACATATCAAATACATGCACAGGACAGCGTGTATTGTGGGAAAGTCAGACCCAGACAGGCTGTGTTCGTTCAGGGCACAAAACACCTGTTTTTATGGGCTACAGGGACGAATAGGGCAGCTTTGACCATCTGACTGTATTTGACTGTACTGTATGTTTTGTAAAAAAGTTTCCTTTGACATTTTAGACAGCTAGGTTAGTGTACCTGCTAATTAGCAGCCTGGTTAAGATGAGCTGTGAAAGGCGAGTTTCGTGTTGCTATGGTGCATGTAATACATAATGCGAGTTTTGTCATTCGGGTCTCGGGCAGACGTGCTTGCTCTACAAGGGCGGAGAATCTTGGGCAAAGGCCAGGCGAATCACAAATGCTGCTATATTAAAACAAAGAACCAAGGAAATGGGTAAAAATTGACTGTTACTGGAGGGTTAACACATCGACAGCAGAGCAACTCTGATTTTCCGCTGTGCTCCACTGATTTCCCGCCATCTGATAATTTACAGTGGGAGCACAGAGGCCCTCGGCCTGGCTGATATACAGACAGGAAGCATAATTCTGTCTGATCAGGTTCAAAAGCCACAACTGACAGCTTGTTGTTGTTGGTCAATAGGGATGTACATCACAAGCTTGCTTTTACTTTTTTTGCCGTGTTTCTTTATCCCTGCGGTGCGTTGTTAGTGTTGCCATAAAAATAGTATATGATCTTTTACTTATTCTGTGTGTTTCTGTCATTGACGACATTTGACTTTATATTAAAACAATGTTTTATGGCATCATGTCTGAGTAGGCCTACACCAGACATGTAAGTGAGGTTTAGGTGAACTAGAGATGCCAATTTGCCCTTTACCCAATTTGTGTGTAGAGCAACTTGTATGGATTAACTTGTGCGTAGGTTAGCCAGTTCTTGACATGAACATAGCCATAGATGCTGGAATGGTAATGCAACCAATTCTCTTCTTTTTTATATGGTTTCAATTCGATTTCAATTCAGTCTAATATCGATTAGTTATCAATATTTCATAAAAAATATTTTGCAGACAGGGAAATTGGTCGAAATTAAGTCACAACCTCGAATTTCAAATAAAAAAATGGAATCGTCAATGCTGCCACGCCCCTATGTCACATCCGGTCGGCTTGCCAAGCGGGAAAAAACACGTGTTGAGTTCTGCGAGTCAACCTTCTCTAACTTAGCTAGCTTCAGCCAGTCAAAAGATAGCATGGCGGATTCAGGAGACGCCATGCGAGCTGCTCTTTACATGCAAAAAAAAAAAACAGCAAGCACCTCCCGCCTTAAAGGAATATTCCATTTTCTTAAAAGAAAAATCCAGATAATTTACTCACCACCATGTCATCCAAAATGTTGATGTCTTTCTTTGTTCAGTAGAGAAGAAATTATGTTTTTTGAGGAAAACATTGCAGGATTTTTCTCATTTTAATGGACTTTAATAGACACCAACAATTAACACTTAACTCAACACGTAACAGTTTTTTTCAACTGAGTTTCAAAGGACTATAAACAATCCCAAACAAGGAATAAGGGTCTTATCTAGCGAAACGATTGTCATTTTTGACAAGAAAAATTAAAAAATATGCTCTTTTAAACCATAATTTTTCGTCTAGGTCCGGTCCAGCGCGACCTAACGTAAATGCGTAGTGACGTACTGTAGGAAAACGCACATTTGCGGACCATTGTAAACAATAAACTGACACAAAGACATTAATTAGTATCAGTTGACATACAACAATGTAGGAACGGTCCTCTTTCAACACACTTGTAAACACTGGGGTGGAGTTTCGCGTTCGTCTTCTGTGACCTCTTGACGTCATGACGTATTGCGTGGGGTCACCTGGCGCATCACGACCAGATCTAGGCAAGAAGTTGTGCTTTAAAAGTGTATATTAGTTATTTTTCTTGTCAAAAATGAAAATCGTTTTGCTAGATAAGACACTTATGACTCGTTTGGGATTGTTTATAGTCCTTTGAAACTCCGTTGAAAAAAACTGTTAAGTGTTGAGTTAAGTGTTAATTGTTGGCGTCTATTAAAGTCCATTTAAATGAGAAAAATCCTGCAATGTTTTCCTCAAAAAACATAATTTCTTCTCGACTGAACAAAGAAAGACATCAACATTTTGGATGACATGGTGGTGAGTAAATTATCTGGATTTTTTTTAAGAAAATGTAATATTCCTTTAAGCTGAACTTAATCAGAACATGTATGTGTGCACGCAGAACGGTGTCTGTGACAGGACCGGCCGTTTCTCTGAACTGAGATCTGTTTAAGTTTCACATCAACTTATATCAGTTTCTTAAGAGTTATAAAAACAGCATTTAAACATGACTTATTGGGGTACAGTCTCACAATCTCGTCTAATGGTAATAAAAACTCGTTTTTAAGGTGCAAAGTACTGACAGGAATGTTCATCTGACAGGAAGTTTTGTTTTATCAGGTATGTGCGTGTACCATATTTTTCCACTGGCAGCACGACTAACATGGCAGGGCATCTCCAGGGTTCAAGGTCAGATATTATATTTCTTAAAAGTCTGGCCATTGGCTCTTTAACTCCAGGCCTCAGGGCCCCCCTTCCAGAATGTTTTAGATGTCTCCATATATAAAACACCTGATTCAGTTCATCAGCTTGTTAATGTGTTAATTAAGAAAACGTCTCAAACATTCTGGAATAAGACTGATGAGTGGAATCAGGTGTTTCGTATAAGGAGACATTTAAAACATTTTGGTAGGGGGGGGGGGGCTGAGGACTGGAGTTGAACCACTGGTCTAGTCTAAAAATGGCATAGGATTTTTTTGTGCTTTAAAAATTTTTTTAAAATCGAGAATCGAATCGTGACCTTAGAATCAAAAATGTAATCGAATCGAGGATTTGGAGAATCATGACACCCCTACTGTTGCGTTTACTTTCTGAATTGTTTACAATCACTCAACAGACTTAAACAGATGTTTATGAGGATAATCACACTTTTTTTTTTAGAATTTTGTGTAAATATGTCTATTCAAGCTTAAGGAAACATGTACATAGTATTTACACTGTGTCTGAAACCTTGGAACGTGGCTTTGCCGGGCGCATGCTTTGGATGTGCGCACACAAAACTTTTCAAACCTGTAAGTAGAAATCACATTTTTGTAGTTTTTCAAATTCTCAGCATAAAAATGCAAGTTAGGTTATTAAGATTTTTTTCAGGGTTTGTATTAATAGATGATCTATGCTATTTCTGCATAAATTGAGTGACCTCAGTTCAGTGCAAGCTGTAGAAAATAGCCAGTTTCACAAAACTGACTTTAAATTTCATTTTTGTTTTACTTTCTTGAATTTAACTTTTCAGAATTCCAAACTGTTTAAATAACATTGCATATTTACCCAAGCAGATTTTCCTCTCTCTGTTTCTCTTGTCTCTCTTTAAGAGTTCTGGCAGGTGTATAGCAGTTAGAGGTGTATAGCTTTACACATTCTCCTCTTATGACTAATGGTTCTTGGCAGGCTCTGCTGTCAGATGTTCATCAGAAATTCAGATAATGTAACGTTAGGCACAGTGCACGATGCCCCCGATAAGCACTTAAGATCTATTGATAAGCTGTCCAACAGATCTTTGACTAATGTACTTCTAATATATTCTCCTAATCCAGCCACATTCATTCAGTAAATGACATGAAACAAATTACTGTTTAAAGTAACACTGTATGTGAAGAACCCAGTACTGAATGTTGTTGTTTAAGTGGTACTAGAAAAATGATGTTTATGAGGAAAAGTATCTTTATATGTGGATGAACATAGGGTACAGCACTGTGTTTATTTTATGATGTTTTGCTTGTCTGTTAAGTTGTGTTTGTGAAGTGTTCAGAGTCAAATGCAGGCCCTATGCAGGGGTGGGGGTGTATAGAGGGAGGGAGGGAGTAAGAGAGGGAATGTGAATGGAGTGTTTGTTAGTCAGTACAGGCTCTCTCCTCAGAGATCAGACATCATTTGTACGTGGTGCAGTGGTTCATTCATCATTAATTAGCAGAGCCGTGCGAAACAATGTTTCTCTGTATTACTTACCTGTGGGATGAGAAAAGCAGCACGCGTGTGTATCAATCTATGCCTAATTTACCCCAGCATGGTTTGTTGTCAGTGCGTAACTGCTCAAACAGGCCTCTGTAAAGATCTTACAGTTCAATTACTCTTGCTCGGATGCAGTAGCGGTGTTAACTTTAACATGTAACCACACAGCCGTCTCAACAAACATGTTCTCTTTGTTTGTAAACAGTAGGTTTACAAAATTCTGAATACATAAAGTGGCTTTCTTTAAAATTTAAAGTTAGTTCTGCTCATTGACTCAGATTGGTCAGTAGCTGTGTCTTATTCAGGGTTCCCACGGGGTCCTTGAAATTTTTGAAAGTTTGTGAATCTGGGGGAAAAAATTCAAGGCCCCGGGAAGTTTTTGAAGATATATACATAGATACAGGTCATTGAAAGTGCTTGAATCTATTTTATGCAAGAAGTTTTCTGGAAAATAATCCATATTATTGCCTGTGTAGTGTAAGATAAAATCATAAAATTCTAGACTTTTTAAGCACACGTGCTAAACTGTTCGCTTTAAATGCTTATATCGTCTGTATGCGAATGTTGATTTATACCAAAATGCTTTTTTGCGTAGTTGTGTTTGACACATGAAAACGTCTCGGGTTACATATGTAACTGTTGTTCCCTAAGAAGGGAACAGGATGCTGCGTCTCCCTTGCCATACTTTCTGCGTCCCTGTAACACCGCCTTTGGCAATATTTCAGATAGTGATATACTTCCTGGCTCCCGCGTCACCCTGTCTTTGTCGTTAAGCCTCACCATTGGTTGAATCTGATAGACACATTCAGATGCACTTACCCTTGGAGGCATCCCCAAAGTGTCACCGCAGTGACGCAGCGCGAGTTCCCTTGAAAGTGAACTGTAACAATGTTTCTTTAAAGGTAACACAATGTAACCTTGCTCTTACTTGAAATATGTCCCCACATTTAGGCTATGTTTACACGTGGACGGCTATTTTCATAAACGGACATTTCAACCTCTCCGGTTTCAAAAATAATATCGTGCACACATGTCAGTTTTCAGAAAAGTGTTTATTTACACGTACCCGTGCATATATGCCGTCAAGAGAAGCTGAAGCCCACGTAAGCCAATCACCGGCAGCGGTGGTCGTGACGCGAACTGGTTCTTCATGTTGGAGGAAGGTGTTGTTGCAGTAGGTGATCGATGACGTCAAAGTACCGCGAGCGCGAGTTGAGGAATCACACGTAGAGGTCTAATTTCGAATCGCTCTCGCGGTACTTTGACATCATCTGTCTGTCGGTTCTTGCAGCGCCGCATGAAGTCAAACACACGTAAAATTGCTGATCTCCGAGCACTTGTCTCTGCTCCTCTACATAATGGAGCAGCTGTATTTGCAAATACAAACACACGAAACAAGTTTGCACGAACATAAATGTGATCTTGGAAGCGTTCAGAGTAGCAGTCACATGTAAACATAGGTCGCACTTTTGACGTAGGTGCGAGCTCTGGCGCATACTCTGTGACGTTGCCTGCTTAAACATCCGTTTGTCTCAGTTTATATGCAACCGTGCAACCGAAGATTTTCAAGATCTCCACTCTGGCCGGAGTTTTTAGAAACAATCGGTTTCAGAGGCGAGTTCTCCGTTTGCGTGTAAACGAGGGGCACAAACGAAGGTAAATCTCTCAGTTTTTAAAAATAACCATGTACGTGTAAACAGAGCCTTAGTCCTTGAATTATTTTAGAGTATTGGACCAGAAAAGTCCTTGAAAGTCATTAAATTTGAAGTTAACTAAGGTGTGAGAACCCTGCTTATTTAAGATAAAACACAGCTATGACCCTTGCCCCCAACGATTCTGAGTACTGTGTCACTACGCAGCACCCTAAGCAATGTAAACAATTGAAACATTGGTCATTTCTTAATGTGTTCTTGTCTGTACTTTCATTTTTTGTGAACTTGTGAAATGTCATTAGTTAAATAAATGTATTTAATTTCATAACCATTCCAGTATAACATAAGCCAACAGGATGGCTTGATAAAAACAACAACATAGCAGCATGCGAGCAACAACTACTACTTCTGCATGTGGCACTGCGCAGATTAATCTGGGTTTGACATCAAAGTATCGCAAAAGCAACTTAACAGTATTGCTTTCGAATCACTCTTATAATACTTTGATGTCATATGCCGATCAGTCTGCGCAGCGATGTCCCAATTTCTACAGGAATAATAGTGGACGCACATTTCACCACTGAGAGTATGGCGGAGTAAGGAGAATACACTGTCTAAAATTGTGAATTTTCCTGGATTCAAACATTGTTGGGATTATGTAAATTAGTGTTGTAGTCAAGACCACCTAAACCGAGACCAAGTCATGACCAAGATTAAGCCGAGACCGAGACAAGACCTTAAAGACTTTAAAGGGTCGAGACCAAGTCAAGACCAAGACAGGTCGAGACCAAGTCAAGACCAAGACCATTGCAAGTCACTGCATAAAAACACTTATGATAAAATGTGGAATATGCATATGATTAGGCACTTCTTGTCTGTGTGTGCGTGTGTGCGTGCATGCGTGTATGAATGCCATCAGAGAAGTTGATAAAATAATAAAGGTCATTGCAGTTATGAATTTATCTTTGTCTATAAGCAAATAAAAGTGAATAAACACTAAAGAGGTGAAATCAACTTAACCATTTATTCTGAACTGTCTTTCCATGGCTTGCCATCCACTTAACACAATGCAGGTGTTTTTAGTGATAATATTAGAAATTTTGTCATTGGGAGAAACTTAAACAATGCTTAAACAATGCCAACATCATATGCCTCAAATAAACCTCAAATAAACTGCATAAAATTAATGATAAAAAATAAATTTGTGACGTGCCATCAGTTGTGGTCTTGACGGTCTTGAAATAAGTCCTTTTTGTCTGAGGCCGAGACAAGACAGAGTAAAAAAGCAGTTGATTCCAAGACGAGACCAAGACCTTTAAAAAGTGGTCCCGAGACCGGTCTCGAGAACTACAAAACTAATGTAATTACAAGTGAACAAAATACTGTATATAACACTGTGCTAATGGCTTTTAGATAATGTAATGTAAAAACCTTACACTGAAAAAAATGATTCATTGAATTTAATGGATTTTTTTGGGGTAGGTGGTTGCAATCAATTTATTTAAGCTACATTTAAACAAAAGTTTTATATTTTATTTTACGTTACTAATCGTTTTTGTTTAAATGTAGCTTACCGTAAATAAATTGATTGCAACCACTTACCTTAAAAAAATTGATAAAATTCAATGAATCATTTTTTTCAGTGTACATATTGTGCAAGTGTGTTTGTGTTGTCTGCAGTGGCATTCACTGTAGTGTAACTTTATGTCCATAGTATAACTGCTGTTAGGGAGATGACAAAACCGTAAACAAATATTAACCAACATATTGCTCTGGGGCTGTGCATGGGTTTTGGTTTGTTTGTGTGCACATGAGCAAATCAATATCAGCATTATTTGACTGGGGCTGTGTGTAGTAGTGAGACTAAACTAAAATTTCCAGCAGCTGAGTTTGACCTCTTTTAAACGCATTATTTCGATAACCAATCGATAAACATCATACAGTCCTAGACCCTTAACTCACACACATACATTGGGGGCTAGCTACTTCATAAACTATTTATAGTGTGTCTTGGTAGGTTTTGTTTGTTGGTCGTCTTTCTAATGCTTGGATTTGATTTTGTTGTCTTAACTCTATAATGTCTGGACCCTAAGGTCAGAGGTGAAAGATTAAAAAAAACCTCTATTATCTTTGCTACATTGGTATATGTTTGTAGCCTTTGGTATATTTTTTAGAATATCGTGTCTGGGGGTGCTTAAAGGTGAAGTGTTTCATTTATGTATCACCGGCATAACTAGAATTTCAGAAATAATTGGTTAGGCTAGCATACTGTAGCTTTGACAGACACACAAAAAAGATATTTTTTCCATCTTGTTTTTCAGTACAGATTTCTAAAAACGAGATACATTTGTGCCCGTCTGTAAATTCCAGACTAACGTTTTATTATGAGATTAGAACATCAAAATTTGATTTCACTCATTGATTTTGACATGGACTTACTCAGTCAATATTAAATGTATCAAGGTTATATTTTCACAGAATTTCCTTTTATGTTACAAAGAATGGTTTTATGTAGAGAACAGTAAATCACACAAAAAAACTTTAGCTGGATTTTTTTTACAGATGGGGTCACATTTATTTGATAAGCAAGATATTATTCTACTGTAAGATATTAAGTTTTGTTTTCTGGTCAAAAGCTTCAAAAATTAAGTGAGTTACTTAAAACAAGAAATATACTTGGCAATGGGGTAAGAACAATAAACTTGGATTACATTTAACCTCTTTATTAAGTACTTAATTCAAGTATATTTTCCTATTGATATGTTTCTTATTTTAAGTACTGTAACATGCTTAATTTTGATACTTTGCTCAGAAACAAAACTTAATATCTTAGAGTAGAATAATTCTTGCTTATCAAATAAATGTGCATAAACTTAATTTTGGTATTTCTTGTTCAATCATTTTTCTTGTCAAGTCACGTATCTTCATTTTTTTCTTTGAAAAAATGCTTATTTTCCAGCTCCCCTAGAGTTAAACAACTGATTTTTACCGTTTTGGAATGCATTCAGTCGATCTCCGGGTCTGGCGCTACCACTTTTAGCATAGCTTAGCATAATTTATTGAATCTAATTAGACCATTAGCATGATAATATGTTTAATTAATTAATTACATTTATATAGCGCCTTTCCCAAGCTCAAGGACGCTTCATGCTGCGTTCACACCAGCCGTGGTAGAGGCATCAAGTGCGAGTGATTTCAATGTTAAAGGTGCTCTATGCAAATTCACACATTTTAGACCATAAAACATTTTTTGTTACATCTCCGCACTATCTGCTTGCTGCCTGTCCGCTGATCAAACTGTAAAAAAGCGCGATCGCTGTAGACAGCCCAGACTCCACAAACGGCAATAACAACACAGTGGCTGAACCTACAAACAGAAACCATTACAAAGTGTTCCAGCCAATAAACGACGAGAAGGATTTGAGGATGGGGGTTGGGCGCGTTCATGAAAGCACGAAAGGGAGGGGGAGGAGTTAGCTACGCTCTGTGCGTTTGAAAACAGTTCAAATATCAACAAAAACTGACGTCTCGCAGATTCGCTTAGAGCACCTTTAAGTCAATGTGAAGACGCGTTGCACGCATCTGGAGGTCTAGTGGCATGAATGAGGTGTTTAGCGCGGTGGACTCGATTCCGCCTCGTTCGCGCGTCTAGTTTGCGCGAATGCTGCGAATTGAGCGTTGCCGCGGCAAACACGTGAGTTGAAAAGTTTGAACTTTGGCGGAAAAACACACCGTGTTAACCAGTCAGGAGCTTGCTCTAGTAGTGACGTGATTACAGCATGCTAGCGGAGTTCGCAGAAGCCCCTCCCATGGCGTGAATTTCTGCGTGAATGTCTCGATGACTAGAATTTTACGCACGGCTTTCACGCACAAATGAAGCCAGTAAACTCAAAATGTTAAAGCGGCAAACTAGACGCAGTAGACGCGAATTTGACGCCTCAAACACGGCTAGTGTGAAGTGTGAACCCATGGTCACTATAACAATAAGGACCAAACAAAAATTACATAAACGAACAATGGACATTTGCCCAGTCCCGTTTCGCATTGCAAGTGTAGTAAACAGATCAGCATCCATCACTCTCAAAAATAACCATAGAGTTAAAACTTGACTCCTCTGTAGTTACATTGTATACTAAGAATGGCGGAAAATTCAAAATTTAGATTTTCTAGGCCAATATGGCTAGGAACTATACTCTCATTCCGACGTAATAATCAAGGACTTTGCTGCCATATGGTGGGTGCAACAGGTGCAATGATATTATGCAGCGCCCGAAAGTAGTCCCCTTGGTAACTTTCTATAGCTGGGGACTATTTTCAGGCACTGCGTAATATTATTGCCCCTACTACACCCACTGAAGCGAAGTCCTTGATTATTACGCCAGTATGAAAGTATAGTTCCTAACCATTTGGGCCTAGAAAATCGCAACTTTTAATTTTTCTAGGGGAGCTGGAAAATAAGCCTACTTTTTTTTAAGTGGAGTGTCCCTTTAAAGGCCCAGTGTGGTTTTTTTAGCGGCATCTAGTGGTAATATTGCAAATTGCAACCAACAACTTTCAAAATGCAAAGAGATGCTACGGAAGCTGCCACTGGACATATATGTCTTCATCTGAGCAGTTTGCGCTCTATAGAGCAGTTTGTCTGTTTAGGGCTAATGTAGAAAGCGGTGACTTCCATGTAAGGAGACCTGCAGTGTATGTAGATAAAAACAGCTCATTCTAAGGTAATAAAACAATAGACCACTGATAATATAGTTATGTATATTAAGTTATATTGTATTTCTGTAAAGAGATCCTTCTAAAAGTCCCACATTGCACCTTTAAAACATTTTAGAGATTTTTACTGGAAAAAAGTAAATACTTAAGAAAGGTGCAGGTGCAAGTACAAATGTCTTCTCTTTATTGCAAGTTTGGAAAGATAAAAGTGCTATTAAGTAAAAAAATGACACATTCAGCTTTAAGGAATTGTTACTAACAGTTCTGAAAGGTCTTAGCCATTTATGGTGTTACTGAACTGAAAAAAGTACAAGGCATGAAAGAAGCAAAACCTCAAAACTTAAGTGGAGTGTGGGGTTACAGAATAACACATTATTTGCCCATCATGGTGCCAAGAACTGTAAAAGAGAAGAGACCAATCAAAGTGCAGCAGTCTGTAAAAGAAGACATAATATATATTTGTGCATGTGCCAGACATTTTCATTCCAAGGTAACTTATGCATTGAAGCAATGTACAGGTATTTTCATCACCATGTGTGTTCTTAAGATTCGAACCGATGACCTCAGCATTGCTTACACACTTATCAGTAAGAAGAGCAGAGAGCAGTAACAGAGGTGTAAATGGGCAGATGATTCAACTGAAGCTACACGAGAACAATTTTTCTGAGTGCACCTAATACATCTATCACCTAACTCAAAATTTGTTACAGCATCTGCCTTCAAATGCCTAACCAAAAGGCTTGATGATCTGAGGTGATGTTTGAGTGTAATGATGTTTTAGTGATGGTGTGTGAGTTTTAAATAGATTTATTGTCTTGAGGCACAGATGGCGACGTTCTGTTTATTTCACATTTTACCTTGTGAGGTGCAAAACATTCTCACAACATGCTCAAATCACCTCATCATATTGCAACATCTAAATATGTGCATATTAATGTCAAAAGTAATTAGAAAAGCTGAAGTAACAAACCATTCAGGTCACAAAGATGAGTCATAGTTTCTTAATGAGGCAAACAGTACTGCACCGTTTGAAAATAAATGTCATTAAAAATGTATGTTGAAATTACAGTATTACTGCCAGTAAATAACATAAAATTAAATCTACAGTAAGTTACTGAAAAACAGCTACATACAGTAGCAATTTCTTTACCGTGTGAGGTGGCTGTACAGTAGCAATGCAGGAAGATGAGAATGATGCTTTCCTATTTCATATGATAAGACGGTTTTAGTGGCAATTTTAGTTCTGCAACAGAATTTGGTTACCCATTTCACATTCTGCTGACTGTAAGTAACATCTACAGAATATTGCATCTATATGAAATCTATATTATAAAAAAAAACTCTAATTAGAGAATTCGTAGAGTATTAGTAGACTTCCCCAGGTATGGTTAAGGGCGTTTCACACAGTACGCAGTGTTTAGTTCTTTAGTGTTCGGTGTGAAACGGCCTTAATATAATAAGTTAAAGGACAACACCACAGTTTTACTATGTTCTTACCTCAACTTAGACAAATTGATACATACTTATCTTTTTTCAATGCGTGCACTTCATCTTTGCACAGCGTGTTGTAAATGTGTTAACGTTTAGTCTAGCCCCATACATTCCTTAGGATCCAAACAGGAATGAATTTAGAAGCCACCAAACACTTCCATGTTTTCCGTATTTAAAGACTGTTACATGAGTAGTTACACGAGTAAGTATGGCATCAAATACGTTTTTTTAAGCGGATAAAAAATGAGAACTATATTGTGTGGCAGAAGAGCACTTAGTTTGCAGCACTTCGACCTCAGACGCAGTAATATTGATGAAAGTTTGAGCAAGAAGGGGGAGATCACAGGAGTGGTGATGTTACTGTGCCAGAGGTTGAAGTGCTGCAAACTAAGAGGGCGTGCACAGCAAAACTTTTCACAGCATGTTTTCAATTGATTCCAATGGAAACTCTCCGTTTTTCAAATAAGCAGGCGCTCTGCGTTTTTCCACACTCTGCGCTGAGCGTTGAAAGAGATTAAACTTTGGGTGAAAAGCTCCACTCATCAATGTCTGTTCTCACACGGCCGTCCAATCCCGGTAGAGGAGGGGCGGGACAAGTATCACAACAACCAACCGGCTCACAGCTCAAGTATCACAGCTAAAAAGCGCTCGGCAGAAAAAACAGCTGGCATTCGGTGTCCTCCAGCCGCGTTTAAATGTTTTGGTGTGCACAACCCCTAAGTGCTCTTCCGCCAGAAAATAAAGTTCTCATTTTTTATCCGCTTAAAAAATTGCCATGTTTTATTTTGTGCCACCATACTTACTCGTGTAACTGCTCATGTAACAGTCTTTAGGAAAACATGGAAGTGTGGCTTCTAAATTCATCCTTGTTTGGATCCTAAGGAATGAATGGGGCTAGGCTAAATGCTAACACATTCACAATGCGCTGTACAAAGATTAAGTGCACGTATTGAATAAAGATAGGTATGCATTAATTCGTCTAATTTGAGGTAAGAACATAGTAAAATATTGAAAAATGGTGGTGTTTTCCTTTAACATGTACTTGTAAAGTTACTTAAAGTCTGTAAAATGTTATTTAGGAGGCCATTATAAATAAAACAGATGTTAAAAAGACAGTCTACTAATACTCTAATGAGAGTTAGTTCACATATGTACCTGTACAGTAGGTGCAACAGTCATTTTAGACTACAGGGTTCATCAAAATAATACGATACCTGGACCACAATAAAACCCTCAATCAACTAATAAACAACAATTGTGTACCGGTGGGGTTTGATTTCAGACATAAATAACTTCATTATCGTTGTTGTGTGGAAAGAGTTCAAACCAGAGTTTCAAACTTTAGAAGACATTGAATGATGTCAAAGGTCATTAAACTTCCACAGCATTACTCACTGTCAGACATCCACACCTATAAAGGTGTCTGAAGCTCTTTATCACTGCTGAAAAATTGATTCTTCTCCAATGTTTTAATGCAGAGTGGGAAATACATTTACAGCGCTCTAAAAGCACTAGACTTTAAAGGGTGCGTGTGTATGTGCTGTACTTTGAGATATGTGCTCTGTCTGAAGATAAAGCTTGACACAGCAGATTACACAAACCACAATACAACTTCATATCTAATCACACAGATCTATGCGTCATAATATAGTCCCACCATGGTATTTTTGGCATGCATTTCAGCCTATTGCCATGTGATAGAGCCATCATTACACCACAGTGCTTTATTCTTGCACTTCCTGTATACAGCAGGAGTGCTAAGATGTAGTTCGGAAAGAGAGGATGGCCTCGTTCCCTTTTTCTTCTGTGAAAATCTTTGCTGAGCCAGCCTTCTGAAGATTGTGCTTTCTAATCAGTTTAAATGTGGCAGAGCATGGCATGCTTTCCTCTGCTGCAATCTACAGCTCTGATCTACAGCTCTGAGAAAAAAAGAGGAGGGCATTTTACTTTCTTACTCTCTCCCAGTCACCTGCTTTACGCTGATTTATACCACGGGTCTGTTGAATGCTGCATTCTGATTGGCTGAGAAATGTTCTATGGGTGTTGATTATTTTTCTGTAAACCGCACACCTATCTTTTCAAATGTCTTAAAAATAGGCACCAGAGCAATGTTTGTGGTAACCGTGGTATAAGCGGAATAATTGACTCCGGTCCTTTGAATTATTTGAAAATAATGCACACCTGCGGTTTAACGGCACTCCGCTTCGCGTCGTGCCGCATTACAACCTTGGTGTGCATTATTTTCTTATAATTCAATGGCCCGTCGTCAATTATTCCTTACGTATTTGGGGTTCTCGTGTTGGTGTAAAATCGCAGACGTGGGGGCACACTCTGCTGAGCATTTGTGGGTCTCTGGAGTCTCAGGCTTTATGAAGTAGGTCAAACAAAGCAGTTACTGGGAGCAATCCAGAACCACCCTGGGGATTCTACTCCCTCAGCTCCAACACAAAAGTCTGGTACAGTTAAAACTGCACACTGTGTCTCACTAATGCTTCTGCTAATGCATTGTATATTACCAGGCCTGGATAGAATCTGCAGACATTACTAGTAAAACTATACAGCGCTAACAGTATTTATTATGCTGTATTGTTAACATTACTAGTAGTTCAAGGGATAGTTTGGCCACAAATGATATTAAACCCGTGATTTACTCACCCCCAAGCCGTCCGAGATGCATATATCCATCAATTTTCAGACGTATTCATTTTCAGCTATTTCAGATCTTTTTAGTTCTTAAAATGTAAAGTTACGGGGTCCACCTCCTTCAAGTCCAAAAAATGTGCATCCATCCTTCAGAAAAGTATTCCAAACGGCTCCAGCGAGATAAACAAAGGGCTTTGTTACCAGAAGCTAGTTATTTTCGTTTATAAAAGTTTTAAATTTGGATATTTCTCTGTCGCGGATTACCCTCAGAAGGCCTTTGTTTATCATCCTGGAGCCATTTGGAATACTTTTGTGAAGGATGGACAGTGTTGGGGATAACGCATTACAAATAACGTGCATTACGTAATAAGTTTACTTTTTTGAAGTAACGAGTAAAGTAACGCATTACTTAACGTAAACATTAATATTTGAGTTACTTTTTCAAAAAAGTAATGCAAGTTACTTTTTTAGTTTAAATAATTTGATTAAAAAAAATTATGTACTGAATTAAACTAAACATAGTCACATTATACACTCTATGCGTACACGCCTGTGTTGTTCCAAAAATAAACAGAGATGTGTTAAATTAAGGACAACACACTAGATGTGTTGTCCTTAACTAGCCACAAGATGTGTTAATTTAACACATTCATTTTAAGAGTGTAGTCTCTTTTAGTGAGGTCGTAAGGAGGCATTCCTAATTCCGGTTGTTCTAGTAACAACTATAAACAAACGAGTGCCGTCCTCCCAGTAAAATGATGAAAGACAGATGACTTGAACTCCACTGCTTTACTCTCATTGGTTGTCGCTCTCGAAAGTCGCTCATCATTAAAGTTGAACTGTTCTGTTGCATAGCTGGTCATGCCTACTTCCTGTGGCCAATGGTCGCTGTCACCGGAAATTGCCAAACTTCCATTAAAATTAATGAGTTGCTAGTTGCTGATGCGTTGCATGCAGCTTTAGAAGAAATATTTGATAATTATTAGGGGTGCAGCGATATATCGGCCTATGATGTCTGCTATGCTTCTCATAGAATTACGGTGAAATAGTAGAGGTGTTAGTGAGACCAGCAGGGGGTGATCACCCTGTGGTCTGTGTGGGTCCCCCTAACACCTCAGTATAGTGACAGGGACACTATACTGTCAAAATGCACTGTCTTTCAGATGAGATGTTAAACCGAGGTCCTGACTCTCTGTGGTCTTTAAAAATCCCAGGTTGCCCCAGCATCCTGACCAAACTTGCCCATTGGCCTACAAATCATCCCCATATATACTAATTGGCTATATCACTCGGTCTCCTCTCCACTAATAAGCTCGTGTGTGGTAGGCGTTCTGGTGCAATATGGCTGCCGTCGCATCATCCAGGTGGATGCTGCACATTGGTGGTGGTTGAGGAGATTCCCCCATTCATACTGTATGTAAAGTGCTTTGAGGTCTGCAGAAAAGCGCTATATAAATGTAACAAATTATTATAATTATAAATGCCACTACATTCAAAGGCCAGAGGGCGCTCTCTTGCAGAAACTTAATATGGGCCGCAGAAGACGAACCATACACACACAGCTCCAGGAATTGGCCTAGGCATTTTAGGTATTTTCATGATCCTAAAAAATATGTTTTACGATTATGTTTGACGAGTGTTGCTTTTTCAAATGCATGTTATAAACGACTGAAAGGCTTGGTTATTTTTCACGCATGTTGGGTAAATGTTGGACAGAACACACCGCTGGGTTAAATAATAGCCAATGCTGGGTTGTTTTAACCCAACTGCTGGGTTATAAAACCCATGGTTGCACAACAATCCAACATTGGGTCAATTTTTAATCCAGCATGTGTTTTGTCCAATATTTAACCATTATGGGTCAAAAATAACCCAGTCATTTTTAAAGTGAACTAACAGTGATTTTAGATCGATAAGGAGTTACTGATCAAAAGCCGTAGTACATGAAATAGCTGTGCATAATATCTGCTGTGTGATTCAGAATAGTTATCCGCCAGATTTTGTTAGTGTTTATTTGAATTTATCGTCACATCCCTAATAATTATGATTTTTTTTTTGTCTTAATTGTGTGGCCCTATGTATTTTGACCATCAGGTGAGTGTTGGATGGACAAATAGATGTGGACATCTTTCTATTATTGGTAGATGCACAAATAATATCCATATATTGTAATATTTTTAAATAAATTGAGCCAAATATGTGTTAGGATGTCACATGTCACACTACTAAAATTACACAGAGCTTATATTGTGTGTGTCTCTCACATTCTCTCACATTTTATAAAATGCTTTAACAGCGAGTTAGCTCCTCATAATAGAGGTGTTTCCCTCTTCCTTCACTCTCTATAGAGAGTCATTAGTTTACGCAGAGCCCTTGCCATGTGTATTTAGACAGACTGCCGACTACCAAGTTAGCCTATCTCTTTCCAATTACAGAGACACTGAAGGCCAATACAGGCATCAGCGATCTGTAGTCCAGCACCACATGTCCTCACAGCAGGAAATAGAAAGGCAGAAGCAGTGGCTCAGCATTACAGCAGCTTTACATTGCCACTGAGAATTAAGATTAATTGTTTTGTTGCCAACCTAAACCAGAAGACATTGTTTGTTATAAAAGGCGTATCTGTTAATGTAATATAATTTTGATAATGGCTGCAAATATACAACAAAAACCAGTGGCAGCCGGTGATCTCTTTTTAGAGGGCGCACGATGCGAAGCTCGTCACAACATGCATGTAGCCCATCATGTGTGTTGCTCGTGTTTTCAAAATATGTCTTTGTTGCGTCATGTGAACCATGTGCATCACGTGTCTTGACAAAATAAGTGGCTGCTGCAGAAGCATATGAAAGGATTTATGATAAAAGAGACGTTTGCGTTTGCCAGATACTCGTGTAATCTCATGCGTAATCAGAGTTTACTGTTAAGGGAGTGTCTTGAGTGTATTTTGTTAATGTGAGCGTCTCTTTTATCACAAACGGTTCTGACACGTGTGCAGCAGGCACTTTGACAAAACACGTGATGCACATGGTTCACACGACGCAACAAACACATATTTTGAAAACACGAGCAACACACATGACACTCCGAACACTTATATTGAATTTGCACCCCTCGGAAGAGCAGTCACGAGCCGCCACTGACAGAAACTAAAATCAATGTGATAAAATGCTTTTTCAGGTGAAGCCAGAAATATCCAAGTTATTCAGCATTCTCTATCTATTGCAAAGTAGACAGAATTTTATGCTAGTCAACTGATTCAGCTTTTTTATTATTTTATTATTTCATTATTTCTTTGATGAATAAACAAGCCATAATAAATAAACTGTATGAGCTTGCGGCCCATGCTTTACTTTAACACTTCTAAGACTGATGCGTACTCGACAGCTTGAGTACTAATGAGTTATTTCCTAATTTACTCACAGCCATTGTATCGTCGTCTTAATAATCTGCCGGTCAAACTTCATTAAACTGCTATAGATCAACTACATCACCATGTAACTCGGCATACATCTCTCTCTCTCTCTCATCTCTTCACCCCATTCACTCTCTCTTTAATCTTTCATTTTTACAGATAGTGTTGCTGATGAAGGTTCTCTTTCATCCTCCTCTCTGAATTCATTTAGTTTGAGAAGAGAAGATACTGATGAGCAGCAGAAAGAATCAAAGATGAGGTTTGACTTCACTTAGTTTTCTGGCGTTTCATCTTGACCTTTTACGCAGCAGAAGAGCCACATGATTTCGAAACGCAGTGATCTGTGATATATTTCGGTTGCAATGTTATATGGAAACCGCATTGACAGGGTGTTATTTCAAATCTGCAGAGTCATGACTGTTTACGCTGAGCTTTTTTATTCGCCAAGGTATTGTGTTGTACAATAAACTGGTCAGCAGGGCAGGTTTAACCTGTAACTATAGAAACTGAGCGATTGGTGTGTTCGCTTATATGGGGTCTGTGAGAATAGTGTCCTGTAGCAATGCTGTCAATTCTCTGCTTTCAGCTGGGAACTTTAAATCCATACATTAGCTTTCCCTTCAACCCTGTACTACTGTTCAATTGCACATACATAGCCACATAGAAATTGATATAAAACTAGAGAAAAAAAGTTTATATATGTTTTACATTAGAAATGTACATCAAGTGTGTACCAATAGTACCAAAAAAAGCGTATTCCAGTCATGAGGATTAGAATAGTGGACAGCTGTGAGGTGTAGGGAAGGGGTGTCTGCACATGTTGTTTGTTTGTTTGTTCATGCATATGTTTGTGCATTGTGATAAGGAGAAACATCGCATCTGTCAGTTCTGTTCCCAGTGCAGCACCATGGACAGCTCCACAACACTTAACAGGCAGTGAGGTGTCAGACACAAAACAGAAACAGGACTGTTGGTTCACACGTGGCATCAATTCATGAAAAACACCTTCCAGAGGAAACTGTGCAGGTAAAGGGGATTTTGGAACAAATTCCACCAAATTACATACAAATTTCTATAGGTTTCTATTTTAAACAGATCTGTCTGTCTGATGTTTATCATAGATAAACGACCTGCGTTTATTTACATTGAAAAATGCAGCATGGATTTCTCAAATTATTTATTATAGTTCCCTCAGTTCAAATATGTAATTGATATTTAAAAGGGATTCTCAGTTCAGTTCTTTATTTCAGCAAGGGCTATCATATGTGAACATAAACACATCTGTAAAATCCAAAAAAGATCCTATAATCTAACTGAGATTGGGAGCATCAAAGAATGATTTCATATTGATTTTAATCTTTGACATGGCCTCACTCACTCAATATTAAAGATATCAAGGTTGCATTTTCACAGAATGTTCTTTAAATTATACAAGATGATTTTATGTAGAAAACAGTAAATCCACAAAAAAAATACTTAAAATGGGTTTAAAAATGCAGGGTCACGTCTCATAATAAAGTTATTTTGTGTTTTAGTGTAACCCTGCAATATGGAAAAGTCAAGTTATGCACAATGCATTGTTGAATATAGCATCCACTATCCATTAAACATACAGCGGGGAAAATAAGTATCAGCATTTTTATCAATAAGGGGATTTCTAAGTGTGCTATTGAGACAAAATTTCCACTAACTGAAGCAATCAAGCCAAATATTAAATTCATACAAAGAAATCAGAAAGTCTATGGAGAGAACTGAAGATCAAAGTTTATAAAAGAGGCCCAAGGAACCTTCAATATGTAAAGACATTTGTGTGGAATAATGGGCCAGAATCACTCCTGAGCAATGCAGACGACTGGTCTCTCCATACAAGAGGCGTCTAGAAGCTGTAATCACCAACACCAACAGTATGTTCAATACTTATTCCCGGTGTCATTTAACTTTATTTATTATGACTCAACTTGTACACTTAAATGTTCTGATTTCTTTATATGATTTCAATATTTGGCTTGATGGCTGCATCTGGTGGGGGTTTTGTGTCGATAGCCCACTTGGGGGTCCCCTTGCTGATAAAGTTGCTGATGTGTCAAATAATTATTTTCCCCGCTGTATTCTAGTGTACTGTATTACGTCTACAAGGTTTTTGAACCTCTTATGAAATTATATGGCCTGCCCCAGCCTGCGCCGCACCACTATATCCATTACAACCCCGCACCTGTGACCATTAAATAGACATACTAGGCATTCTAATCACTGATGAAAAAACAATAGAAACCATCACAGAAATTCTAATGGTTTCCATTAAAATATCATTAGCTTTTACCATTAAACCACTTCAAAATTTGTTTTGGAACATATTCCAGTAGGATTTAATGCCCCCACCAATAGAACCCAAGACATAACAGTAGAGACCCACAATGACCATAATAGTTTCCATTACAACCAATAAAATTCCCATTAAAACCAATAGAATTTCTGTGATGGTTTCTATTGTTTTTTTAGCAGTGATTTAAGTGAAAGCATGCTTTATTTCAGTGTAAAAGTGCTTGGAAACAGCTATAGAGGGTATGCACGTGATGTCACCTTCGGCGAAAATGACTGCGGTTACGCCCACTGAGTGGCAAAAGACAGAGCGTCAGCATTTGAATACAGTGTGAAATCAGACTGTACTAGACTGTACTAACAGATTTAACAAGAGTTCTGAGCTATCGTTTTACAGACTGCCAAAAAACACCAAAAGGAGAAGTAAATTGATTGTTCATGCCAACGTCCACTGACCACAGGTGGGTTGACAAGTTGCTAGGGTCACTATCAAGCAGAGTTTTTACTTTCTACTTAAAAGTATTTGTATTTTTTCAGTGTTTTTCTTTGGAAAACATACAGTCCAAAGCATATTATCATAATTTTTACTTTATTACATTTCATAAATACAAGTTTTTGTTTTACATTTTACATTTAAGTACATTAACATACTTTTACTCAAGTAAAAGTACACAATTTGAATGTAATTAGGTATTAAATACATTTTAATATGCAATATTAAAGAATACACAGTATGATTCTATGCTTTATAATGTAGTGAAGTAAAATTTTTAACGAAGTGTTGTTCACCTCTGCTATCAAGTCCAACTAAATTCAATTTAAGCTGATAATAGTCAGTTTTACTGGCATTTTCGCAGCAGCTGCTATGAAAACCAGCCATTTTGTTGAACGTTTGCCACTCAACAGAGCGTGCTCCGGCGTAGTCACGTAGAAAAGTGACGTCAGTGCATACCCTCTATTAGATTACATTGCAATGTAACTGGCAACAATACGCTTATGAACCACAGAAAAAAACATGGTCATAATGATAAACATTTTCAACATTTACATAGCAAAGTTTGTATTCATCTGTATAGAAGAACTGTAATTACCTCTACATTAGATTTAGCAGCTTGACCTTCTTTTTCTT
Source organism: Misgurnus anguillicaudatus (assembly GCF_027580225.2). NCBI lineage: Eukaryota > Metazoa > Chordata > Actinopteri > Cypriniformes > Cobitidae > Misgurnus > Misgurnus anguillicaudatus. The sequence continues at coordinate 24,858,242 of NC_073341.2, forward strand.
TTTAATTATGTAAACTCCCGACCTTAATTTCCCTGCACCTCATCTTCAATCTTCATTTGGTTTTCTCCATTTGTTTTGTTGTTGTGGATGGCGGCGGTAGCTGCTTAGTGCTTTTGTGATGTGAGATTAAGGACATCACGCAAGTTACGTTGTATTGTAATCTTATCAAAGAATCACATAAAATATAAAATTATATTTTCCCAAGCTATAGAATTGCACGCAACATTCATTGCACAGGAAAATTTATTTACGGCGCATCACTAACGTCTACCAGTGATACGCGGGGTCAATGTATAAACAGGCCGCACCTGACCGATGTTTTCAACTAACCCGCCCGCAACTCGGACAAAAAAAAATATTGTACCCAACCCACTTCCTGGCCCGCATTTTTTAAAAGTAAATTCTCATCGCAGCATCATTGGGCCATAGACGTAGGAAATGATAGCTTTAGCGTAGCGTTGCGCAAGTTCTACCAGGAAACTCGAATGTTACGTCATTCATTTCACAAGGCGCAATCAATCACCCCTGATACTGAGAGTATATAAGCATCGTACTCACCTGTCTTTGTGTTCGCAGATACTGATGCCAGCATTTACAAGCTCGATGTCCAGTGAATATGCTAATGCTAACTAAAGCGTTAGTTACCCGAATTACGCCGATTCAAATGTTGAGTGATTTTATCGGGCATTTGAACTTGTTTCCTGTAGTGATGGGCAGTCCGGCTCTTTCCATTGATTCGGCTCTTTCGGCTCAAGCGCTGGCTCTACATTTTAGTGATGGCAGTCCGGCTCTTTTCATAGATTCGGCTCTTCTGGCTCTGCTCCCTTAGAAGAGCCGGTTCACCTGCATGCGTCTGAAGATTCGGCTCTGCTCGTTCGCTACAAAGAATCAGCTCTTAGAGCCGCTCGTTCGCGAACGACCCATCACTAGTTTCCTGGGATTTTATCATCTCGTTTCGTTTCACCTGCAACATCGCGAGGAGCTCTCACAAAAGGTTAAAGACTTAAAAAGGGAAGTCTGCAAGCTTCCTTAAGTGTGTAACCCTGCAGTACACAGAGAAGGATACCACATGCGTTTCTTTTTATGAACAGTGCAGGAACATTTGGATGATCTGTAAAGTGTAATATTAATATTGACTGTCGCAGACTCTGAACGCCCGCAGCAGATGTCAGTAATCATCATTGATTGGCGAAGCGCTGCACCTGCACGGGTTTGGAAGAATGCCGAAGCTTGTTATCTCCCTCATCACAGGATCTTTGTCTTTCGTCTACAATACCAAATGCTCCGCTTATCACTGGTTTTAAACCGTACGCAAATGTTTTGTGAAGCAAAGACATGGAATCGACTTGGATGAACGACTATTGCTCGCGAAACTTTCACACATTAAATACGGCGTGTATGCAGTGCATGACATGCTGCAAACAGGCTAATGACGCGGTCTTATGTTCGTGTGTTTCATTGGAAAAAGGAATGCGCAAAGTATACGAGCTTCATCTGAACTGTCCCTTTCAGTGTTTCCCTAAAACATCAATAATATAAGGTACTATTTATTCATGTAACAGGTCTTGCAACGTCCTACCTGCTACGGTACTACAATGCAAGTTGCTTAATGCCTAACAGTATTCATGCAAACTGTTCATATCAAATGCAAATATTCACGTTAGATCTTCACTCACCTGATCCTAATGCCAGACTTTAAGGATACGGGGATACGCTATTTTCGAACTTTTAATCTTATGGTAATATAGTTTTCAAGCACACATTTTGTTGCTGAGCAAATCGTAAGTGTGTGTGTGGTCGAATGGCAATAGTAATGCATATTGTCAATTTTATTGAGCACGGGGTTCAGCATAAATGTTTCCATCTAAAGCTTTGTGCTTTAAGATCTTCAGTTATGCACATGTATAAAGTACGAGAATGCATCAACTTTTAATTGTACTTTTCAAATGAGACTTTATTCCAGATCTCAGTCAACTTCTTATCCGAGCTCGGTTGCGTTGAACATCCCATCTATTTATCTGGATTATCTTCTCCTACGGTAAGCTCTCTTATTCATTATACTGGATTGGCTGAGTGCACAGTACATGCTTTTACAACCGAAAGTTGGCAATGACTATGTTTTACAGGCAATATGGAGACGGAGCTGAGGTTGTGTGGTGTATTTAATACAATTAAAACGTGCATGTGTGTTATTCCTGAGAGCTTGCCGTTGTTTTGATCGGTGTGCACTGCATTCTGCGGATGTCTCAACAAAAGTTGAGCCTGTACACCATGTTGACTGTGTTTGTTATGCAGTAGACTTCAGTTGAAAAACGCGCGCCTTGCTGCTTTAAGTACACAACAGCTTGCATCAGTTTGAACCATTTAAGCGTATTGTGCTTTGTTTGCGATGCAGGCACCCAGAGCATGCGCATGGGTAGGCTACAGCGGATGTCTGGACACTGGTTTGAAGATGTAACGTGACTGCTAGCTTTTATATCACAGCACGTAATCCCTATTTAAAGTGCTGTTGAACGTTGGTAACGTATGTTTCGCCCGAAATGGTGGTGCCACCAGTTATAAACACAGAATACAAACACAATTTCCTTGTTTTAACATGGAACCCAATGGAAATAATGTCTAAATATTTCTTCAAGTGGTGTTATGTTTGAATATGGTGGTGTTCGATTATCTTATGTGTTTCAACTATTGAATTTCAATTGTATCATGCTGTTTTAATGACGTCCAACATGACTGGAGAATTGGAATGCTTCTGAAATAACTTGTTTCTAATTTAATTCTATGTTCTGTTTAAAGCCTGGAATACACCACAGGATTTTTGCACTCCGACAAGATTGTAACAGCAAATGCATTGTGCGGTGATCATGCTGAATTCTGACACTGTCAGAAAACTATTGTAGGCTATTTTGGACACAGGAAAACGTCCATCTTTGAACTTCTCCCATGCACCGTATGACACTTTACCACCGAAGAGCCACGATCATAGAAATCGTGATGATTGTTTCACGATGCAAATCTTCGTCTGGGAAAGCCAAAAATCATGCAGTTATGATTCTAAATGATAACTTTACAAGGAACTTTTGTCTGGAATTAGGTGCGTACAATCCACTTACTCAAGTAAATAGCGAAACATGCATCAACTTTCCATATAACCATATTACACCGGCTGCTAGGATTTAAAACATTATAACAGCGCGGCTGCATACATGAGGCAAGCTATTTTAAAACTATATACATGTTTTTACTCAGACTACGGACATGCAGTTCTATAAGTGCTTTATTTTCAGTGCTTGCATTACCATCAGGCCTCCTTATCGACTTCCAGGAACTCTTATTACAAACGGCTGCAAGGATTTGACATGCATAATTGCTACATGTACAAGAAATTAGCTTTCGTTAGTATTTGGCCGTGCACACTTGCCGCGTGCACGCAGGTCGTCACGTTTCACGTCCGCAGTCGTGTATGGTGCGGCTTCGATCGTTGCTGGATTGCCAGTGTGGCGGAGGATCTTTCAACAAATAATTCAGAACTTCTTAAGTGCATATCATGTAAGACTATTTGCACAAAATTGTTACGTTTAATCATGCTATTATGGTTAGTCAAAATTTAAGCTGTAAACTTTCATCTAGAAGGCTATTACGTTCGGAGTACGTCCATCTATCAACTGCACAACCCTACTGGTACCGCGCCTCAGTTTTTGGGGGGTCTTAATTTACATCGTTAACGGAGAATTGTATATAATCATCTGTGTGTCATGGCGAAGCAAGCAAGACAAGGCAATGGGTTATTTCTTAAAACCAAAAGTGCACAAAGCAGAACCAGAATGAAGACCAGAATACAGGACTTAAAAGTTATTGACAGCTAACTTAATCGACAAAGGACAACTGAAACACAAGGACTGTATATATTCATGTTGGGTAAACAAGATATCAAGACACACCTGGGAAACAATCTAGAACAAGGACCAAATAACTACAAGAACTACAGACATGGATGACATTACAGAACTTCAAATAAAGAGTACAAGACTGGGGAAACCCAAGACACGACAGACATTGTGCAATCTTTAGCATCAGTCAGATTTGTTGGTAACCATCTAATCTTCTCCCTACTTTTATAATGACAATATAAAAGCATGTATACATCAATTGTCTCTCTTCATCAGGAGCCGCGCTCCTAATTTCACCGTATGCAGGAAAACACTATGACATTCAATTCAATAATGGCAAGCAATAATCAAGGTATGTTTAAGCAAATTACTGGTGATGGTGGTGTATTTAACCATGCTAAATCATGGCCTTTGCCATTTATATCATTTCTTACTCTGGCATATCGTTGCCTTTCAAAGGTCTACGCGGCCTTTTCTCATTAGGCATATCGTTGCTTTCGATGGCCTACGCGGCCTATCTCTGTCTGGCATATCGTTGCCTTCAAAAGCCTACGCGGCATTTTTCTACTAGGCATATTGTTGCCTTCAATGGCCTACGCGGCCTATCTCTATCTGGCATATCGCTGCCTTCGATGGCCTACGCGGCCTATTTCTCTGGCATATCGTTGCCTTCCAAAGGCCTACGCTGCTTTTTTCCCACTAGGCATATCGTTGCCTTCTGTGGCCTGTGCGGCCTATCTCTGTCTGGCATATCGTTGCCTTCTAAAGCCTATGTGGCTTTTTCCCACTAGGCATATCGTTGCCTTCTACGGCCCATGCGGCCTATCTCTCCAGCCTATCTCTCTGGGGCATATCGCTGCCTTCTATGGCCTAAGCGGCAATCCCATGGCCTCTTATGGCATCCTTCAATGTCAGTAGATAACAATTTCTCTTATCTGTTTCAGGAACCTCAAAGAAACACTGGTGGGTACCGATCATTGCGATCAATTTTTGGGGATTAGATTCTGGCCTGTCTCCATCTTCAGACAGGAACCGCAAGAATCCGTGACCCCCGGATTTGAACTATGGTCGGGGCCTACGCCAAAGAACTATACTGTGTTACATTTTAACCTTGGTTGCTAACTACTGTTAAATAAACTCGTATATCAAGTCTTAACCTATCTTCGAGTCTTTCTGGTAGAACTAGTTGCTATAGGGTGTTCTTTATATTATTGTAAACTATATAAATTATAATTAAGAAATAATTTTTGGATCAACCCGCGCATCACTGACGTCTACCCATGTGAAAAAATTATTTTATTCTGTCAATGCTTTTAAAAATAGTTTTAACCAAATAAATCCAAATGTAGTTTTACAGTTGTTTCGTTTTATTGTCTATAATTGTAGCTGACTCTCGCATGATAAGTACCTGTTCTTTTTTTCAGAAAAGTCACATCTGTTGCTTTTGAGGCTTCACTGAGCGACATCCAAACACAGACAAACAAATACACAGATGTTCCATGCAGATCGGTAATCAAGGTAGGTCCATAGAGCAGCGCTGTCATCGCAAATACCCCAGCTAGTTTTCTACAGTAAGAGCCCCATTAGGGACCTGTCTGGTGTTTGTGTGTGAGTCTCTCTAAATGTGTCCAATTTTTCTCACTTAATTGCCTTGTGCGAAATTCTGTGGGCTTGTACGAGTCTCTGATCACGGCTCTTCTCAGGTGCTACATTAATCTCCCAGAGGTTTCAGAGCAGAGAGCTAACACAGCTTGCCGTTCCTCAATTTTCTAAGTTTGTGCGTTCTTGGATAAACTGAGTCCGTAAAGGACGGCTGAAAACAAGGGCAAAAGCATAGCATGAGCAATAGACATAAAATGTATGCACACTGTAAAAAATGTCTGTAGAAATTACAGTATTAATGGGTGTTACTGGCAACTAGCTGCCAGTAACTTACTGTAGATTTTACATTTATGTTATTTACTGGCAACATTTTGTTCAAAGTAAAATGAACATGAAACATTTTTTTGACTTTATCTTCTACAGTAAGTTACTGGCAACCAGCTGCAAAACTACAGCAAATTATTTAGAGTGCATTTATTAATATATCATTTAGACTTTCTTTTACTGTAAAACTGATCAAATGTTTTGAAGAAAAAAAATTATTTCATGAACATTCTGTATAATTATCTTAATATTATCCCTTACCAACTAGCTAGCAGTGGAAAGTAACAAATCAAATGGTTGTGCAAGGCTGTGATGTAAACAAAAGGCTATTGGCTATTTGAAATGGGACAACTTCATGTATCTGTCAGAAATTAAATAATTGATTTCTTAATGCTGCGTTCAGACCAGCCGCGGGAGAGGCGTCAAGCGCGAGTGATTTCAATGTTAAGTCAATGTAAAGACGCAAATGAGGCGTTTAGCGCGGCGCGGTAGAAGAGATTCTGCTTCATTCGCGCGTCTAGTTCATGCGAATTGAGCGTAGACGCGGGAAACGTGCAAGTGGAAAAATTTGAACTTTGGCTGAAAAAGTGCCGCGTTAACCAATCAGGGGCTTGCTCTAGTAGTGACGTGATTACAGGAAGCAAGTGGAGTCGCAGAAGCTATGGAAGGCCCTCCCATGATGCGAATTTCCGCGTGAATGTCTCGATGACTAGAATTTCACGCGCAGCTTTCACGTGCGAATGAAGCGCGTAAACTCAAAATATTTAAGCGCCAAACTAGACGTGGTACACGCGATTTGACGCCTCAAATGCGGCTGGTGTGAAGCCATGGTAAGAGTGCGACTGTTGGGATTATACAAACTCCACATAAATTACATAGTTCAGTCATGAAATGTTTGCTTCTTCTACTTTTACAATTTAAAGAGCACCTATTTCATTGCTAAAAAACAACGCTATTTTGTGTATTTGGTATAATACAATGTGTTTGCGTGGTTTATGGTTAAAAACACATTATTTTCCACATACCGTACATTTTTATAGCACCAGATTTTACTCTCTTCCCGAAACGCACAGATTTGAAAACCTCTGTGTCCCTGATTGCCAGCTAATCTGTACATTGTGATTGGCCTGAATACCTCTGACGTGAGCCTTACCAGGTTTAAAAAAGATTCGGTTGCTAACAGTCAACTTACAGGCTGTGAGTCCGAAGTAGGAGGAATTATGAAAATGTTGGTCTTGTCTACATCACCAATCCCAGGAATAAGCTGTTGCCTACAATCCTTGTGTTTGTTGTAGTCCAAGAAAAGAGATTTACGTTGGAGACGATAACTCGCGTCATTGTTTACTTTGGGGTTTGTAACTTTGCATATCGTAAACATGTACTAAAACACACTTACACACCAAAGGTAATTTAAAAACATAATTCAGACAATAGGTGCTCTTTAAATAGTCTCAGCATTCTGTTAAAGGACAGCACATGCAGGCTGAATTTGTGCCGGTTTTTTCCCTTACTACAATCCTAGGTAAGTCCCAGTTGTCTTTGTGGTCGAACGGATTATCTTATCAGATTTTCCTGTGGTGCGTGGTGTGTTAAGAGTAATTGAATCTGCTTGAAAGCACGTAGGAGCCGGCACTCCGACACGGAGTTATATATGTTGAATATTTACGATTAGAAATCTTGTTGTGTGGGGGGAACCATTAGGACAAACATGCATGCGCGTTGTAGATTATCACGTGAAACAAAAAAATACCCAATCAAAAAGCGAGCAATAAACAACGAAACCATAACAACCGCAGTCATAGAGCAGCAGGCACACTCCAGTGAGATGGACATGAGATATGTAAAAAGCAGTCCACAGTATTAATGCCATTGCTTTATGCCCACCGTCCATCATGTTTGTTTACTGTGAAGTCACATTTTAACGATTTTTGCAAGATTTTCTGTGTTTTCAGTGGAAACTCGTGTTGTTTGTGAATGGAATCTAATTGTGTGTGGTGTGCTTTCATGACCACATAGCGTCACTTTACACATTATATGAACAAAACTATTAAATCATCGTCATGTTTGTGGTTTCTTACATTTTGAAAATCTTTTTAGATTTTTAGTGCTAAACATCACCAATATAGAACCTGTGTAGAACCATATTGTGCTATGTTGAACCATAAGTGGTGCTATAATGCTTTACAGAGGTGCTATATTGGTGCTCTGTAGTGCTAAAAATGGTTCCCCTATGATAACAAGCTTTCAGTACTATTAAGCACCATATTAAAAATATGGTGAGCATATAGTTCTGGATTGTGCATAACATTGCAGAAGCAACACTGGCATGTTTGTATTTGTATTATCAGTAGCAAGTCCTCTGCAACAGCAGCAGGAGCATAAGCAGATTCTGATCCAGTTCTACCGAACCCAAATTCATAGCATGATATGTTGTGACTATTAATATGCTGTCATGGCTAAAATTAATACTTTTGATTGCAATGATGGTGTTTTATACTCGCTTCCACCCTTATCTGTAAAAACTCTTTGATGATACAGAACTCTGATGTTTACGATTGACTTCAGTGAGATAAACTGTGTAAAGTTGGTAGGCTCGTTGTTCTGCAGCTTTCTCACAGAACTCATCTCTGAATTAAAGTTGAAGTTGTCTTGTCACTCGCTCTGACATCTGAAACCAATCTGAGCGTACCTCTCTCTCTCTTCTCAACTAATCTGAGGAGGAATATTGAAAAGGTCACAGTGCTCCGTGGGACTTTATTAGTAAACCGCATCTGAACTTCGTCAGACCTGCCATCTCTCTTCGCTTTCTGTCTCATTTTCTCTCTTTTTCGGGGAGACGTCACTTGGGAGGCAAGAAAGCGAAAAAGAAAAAAGGTTGAACATGTAAGCCTGTTTTCTGAGTATATTTTGGGAATGCTGTGAAAAACATTTAACATTAATTTTCTCGAAAAAACTCCAAACGCTTAGCGAAAGCGGTTAACACTAAACACAAATTAATTAATTTCTTCGCGGCCAGGTCTTTTATCTGTGAACAGAAATGCTAAATGAGATTCGGCTCTCAGAGGGAGATCACTGCTTCAGTCAGACCACCCAAAAATTAAATTCAGCCGCAGAATAACAACAACACTGGCGCAGAACCCCTACTAGATATTAAAGGAGAAATTACTTGCAGATCAATGACATCTCCTGAGGAAAAGTTGGCGAATAGCTCTATATTAAAGGGCTGTTGCTGTTTTTACACTGACATTTCATGGGTTTTGGTAATGAATTGATAACGATTTTATGTAAATTATGTTTGGGATTAACACTGCATGCATCACAGCGTGATTAATGCAGATTTAAAGGGATACTTCACCCGAAATTGAAAACTCTTAAAGTTCCTCTTGTATCATTGCTAACCTACAATTTATAGGACACAAAAGGAGAATTCTTAAAGTTGTCATGAAACGGGAGTAGCGATTGTCTTATTTTCCCCGTGGTGACATATATTCAAATAAAATGGCTCCTGACAATTACTTGAATTTGCCCATTGAGAACTGATTGGATCATTTGAAGTTGGGTCATGTTGCTGTTTGCTAATCGCTGTGATATTTTCCCGGACCCCTCCCATCTGCCACACCATAAAACCGCAAGTAAAGAGAGATTGCTTCAAGGAGGGGAGGAGATTTGCATTTTTTTTTTATTTTTTAAAAATAATGAAGCTCACAGATAAGTCATTTGTAAAAAAAAAACCCATAATATTTCAAAACAATGACAGTTTTTCATTTCAATTTTATTGCGACTTTAAAGGGGTCATATTATGAGATTTTTTTAACATGTAAAATAAGTCTTTGGTGTCCCCTGAGTGTGTATGTGAAGTTTTAGCTCAAAATACTCAACAGATAATTTATTATAACATGTTAAAATTGCCACTTTGTATAAGCCTGAGCAAAAGTGTGCCATTTGTGGGTGTGTCATTTAAAATGCAAATAAGCGGATGAAATGCAAACACTGATCACAATGATGGTGATTTGTTGCAATTGAAACTCAATTGTGCTGTAAATTATTTTCTCTCTATATCTTTCTTTCTGCACTAAATGGCAGTGCCGTGGTTGGATAGTACAGATTAAGGGGCGGTATTATTGTAACTGGCCTTGCTATCTACATCACAAAACAGGCGAAATCTGAATGAGCTAATTTTTCACATGCGTGCAGAAGTTACTTGGTTGATCTTTTTTACGTTTTCTAGGTTGATAGAAGCCCTGGGGACCCAATCATAGCACTTAAAGGGAAATTTCATCGATAGAAACATTAATCTTTATTGAAAGGGCACATTTGTATAAAAAAACTACAACTCCCACAATGCACCACAATGCACAGCTCTGCTCTCCCATTAATCGGAACATCACTCAGATATGCTATTGTGTACATAAATGCCACGATGGTATAACAAAGAAAATAGAAACACTCACTTTATAGTCAGACGTCCGTTTATAACTGCAGGCTTTGGCTGTCGCTTCCAGGTTAAGATTTTAAAATATGTATCCAGGACGCCGCTGTCGATATATGGTACGAAGCTTGGATAGGAGCAAGCTTCATTCAGTTTCTGATATCTTTTTGAGAGTGCTTGGCCGAACATGTATATTCCCAAAGAAGAAAATGCCGCATCCTGCACACAAATGACTCCACAGACGCGCTGGCTTAGCGCTTGTGCTCATAAGCCAAAAACCCGTCTGTGAAATAAACACGCGCAAAGTACCTCTTCTTGTCCGGGAACATTCACCAAACAAACGTCCATATCCTGATCTGATGCGGAAATGTTATACAGAAAGCACACAGCAAGAGTACAGCCACTACTAGTCCGTCCAAGCTCTAGCCAGTCCGTGCTTCTCTATGCAGCAGAGGCTGAGGGTTGCGGCGTCTTCCCCGGGCTCATCTACGCAGCCGAAGCCCAGGCTCCAGCCTACTCCTCGGGCTTCTGTTCCTCCATCTGCTTCAGTTCTTTGCTGTATTGTGGCTCATAAAGGTGCCATGAACAGCGGATTAGAGCATCACGCTTGCAAAATCAACCTCCTCCATATCATATCGATTTACCTTCTGCTATTATTGTAACATGAAGTCTGGCTCGCTCCACAATGTGTGTTAGCTTAGCTTAGCATAAAGATGGCGGCTGATCATTTTTTCGTCTGTGTTCGTATATCTTCGTAAGTCACACCCACTTATCTGTTATAGGTCTGTAGCCTTAGTGGGTCCCACCCATTGGAAAAATGAATGGAATGAGTGTCTGTAGTCTTTCAGCCTCTACAAAGATACAGCAGTTCCTTCTTATAATGATGCAAAATGACGATTTTTACATCATTGAAAGAAGGAAGTGCAACACTGAAATCTGTATTTCTGCCATTTCAGGGGAAACTGAAGGAATGATGCACGACCATTTAAAAACATGACTGGGGTTCTAACGATACAAAGCTTAATGCAAATCGGTGAAGTGTCCCTTTAAACATGGAAAAAGTCAGATTTTCATGATATGACCCCTTTAAGGAGCCCTCTTCATAAAGAGATTGTTCACAAAAGAGGCACGTGACTTTATTTCATTGCTAAATTTTGGTAGAGAAAGTCCTACAATAGATTTTTGTAAAAAAAAGACATTTATAACTAAAATTTAAGTCTTAAATCATTAATATGTTCCCCTCGACTGCCTATCAAGAATGGCACTCTAATCAAATATGATGTCTTTGGTGCAGGTTTTCATTTTTGAGTGAAGTATTCATTTAACTGCTTTTTCAGTCCATAATTATTGAGTGAAGCTAGTCCAAGGGTAATGCCGCAGATTTTTTTGTAAAATCTGAGTAGGTCAGACTTCGTCCTATGAAAGAGGTGAAATTAAATCCAGGGCTCTCCACATGCCTACTTTATCCAGACTCTTAGCTCACTCTTATCTCTCCAACTTCTTTTATGCTGCATGCTGGGGATCATTATATCAATCAGAATGACCTTATAGAAGCAAGAAAGAGACAAAACTAGAAGGAATAAAGCAGACGAGTCCAACCTTTTCCAAACCCAGCTTGAATAATTTTTGCCATATTTTAATACTCGTACACCTCTTAATCCACCTGGCACCCCAACACACACACACATGCATACCTTTGAGGAAGCAAAATGTTTTTTCTATGGCATTGCTGCGAAGATCCTTCATATCACCTTTACATTTAAGAGTGAATGGCACTGGTAATGCAAGACATGGCAAAGGATGTAGAGGAGTTAACTAAAAAAAGGTCAGCATAATGAAATAATGTTTGTTAATGGTACTGATATATTATACAGCGTTAGCAATAAATTACCGCTTCCTGCATCAGCAAAGGTTGACATTTTCTGATGCTGGTACATTTATATTTCATCTTTTTTCCGTCATCTATCAGCAACCATACAGTAGAGTTCCTCGCAGCCAGGGCATACAGCCACACAATTTTACCTTTATCAAAACAAACACCAAGCTTCTGGCTAGTAAACACTTACTCAGCAATTGCACATTGTCTCTGTGGATGGAGTTAGACGAACGTTCCAAGTGTTCTGATTCAATCTTCATCTCGTTGGACAATTATTTGCAGTAGATGCCCAGGGCCACAGGGCAGTGATTTAAACCTTCCCTAAGGCTGGGAAACTTCTGCAGGCTCAGATACACACAGCATCAGATTGACTTCTGGGGTTTGGACGTGTAACACTGCTGAGAAGCTTATTTTGTCGGAATGGGGAACGTTCTCAATCTCCCGTGGCTTTACTCTGCTACTCCCTCTCTCTTTCTGTCTTGGAGTCGGTGGCACTGCGGCAGGTTAGTGCTTCTATGGCCATGGCCCTTGAGCGTTTGTCCTGAAGGCATGCGTGCTGGCTGCAAAATCGGCACTCTTTATGGGAGCAAGAACTAAGCCAAGCAGAAAATGATGGGGCGCTGTGACTAGGGCTACATGATGCAATGTGTGCTCAGCCTCCTGATGACCCTCGTCTCACGATTGTTCTCGGCTCTTTAGTGCACTTTTGCTGAGACCAAATCCCTATAATGCTCTGCTGCAGTCTGAGCTAACTATTAATGCAGCAGCCTACAACTACTGTTTAGAGAGCGTATTTTGTTTGTCTTGGCAGTGGAGAGTGTGATTTTAGAATAGACAAACTGGTCTGAAATCAGTATAAGAAGATAATCCTCCATGAGCATCCCACAGTCTGGTCTTTTGTTAGTGCAGTTACTATTTCTTGCTTCATCATAAGCATACTGTATTGTGTTCCGTGGCTCAGCTGGTAGAGCATGCTGTGTGTCCTGCAAAGGTCATGGGTTTGATCCCAGGTAACACACATACTGTTAAAGGGGCCATGGCATGAAAATCTGACTTTTTCCATGTTTAAGTGCTATAATTGGGTTCACAGTGCTTCTATCAACCTAGAAAATGTGAAAAAGATCAACCCAGTAACTTAGTTTTTGTAAACCATTCTCTGCCAGCATGTGAATAAATAGGAAATTGAAAATTGAAATTTGGCTGTCCTTATGATGTCATAAGGAGATCTTATTAGAATAATTCCCGCCCTTAAACCTCACTTTCCAACCACGGCACTGCCATTTAGTGCAAAGAGAGAAAATAATTCACAGCACAATTGAGTTTCTACTGCAACAAACCACCATCATTGTGATCAGTTTGCACTTCATTCGCTCATTTGCAGTTCAAAGGACACACACAAAATACACATTTCTGCACACACCTACAAAGTGGCAATTTGAACATGTTATAGTAAATTATCTATATGACACTTTGAGCTAAAACTTTATATACGTACTCTGGAGACACCAAAGATTTATTTGACCTCTTAAAAAAATATTGTGACATGTCCCCTTTAAATGTAGAGGTTGTAGTAGACCCTTAATGGGGCTTTCACACAGGACGCGGCATGTGCTGCGCTCGCCGCTGGGTTCAGCACAGCCAAGCGATTTCAGCTATGATGGCCAGACCAAAGTAGGTATAGTTTTTAAAACTTTCAGTGGGATTACTATAAATTACTACAGTCTCTTTATTTGGGTTAAGTAGTGGAGGAGAAATAGAGATGCCGCTGTTGCACGTCTCCATTTCACATAACTTAAGCTACCTGACTTAAAACACACCTGACACGCCAACTTAAACTGATATGTGTTTCCATGACACAGCTTTTCTTCCGACGTCTTTATAGGAGCGTAAAATTGTATTATAGAGCTCTGGGAATTCCGACACACAGCAAGTTACAAGCTTTCCATCCATTTTGCTTATTGTGCTCGTTTGGATGACCCGTTTCTATTGGCCGTGCAGGTAATCATCACAGAGTGCAGCGCAAAATTTAAACTATTTTGAACTTTGACCGCTGCCCTCGTGCTTTGGTCGACGCAACAACAAACTGTCCTCGAACGACGCAAGCTATTGAAATGAGCACACCGCATCCTATGTGAAAGCCCCATAAGTTGCTCTGCAGAAAACCATCAACCAAATGCCTAAATGTAAATGCTTTCAATAAATTTGGTTGAGGAAAAGTTTAGAACTAACTTTTCTGAGCCATTTTTGCAATGAATTTTAACCAGTTTGAAGGTTATCTTTAGTGGTTGGATGCTGTCTGTTCCATCAAGGTCACACAGGTGTCCTAGCAAAGTAGCAACAGGTGTTGTTTATCACATTATCTATGAACATGCTCCAAAAAGTGTCCAAATGCATTCAGCCTTCATTTAAACCAACACGTCTATATTTATGAAGCATAACCTTCTTTAAATAGTAAGCATACCCCGGATTCCTCAAACAGTCCAAAGACATGCAGGTTAGGTGAATTGAAGATGCTAAATTGTCCATTTCCGATTTGTGTGTGTAGATCAACTTGTGAAGATATACTTGTACAGGGTTCCCACGGGTCCTTGAAATCCTTGAAAGTTTCTGAATTTAGGAGAAAAATTCATGGCCCTGGGAAGTTTTTAAAAATACACATACATAGATCGATACTGGTCATTGAAAGTGCTTGAATCTATTTTATGCAAGAAGTTTACTGAAAAAAAAATCCATATTATTCCCTGTGTAGTGTAGGATAATATCATAAAAAGTCTTTTTGGCACACATGCTAAACTGTTCGCTTTAAATGCATCCTCTGTATGCAAATGTGCTTTTTTGCGTAGTTGTGTTTGACACATGAAAACGTCTCGGGTTACATATGTAACTGTTGTTCCCTGAGAAGGGAACGAGACGCTGCGTCTCCCTTGCCATACTTCCTGCGTTCCTGTAATGCCGTCTTTGGCAATATTTCAGATAGTGATATACTTCCTGGCTCCCGCATCACCCTGTCTTTGTCATTTAGCCTCACCATTGGTTGAATTTGATATACACATTCAGACGCAATTACCCTTTGTGGCGTCCCCAAAGTTTCACCGCAGTGACGCAGCACTAGTCACGATGTAACCTTGCACTCACTTAAAATGTGTCCTCACATTTAATCCTTGAATTTGAGGGTATTGGACCTGGAAAGTCCTTGAAAGGTCATGAATTTGAAGTTAACTAAAGTGTGAGAACCCTGTTGTAGATAAATGCTTGGCCTAAATGAATAAATGCTTACAGTGCCAGCCGGTGACTTCTTTTTCGAGGGCGCACGATGCGAAGCTCCGTCCTCACAACATGTATTTGGCATCTCTTTTATCATAAACCCTTTCGACACGTGTGCAGAAGGCACATATTTTGACAAGACGAATAATGCACATGGTTCACATGACGCACAAACACATATTTTGAAATGGCGAGCAACACACATGACACTACAAAAACACATATATTGAATTCGCACCCCTCTGAAGAGAAGTCACCAGCCGCCACTGAATTGTTATCTTGAAAGCTGTGTTTATGCCATCTTCAAATACATGCAACGATGTTCAACATTTTTAATTATTTTTCGAGGCCACTGCATAATAACATCATACTGACTATTTTCTACCCAGGTCATATTGTATTTGCTGGTTTAAAGTGTTGTGGAGACAATCACAGAAAGTTGCAGGAGCGAGTCAAAGCCTGCTGCAATGCACTGATTTTACACACAGAAAAAAAAATGAAAATACAACCGTTGTCTTCAAGGTCTATGCATTCGTTTTGATTTTGTGGGCTGAAGTGAAGCAGTTTGCATTTCAAAGGCAGCAAAGCAGCACACAGGCCTGAAATATTCACAGCGAGCCGTGTACAGCTCCATTCTGCCTGTAACAAATTACCTCCCTCTCTCCCCGCATACACAGGCGCGTTTATGTACAAGCTGTGCACCGTGCTGCTCTTCGCTTATCTTTTAAATGGGAGATGCTATAGAGATGTCATTCATACTCGCGTGTAATGTGCGGCATACAGAACGGCAGTCCAGAGATACCCACAATGCTCCACGTCTCAGTGGTTTTGAAGCTGTGAGGGGTTTTGTTGTGAAGGGCACATTTGAACAATGTTTGTGTGTGTGCGTGTGTTCGTGTGACAAGTCGACAGCAGTGTAAAGTGTGACTATGATAGCATCCAATGCGAGGAAGAGACCTTGGGATGAGAACCATTACTACAATAACGCATCACATTTACATTTATTCATTTGGCAGAGGCTTTTATCTGAAGTGACTTACGGTGTACTTAAAGTACAGCACATTTTATTAGTTACTGTGTTTCTTAACCTTGGCATTGTTAGTGGAGTGTTTGAGCATATGAGCGACAGGGACCCATTCAAAACAACCCTGATTTTCACAAGTACGTGCATTGCTCGGTAGGGACACGAGTCCTCTCTTTATTTCTGTTAAGGTGTCAGTTTTTGCTCCCAGTCCATAACTCAAGTGACAAAACTGATTTAGTGTAGACAGGCTATACTTCCTCGGCCCAGATGCATGGGCTGTGTCATCACACACACACATACACACGTACGCGCATCCTAGACCTAACCATGCCAAGATACAAATCATTCAAATACACCCATCACGCATCTCCTTCAGGGCACTCGCGTACACACACACACACACATAGACTCTCTTGCTAGGCTTTGTAAATGAGAGTCCCCTCTATCCTCGCAGTGTTGGTTTGTAAACAACTTTATATTCATAAAGACTTTAGCCTTGAAGCCGCATCAGTGATGTCAAGATTACAAATGAACACAACCGTTCTGTAATGGACGTGAAAGGAGGCAGGGTGAGATAGAGAGAGAGGTGTGACAGAGTCAGCATGTATATGGATCTGCTTGTCTAGACTGTGTCTTTCCTGTCTAAGAGCAGATGCGATATTTGTCAAAGTCAGCGATGCCGGATAGGGCAGTATGTCATGATGGGCGAAGGGTTGTAGGAATATTCTTAAGATTGAGACAAGGCCTTAAAGGAAGACACATTGAGACTATGATAGCTGGATTTATAGCGCTTGACCTGCACAAGTCCTCCCATACCCACAACGTGTATTAAGCAGCCATCGCTTTTTACGTGATGCACGCGCCACTGGTCTGCGAGTCTGATCTGTTAATGGTGTTTTAATGGAACGGCCAGCATGTAAGTATGAAGGGCAGGACACCGATGACTCCTCTTTGATTAATAATCACTTGAGGCTGAACATATAATAATCATTACTCTCATTTAAGGTGTCATAATGACTACAAGGTCTCAACCGATGATGTCACAATGAGCCTGTAATGCTTAATGATTTCATAAGGGGCACAAATAGTATTGTCTGTGCTCCTGGGGTTATCGAACATTAGGTGCTGATGGGCAACAATGGGTTATTGGTTTTTCCAGACAATATAACCTATTTACACACCAATAACCCACTTTTGATGTTATTTTTTTAACCTAAATGTGTGGTATGATATCTCAAAGGCCAGTTTCTGTAAATCTAAGTCTACAAATAATGATTACAAGGTCTCAGCCGATGATGTCACAATGATTCTATAATGCTTAAAGGATTAGTCCATTTTCTTGAAAAAATCCAGATAATTTACTCACCACCATGTCATCTGAAATGTTGATGTCTTTCTTTGTTCATTCAAGAAGAAATTATGTTTTTTGAGGTAAACATTCCAGGATTTTTCTCATTTTAATAGACCCCAACACTTAACAGTTTTTATGCAGTTTAAATTTGCAGTTTCAAAGGACTCTAAACGATCTCAAACGAGGCATAAGGGTCTTATCTAGCGAAACGATTGTTATTTTTGGCAAGAAAAATAAAAAATATGCACTTTTAAACCATAACTTCTTGTCTTCCTTCCGTCCTGTAATGCACGACCTCACGTAATACCTCATCACGTCAAGAGGTCACGGATAAGGTATCGAAACTACGCCCCAGTGTTTACAAGTGTGGAGAAAGAGGACCGCTTCAACGTTTTTGAATGTCGAATGATACTAATTAATGTCTTTGTGTCAGTCTTTATTGCTAGCCAGATACTTTGTTTGCACAGTCCTACCGTAATTTTGTCACTCCTAGACGTACGTCTGGCGTCAGGGGGGAAACGTTTACCTCGATGAAGAAAAGTCATTGTCTCACCAGGCTATGTTTATTCGACTATGAGCTTTGATGAAACTTCGCGATATGCTTCCACCGGGCGGGAGATACGCAGCGTGATTAACAGCTTTAACACCAAATGGATAAACGTGAAAATACGATGAAATGATTTTTTTGGCCATTTAGATATGTGAAGCATACTGTATACGGAAACGAACCTGGACATTTAGTCCGTCGAAAAATCTCAAAATCTGCAAAATGGACATACTTGGCCACGATATATGTAACACGTGACCTTTCAACGTCATTACGCAATTACTTAAGGTTGCGCTGGCTCGTCACACAGCCGGAGGAAGAAGAGAAGTTCTGGTTTAAAAGTGCATATTATTTATTTTTCTTGCCAAAAACAATTGTTTCGCTAGATAAGATCCTTATGCCTCGTTTAAGATTGTTTAGATTCCTTTGAAACTGCAGTTTTAAACTGCATTAAAACTGTTACGTGTTGGGGTGCATTAAAGTCCATTAAAATGAGAAAAATCCTGGAATGTTTTCCTCAAAAAACAATTTCTTCTTGACTGAACAAAAAAAAAACATCAACATTTTGGATGACATGGTTGTGAGTAAATTATCTGGATTTTTTTTTAAAGAAAATTGACTAATCCTTTTCATAACGGGCACGAATAGTATTGTCTGTGCTCCTGAGGTTATCGAACATTAGGTGCTAATGGGCAACAATGGGTTATTGTTTTTCCAGACAATATAATCCATTTACATACCAACCCACTTTTGATGTTGTTATCTAAATGTGTGGTATGAGGTCTCAAAGGCCAGTTTCTGTAGTTCTAAGTCTACATGACTACAAATAGTTGCACACGGATCTGTATGAAACGAAATTTCGTTCACCTGTATACATGTATACAGTAGAATGACAATAAATTAACTATGACTATGATAATGATTACAAGGTCTCAGCCGATGATGTCACAATGAGCCTATAATGCTTACAGGATTAGTAAATTTTCTTTAAAAAATCCAGATACTTTACTCACCACCATGTCATCCGGAATGGTGATGTCTTTCTTTGTTCATCCAAGAAGAAATTATGTTTTTTGAGGTAAACATTCCCGGATTTTTCTCATTTTAATGGACTTTAATGGACCCCAATACTTTTAATGCAGTTTAAAATTGCAGTTTCAAAGGACTCTAAACAATCTCAAACGAGGCTTATCTAGCGAAAGGATTGTCATTTTTGGCAAGAAAAATAAAAAATATACACTTTAAAACCACAACTTCTCGTCTTTCTCCGGCCCTGTGACACGCCAGCACGACCTCGCGTAATACATCATCACATCAGGAGGTCACTGATGACGTATTGAAACTACACCCCAGTGTTTACAATTGTGGAGAAAGAGGAACGTTCCGACGTTGTTGTATGTGGAATGATACTAATTAATGTCTTTGTGTCAGTTTATTGGTTAAAATGGTCCGCAAATGTGTGTTTCATATATGTAACACGTGACCTTTCCACGTCATTAAGCAATTACGTGAGGTCGCGCTGGCGCGTCACACAGCCGGAGGAAGATGGGAAGTTTAAAAGTCCTTTTTTTAATTTTTCTTGCCAAAAATGACAATTGTTTTGCTAGATAAGACACTTATGCCTCGTTTGGGATCGTTTAGAGTCCTTAGAAGCTGCATAGAAACTGTAATTTTAAACTGCATTAAAACTGTTAAGTATTGGGATCCATTAAAGTCCATTAAAATGAGAAAAATCCTGAAATGTTTTCTTCAAAAAACATAATTTCTTCTTGACTGAACAAAGAAAAACATCAACATTTTGGATGACATGGTGGTGAGTAAATTATCTGGATTTTTTTAAGAAAATGGACTAATCCTTTAATGATTTCATAACGGGCACAAATAGTATTGTCTGTGCTCCTGAGGTTATGGAACATTAGGTGCTGATGGGCAACAACGGGTTATTGGTTTTTCCAGACAATATAACCCATTTACACACCAATAACCCACTTTTGATGTTGTTATTTAAATCTAAATGTGTGGTATGATGTCTCAAAGGCAGGGGCGATTCTAGGATTTTCATTTTAGGGGGGCTCAGCCCCCAGTAAGGGTATGATTAAAAAAATATTATTTAACTATTAGGTTGTATACTACTAACCTTATGGGAATCCACTATTCCATTGTATTCCCTGTGTGTCATATATGGGACTAGAAAATTTTCATTTGGGAATGGAGATTTTTTTACAATGAAGACTTCCTGATTCATTATTCACTGTGCAAATACACGTACACATTTCCAGTACAAACACATCATTTTACTGTTTGCATTTCTATGCTCACATAGAAACCTTAGCCAAGGATTTTTTTGACAAAATAAACTTTTACCAGAAAATAAGATAAATGTGTGTGTTAACATAAATGTAAACATAAACCGGATTTGCTAATCTTATAGGTTAATATTATTAGTTGATAGCCACTGTGTTAATCTGGGAATTATACAGATCTAAAATATAGAAAAGGGGAATGACCAACAAGTGATCTACCTTAAGACTGAGTTGTCAAGATGCAGTATGATTTGGTTTTCAGGACAGGGTTTAGATTAAGCCAGGACAAGGCCTTAGTTATATTAGGATGTTTATGTAGTTTTTACAAGCATACCTTACAAAAATATTACAGGTGTGCATCTTGAGACAAAACAATGTGACTGATGTATTTTAAGATATGTTAGTGCAAGATACTTTTAGTTAAGAACTAAAACTCAAACAGGCATTTTAGTCTTGAACTAGACTTAAGCCCTGTTTGGGAAACAGCCCCTATGTCTATACTGTAGGTCAGGGGTCTCCAACCTTTTTATAAGCAAGGGCTACTACAATGGATAAAACAATCTGGATGGGTACTTACTACTTTCTGATATAGTTTAATCAAAACTTTTTTCTTTTACTTGTTGTTTTATTTTCTTTTACTTGTTGATACGTTTTAGTATTGTTTAAAATGTTAAGATAGGTAAACCAAGCCAAGCTAATATAATGAACCCTCAAAAACTTACTAGGAATACACAATGCCAAAGACAAATACACAGGTGCCTTACACTTTTTAAAAGGAAGGAGTTCAAATGTTGAAATATTAATATTTTAAATGAAATGAAACAAACATATTTAATAAGCTATACTTTACTTATATTGTTAGATTTTAAAAAACTTTTACTGGTAACTTGACTGACCTGCTCCCTTCTTGGCGAATATTTCTGTGATTGATTTTTCAGCATCTCGCTGCGTCTGTCTCTCTCTGCGTCTCCTTTGCACTGCATATTTGTTAGATAAAGCCAAAAAGCAGTGGGTTGCCGCCGTTTGGTCATGTGGTGGCATTTTCTCACCGCGACTGACTGACTCGTAGGTCCATCATTCATTCATATCATATTATTTCACATGTCAACCTGAGCTGACTGCACGGCAGATTAGAACAGCCGCCAGGTCAAGATGGCCAGTCCGCCCTGTACTACTGATGTTCGCTCTGCTCGGCCCCCCTGCGGATTGAAAAACGCGCTAAATCCATGCTGACTCAGATCAGGGGAGGAGCCGAAACTTGACGCAGCATGCCGCCTTTTCTAAAGAGTTTTTATAGTGGACTGAAGCGATCACAAATTAATGAATCAAATATATTTTTAGGGGGGCTGGACAGAATTTTTTGGGGGGCTGAAGCCCCCCTAAAATGAGCCTAGTGACGCCCCTGCTCAAAGGCCAGTTTTTTGTAGTTCTAATTCTACATGACTACAAGGTCTCAGCCGATGATGTCACAATGAGCCTACAGTATAATGCTTAATGATTTCATAACGGGCACAAATAGTATTGTCTGTGGGGTTATCGTACATTAGGTGCTGATGGGCAACAATGGTTTATTGGTTTTACAGACAATAGTGACACAAATATCCTATTTTCGATGTTGTTATTTAAACCTTAATCTGTGGTATGATGTCTCAAAGGCCAGTTTCTGTAGTTCTTAGTCAACTGTGCCTCTCTATCTCTCTCAATTCCAGATGGTGCTTTTCTCTCCAGCTGTCTCTGCCACATCAGCCCTAATGAAGGCCAACGGCCAAATTACAGCTCTCCTCCTCCTGTCTATTTTTCGCTCTTCCTCTCTCTCTGACTCTCTCTATGCCTTGTTATCACCTCATATTTGACGTTTCCTAAATTTGCCTGTTAACACCTTTTACTGCAGAGAATAATAGCAGTCATCTCTCATGGTCTTCTCTCCAACAATTGCTCTGTATGTCTTTGTTTGGCACACTGTAACCTGCACTGCAAAAAATATTATCCTAATGTGTATTTTTGGTCGAAAGAAGATATGTTAAATGGAGAAATTTCAAGGAATGTTTCTTAAATTAAATTTTTTCTTAACCCAGTGTGTCTTGTTTTATCCATAAAGCTCAACACATTTAGTTAGATTTATGCATGAGTCAAGAAAAACTACTCGTCGATGAGCTCATTTAATTAATTCAGGATATATTTCTGAAAACAAATCTGAATATGTTTTGTATGCAGTTTTGTATATCAAGTTGAAAAGAAAAGTTTAAAGATAAAAGACAAAACTGATTAAAAAAAAGATTTTTTACCCCGCGGTTGACAAATATGTGTGCATGGATTAAGGATTTAATAAGTAGCAGGATGTGTCTGGTGATCAGTGTTGATTGTACTGTATGTTCTTCTGTTGTTGCTGGGCATGTTTCTGTTTCTATAGCTGTACAAACATGAATTATTTAAAACTAATGAACACATAAATAAATAACCCTCTAGCCTGCGTTTCACAGTGATTGATTCACTAGAAGGTAAAACAATAAAACCCCTCCCCTATCCAATAAGCCTTTATCTTTTCTCATAAACCTCTCTCCCTCTTTTTTCCTCGGCCTGGATCTTTACAGGAACTATTTTACAACAAGCTGATGGCTCAGAAATGGGTTTGAGTCCTTTTTTATGGATTGTATTAATCGAGGGGCAGCATATTAAACTTTATTTTATGTAGGACTGCTTGAAATATAAGAGGCATCATTTACAAAACAGATCAGCCAGTGCTCGAAGTTGTGAACTTGTTGTTGCAAATTCTACAGATAAATATGTCACCATGGTAAACAGTTCGCCAGCTAACATAAGCAGGGTTTGGTCGAAATTGCAAGAATTATTTCTTGGAAGCATATTACAAAAATGTGTTGAGAATTTTAACATATTGCCATCATTTTCCAACGAACGTGTGGTTATAAATTTGTAGCCAAGATATCTATTGTAAATAAAGGCTGCAACAAGCAAAAAGATAGACAGGGCAAGTTTTAAAGTAACACGCTGACTTTTTGGGACTTTAGCTTATTCACCGTATCCCCCAGAGTTAGATAAGTCCATACATACCTTCTGGACTTATCTAGATGACTGTGTCTCATATGATCTTGTTATTTGTACACGCTGTGTGACTATACAAATCACAACATATAAATAGGAAAATGTTGGCGTTATTTTGGCTTGGCTATTGGTGGGTGCGTCAGACTTAGGGGAGTTACGGGACGCACAGAGATGAAAAGGGTATGTATAGAATTTATGGCGCACGGTAAATCGCATGTATTCTAATGCTGCGTTCACACCAGCTGCGGTAGAGGCGTCAAGTGCGAGTGATTTCAATGTTAAATCAATGTGAAGACGTGTTGATGCGCGTCTGGAGGTCTTGTGGCGCGAATGAGGCGTTTAACGCGGTAGACACGATTCTGCCTCATTCGCGCGTCTAGTTTGCGCAAATGGCGCAAATTGAGCATTGCCGTGGCAAATGCGCAAGTTGAAAAATTTGAACTTTAGCGGAAAAATGCGCTGCGTTAACCAATCAGGAGCTTGCTGTAGTAGTGACGTGATAACAGGATTTGAGCGGAGTCGTAGAAGCCCCTCCCATGACACGAATTTCCGTGTGACGGTCTTGATGACTAAAATTTTTACGCACGAATGAAGCGAGTAAACTCAAAATGTTCAAGCGGCAAACTAGACATGGTAGACGCGAATTTGACTCCTCAAACGTGGCTGGTGTGAACCCACGGTTAGAAGGCGAAGCACTGCTACTTGGCCGGAGTGATTAGTGCAACACTTGCAGCCCTAATGTACTTATCTAACTCTGGGGGATACGGTGAATAAGCTAAAGTCCTAAAAGTTGTTGTGTATTTCTTTAAAGATGATTAAGGTTACATTTGAAGAGTTTCGTTGCAAAACGAGATAAATCCATTTTTTTTTACATTTTTGTCAAAACATGTTTATTATTGTTATCATGTTATTATTTTGTTTTATGGTGCTACTTAGCTGTATTTTTTAAGTTATGACGGTTTAAATCAAAACAAACCAAAACTGCAGTTGAATTAATATTAATTGGAATGCGCAACCAAAAAAAACGAGATTTCTGAAAAAAAAACCCGGAGTTATCTCGTTTTGCAAAGAAACTTTTCATTTGTTTATTGGCAAGAACCTAAACACATGAAAATGAATGGGAGCTGTGCCCTTTCTGGATAAAAAGTACAATAGGGTAACATTTCTCAATCAGTTTCAGTCGTACGGATTTCGAAAACTCATACTGATGTGGTTTATTTTTTGATTAATAATTGTTGAGAAGGCCTTAAGGTAATATCATTTAATATTCATGAAATGTGCATCAATTTTGATCCATGATTCAGCAGCGAATGCAGTTCTATGTCTACTGTTCCCAAAGGGTTGATCTGCTGTAAAATCTAAAGCACTTGTTCTCAACCTTTTTCACAAGGCCCCTCTATTGCCCACAACAATATTCCCACTCAAGTTCTACCAAATAAAAAATATTAGAGCTTGGCATGACTAGAAGATGAATATTCATTACAAATATAGCCAAACAATAAAAAATAATTTGTTTTTTGGTTGTTTCATCTTGTTTTAATAATTGTTTTGTTTTATTTTGAATAAATGTGATTAATCTTGAGGCCCCCATGTTGAGAAACACTGCCCTAAAGGATTATAGGCCAACTGTATCAAATAACATTGATTCTAATATAAAATATATAAAATAAAATAAAACTTTTATAGATTTTTTTTCTCTTTTCTAAGGTAAATTATTTATGTCCTTTCCAAAACTCAGTTTCTTCTCCAACATGAGATGTCTGTAATAATTTGGTCAAGTGTTGGTAAACACTTCTTACAAACAAAATTCACCTTGCAGCAGGTCGGCTGGCTTCCTGCCAGCACAGGGGGAGGTCACACACACACACACCCACAGAGGAAAGAAGTTGCAGTTCAATCCACAGAAAAATGCTCCTTCCATCAGAAAACTATATCGTAACCGAGTCATGCACTGTAATAAACATTCAATTGCGTTCCACTCATTTGCTCTCTCAACCCGTCCATATAGAAAACACACACGCATTATCGTGAGCGATTGAGCAGTTTATCTGACTCGACGAAAATTTGGGTTGTGGATAAATTGGCAAGGCCAAATGAGCAAGCGGGATTCAGTCGCACCCCTCCTGCTACTTCTCTCCGCAGAAGTCCACTCACAACTGAACTCTGAAGATACTCATTTAGTTTGAACCTGCGCTTGAGTGCACCCCATTTTTTTTGGGAAATAATTATTATGTTATATAGTAACCTCTTCACCACAGATTAGACCTGCAATGGGATCCTGAATAATGATGTCTCTGGGTAAAGGGTGGTGGAAACCCAACTATTTGGACAGCTTATACTAATGTCATGGTGATCTATGAAGTTGTAATCACATCTTGCTTTATCACCATTGTGCCCTTGAGCAAAATACTTAATCCCAATTTGCTCCCGGAGACTTTCACTACAATTAATGCGCTACAATGGAAAACTGCAAGCAAAACGAGCTAAACTATGGACCTTGCCTTATCTCTTTCTCTCTATATATAATTAGAAAGACTAAACCTACACTTAATAATTGAGTAACAGTGTCTGCATTAGCTGATCCATAGGATTAGAGAAGAGGTAAGATCTCACCAGCCTGAAGGCTTTAATGAGGTAGAAAAACCTGTCAAGAACTCAGGTCTGATTTATTTCGGAGCTTCAACAAGCCCTCTCCTCCTTCCCCCGTCTTTCTTTTCTCCGCTCTTCTCGGCACCATCAAACTCATTTAGTGGATTTCTGTCTCCCTGTTCTCCATGCATGACCGCCTCCCCCAATTTAAATATTTGGTGCATACAACTTTCATATTTCATTTGTATGTGGGGATTAGGTGTAAATGATTCCTGTGAATAACAATTCATCAGCAATCTGCATATGTCTGTTGTTTTTTATAAAACTATATACTAAACAACTGCTAAATTAAATAAGGTTATTTATACTTTTAATACAGCCTGATTTCACAATAATTCGTACAAATTTTATAAGCAGCACTGACTCCAGCTGCAGTCCACTTTTTGTGAATTTCCCCCACATTTTTTAATGGGTTTTGTTTCACACTCCTCTCCATGGTGCGGTTATCCCTATTGCTTGTACACTTTTTTCTACCACTTCTTTTCCTGTCCTTCGCCTCTCTATTAACTCTCTCCTTCGCCAGCGTTTTAAATGTTATAAGTTGGCTAATTTGTATGAATTCATACAAAGTTAATTGTGCAAAAACAATACCAAAACCCCGCCCCTAACCTAATTTCACAGTGGTCAAGGCAAATCGTACAAAAATTTACGAATGTGGTGTACAAATTAATCCACCGTGTAAAATAGGTACGAATTAGTCTTCACAATATTGAATATAAGATTAAATGTAAATATTTTGTAAATCATAACAGTTATCAGTCCCTCCAGAAAAACGCGATTGTGCGATCGCGCGATATATTGCATAATCAGCCAAAGTGCGCATATTTATGCGGGGCTGCATTTTTTCCAAATACGACGCACTTTCGCCGCATTAATTACATATTTCCGCGCACAAAATATGCGGGGCTTGCATGATTTCATAATCTCAGCATTTTCGTAGCAAAAAGTCACACATATATTAGCAGAAAGTTGAAACATTTTGCATTTACTTCCCAAAAACGCAGCCGTGTCCTCTATTGCCATGGGAACCTTATGAAGTGATGTGATTAAGTGACGTGAACATCATTGTATCTTTTGCAAGTTTCTGCAGTTTTTGCAAGTTCCGCAATTTTCGCAAATTTCCGCAATTCCATCGCATAAATTGCATAAATATCCCGCATATTCCATCGCATTTTTTAAGAAAACGTGCCGCAAAATCGAGGATTTTTGCCCGCAACAATCACAAAAAACTCTGCGTTTTTCTGGAAAGACTGAGTTATAGTGTAAATAGCTTTTTCTGTAAATCTGCTTTGAAACGATATGGAAAGCGCTATTTTGTCGCTATACTGTACTGCGTCAATCTTTTTGTCACTGTCAGAAAAAAATGGTCCCTAGCTGTCATTCACACGGGGCGTAAGCACTAACGTTTCTCATTTACTCATAATGGGTGACGTCATGTGTTGCCGAACTGAATTGTGGATCTGTCAACGTCGCGTCACTGCCGTTTCTCACGGCAAAATTTGAACATTTCTCAACTTTTGAAGCGCCAACGCGTGTGTAAGCCAATCAGATCGCTGATATGCACTCTTGGGAGCTAATACAGTATGTACCTCTGAGGTACTAATATGAAATGGTACTTTTCGAAAGGGTGACGGCCCCAGTGACAGCTAGGGGCCATTTTTGACCAATTTTTTCAGACAGTGTGGGACATTTAGGAGACTCAATCTAGTTTTTTCTTACATTATTAACTGCCTGTGTGTGCCTTAAGGCCATTGTGTATAATTTTAACAAATTTATGATGTGTAAATAAGGACTTGCGATGATTGTCTGACAGCCCTGTTCCAAAAGCTGTATATTTTATGATCTCTGTGTCCAATTAATAAATGCATATGAAATACACACAGCGTCTATTAAATAAACACTGCCTGACAAAATAGTAAATTAGAAGTAAATAGAAGCCTGGCAGTGTAATCACCCTGTTTATTTATGCCATGACTGAGTGCAGCAGCATTAAACAGATAAATCCTCTTGAGACTCAATCATTCATGGGACTTGAGTCTCCGGTCTGTATTTTTAGCTCAGATAGCTGCTGTCCTGTACATTAGAGAGGACATCTTGCTTTTTGCAGAGATATCCATTAAGTAAGATTAAGCCAGGGCGAACATTTCTCCTCTTCTTTAAAACCGTTTCGCTCAACGTATCTTCAACATTTCCTGGGCTGCTGCATCCAACAGGGATTTGGGAATGGGTGAGCTCTATTAAAGTGTAATATTAATTGGTGGGTCACCTGTCGTGTGATGCAACCACATGACAAGCCTGTCTTTCTCATTACTTTAGCATAAAATGCATGCTGAACACCCCTCCTACAGTACTTCCTTATCCAGCAGAGCAATCCCACAGTTTCCAGCAACTTTCCTATA
This sequence comes from Misgurnus anguillicaudatus, assembly GCF_027580225.2. Lineage (NCBI taxonomy): Eukaryota > Metazoa > Chordata > Actinopteri > Cypriniformes > Cobitidae > Misgurnus > Misgurnus anguillicaudatus. The sequence goes on from NC_073341.2 coordinate 24,886,960, forward strand.
ACACCTATAATGCAATTCGTACATACAGCTACGAATGTAAGGTTTTGCCATGTTTACACTCCTATAGCAGAACAGTCTCACACACAGTATGTTTTCTCAAAACTCCTGTTCTTTTCCAGAATGTTTTCCCATCTCTGCTATAACACTCATGTAACATTACATCAACAATCCTTGATTATCGCAAAACATTCTTTTAACACTCACATAATGCTCTGCTCTGAACGTAATCCTCTAATCCCCGCAAAGCGTTTTGGTAACATCTGTCGACCAGCATGGTCATATCAATCATCCTGAAACGGGCTCTCGCAGGCTGCGTGCAACCACCCAAAACATCAAGCTCCCACAGAGATACACTGATCTGAGGTCAGAGAGACAGAACCAGGTCTCAATGACATTTTCTTACACGAGAAAACCCCAGTTCTGTGTTATCATTGAACAATTACTCCAAAAATAAAAACCAATAAAATCTGCTGTAAAGAACAGTGCGGTAAATACTGTATTGGAATATGTGTATTGGATGAGGCCCATGAAAGGTAACAAAACCATAGGTCAGAGGACAGAAAAAAGGCATAAACTGACAGACAAAAGACAGAGAGAGAGAGAGAGAGAGAGAGAGAGAGAGAGAGAGAGAGAAAGAGTTGGATTATCTATCATATTGTCACTGTGTGCACTAAGTATTCTCTTGTGGCTCTTTTCTGTTTTCTTTGGTGCAATTAAGGAGTGTTTCCTTCACTTACTCTTTGAAAGACAAGAGCTTCTTTCACTACTGAAAGCAATCAGAGTCTCTGGACTGCTTTGTTTGCATTGTACGTGTTTACATGCATTCATGTAAATATTAGCATGTAAACAAAATATGTACTGTGTGTGTGTTAAGATTGTGCTGACTGCTACCATCTGGAGTGAGGTAGATCACTAGGGTGCTGTATAAAAAATGACAGGAAGTTTTTATTTTAAAGTCATATTAAAGGTGCAGTGTGTAATTTTTAGAAGGATCTCTTGACAGAAATGCAAAATAATATATAAAACTATATCAGGGGTGTATAAAGACCTTTCATAATGAACTGTTATGTGTTTATTGCCTTAGAATGAGACGTTTTTATCTACATACACCGAGGGTACCCTTACATGGAAGCCGCCATTTTGTGCCACCATGTTTCTACCGAAGCCCTTAATGGACAAACGTTTTACTAAGTTGTCTCCAACGATGACATGTTTGTTCTGTGGCGGCCATTGTAGCTTTTCTATGTGTTTCAAAAGCGATAGGTGAGCAGTGGACTCAGCCGTTGGTTGCAGTTAGCACCTTTAATGTGCAGATTATCAAATTGCAAAAATATTAAATCCCAAGCAAAATATAGCAGCAGGAAGCAGTTGTTGGAATCTAGATACATGAAGCTACTGTAGTGCGTAATTTATAGTTACACGCACCTAGCCAAAAATGTAACGTGTCCATTCTACGCGGACCGCAAGCAATGTGATTGATCTGCGAAAACCCTTCCCGTCAGTGAGTCGCATTTCTTCATAGACATTTCTGCTTGCAATGTTAAGAACAAAGATGGGCCAAGTTGAGGAATGATATTTAACTCAAACTTCAACAAAAATCGCTGTTTATTTACCTCCATCACTGCTGGATTTATGCAGAACTATAATGAGCACTTAAAGAATTAAATGGAGCTAGAGACTTGTGTTAAAACCCACAAACGATTTTGTCTTTTTGACATTTTCATTTTTTTTACATTGTAGAGAACAACTCTGCACTCAAGAAAATGAACTTTCACTTTTGCCAATTTTACCTAATCCTTCTGTTTTGTCGTGATTACTTAAAAAAATCAATTTAGCAATGTGAACTTAATTTAATCTAGTTCATTTAACAAAAAAGTGTGTTTTGTCAGCTTTACTTAAAAATGATTTGTTCAGCCAACATAACATTGAGTACGTTTACATGCACAGAATAAGCGAATAACTATCAAAAATCTGCTTATTATAAAAAACTTTTCATGCGTTTACATGCAAATCAATAAACCGGCTATGCAGACAAATGCGTTTACATGGGACTTGGAGATTTGTCAGGTTTTTCGCAGGTAGTGACGTCATCGCCTATAGTACATAATAGTCGATCAAAAAGCCGACGGCATATCTGTCTTAAGCTATATTGTTTTATCTCTTTTCGTGTCTCCAGAACCTGTAAATATAACATCAGTTTTTATTTTCGCAGTTTCTCTGCGCTATCTGCTGTAGTAGAGCAGAGACTTTTATGCGTTACTTTGCGCTTACTTCCGTCTGACGTTTATCTTTCACACGCGAGACATGCGCACATGGACAAAACCATGAGAAAGCCGGTTAAGGTGTTTACATGCTGTTAAAATCAGGGTAATGACAAAAAACTACCTGTGCCGATCGGTTTTTGCTTACGCCGTTTAAAACTTTATTAACGAAAATAAAAACCTTCCGGTAGCGCCGCCATCTTAGACTCCTCTGTATTCAGGAGAACGTATTAGCGTAGTGTACGCACTTTTCTTAGTGACGTATGACAAATTCGGAGGGCGGGGGCACAGAGCAGCAGCAGAGTAGCCTCCATAGGCTGCGTAAAGCTCTGATCTTGAATGCGGACGCGACTAAGATGGCGGCGCTACCGGCAGGTAGTTATTTTCGTTAATAACGTTTTAAATATAGATATTTCCACAACAACACCGCGCGGATTACCCTCAGAAGACCTTTGTTTATCATCCTGGAACCGTTTGGATTTATTTTGTGAAGGATGGACGCACTTTTTTTGGACTTGAATGTCGTAGACCCCGTGACTTCACATTTAATTAACTGAAAGATCTAAAACATTTTCTAAAATATCCGAAAATGTGTTTGTCTGAAAAATGATGGACATATGCATCTCGGACAGCCTGGGGGCGAGCAAATCATGGGTTCAATATCACTTCTGGCCGAACTATCCCTTTAATTAAATTGTTTATGTACAATTACAACTATTTTTGTTTGTTGACTTAAGTAAGGTTTGTTAAATTTACTTAAACTTCTTATGTAAAATTAACTAAATTATTGTTTGTTGAGATTACTTAAACAAATTGCGTGGAACCTGTTGACATAATATTTTTTATTAATCCCAACATTTCTTTTTTTTTTTTGAGTGTGCTTGACTATGCAACTGTCACACATCACAGTCAAAATTATTTTGCCAAAAGAACAGCTTAACTTAGTTTGTTAGAGTCTTTCTAACGCCATAAAAACTCAGCAAATCTAATTGCCATTGGAGAAATAGTTCATGAGAAAAAGTACTTCGGGGTCCTTGAGGCAAATTTGTTCCTCTTGTGTAGCGGGACGCTATGTGAAATTTTAGCTTGAGGAGTTGATGTTTTGAATATTGCAAATTTAAGTCCTAGTTGCTAGGCAACCATACATCCATCCATACTAGATTTACATTAAATGCAATTAGCCACATATCCTTCTTGCATGCAAAGTTTTCACAATAGGGATGGGGAGTTACTGTATAGCTGTTCAAAGTAAGGAAGAATAATATAAATTGTCAGCTGAGATAAGGCCACAACACAATACACCAATTTGGCAGTTTTTTAATACTCCCTGTATATATTTTCCTTGAGTCATTTTATTTAGAGTTCTTTTGGGCATTAATCATAAAAAATCCATTCCAGCTTCCCTAGTCTGAAGGTCATGATTTATATCATGAGCTGCCAAAATCTACATGTTATTGACTTGGTATTGAAAGAAAAGAAAAATAAGCTATAGCTTGGGATGTGTATGCTACACTGGATGTATACATGTTTACATTTGTGGGGTGAGAGATTTATGAGGCTGTACAGACAATCACTTTAAAGGTCTAATTGCCAGAAAGCACACAGAAAATAATTTAAAGTGTTTGCGAGTGTGTGCGCTCTTTGTTTATCTGTCAACGTGATAAATTTACAGTTCTTTTTTATTTTATTCAGAATGGTCTATTATTGAGACCATGACAGGTGCATAAATAAAGATAAATGCTCATAAAAGTATGAATATTTGATTAAGACACTAGATCAAATATAAACGCAAAAACATTATGCACACACACATGTGAGCTGTACATTGTCTAAATACGTTTATAAATAACCCAACAAAAGAAAAAAAAGAGTAACTAACAGGTAGTTCTTAGTTAAACTGGACTGTGGGTGGTTAGTGAAAGCAACAAAATGTTGTCTATTTATTTGTGCTGCATGTAAATTATCCCGAATAACAACAGTTTAGACATAATACATAGATTTTCTCAAATTACCCCCTGTTCTTGACCATGAAACTAATAGATCATTTTCTTTCATTACCCATGATTCATTGCACCAGTTTCAATCTGTATGAAAGGTGTGATATTGATGATGTAATATGCAGCTGATCGTCATTAACCTTAGCCAGAGGCAAGGTCGAGACGCACTCATACACAATACCGAAGATGCTCCAGGCCTTATTTTCACTACTGAATACATCAACACAAACGCACACACAATATTCCCAATGTTTTATCAGTTATGAGTTTACTATTATAAATCTTCACTTCTGCTTGTCTGAGAGATCTGAATGTGACTGTCATATGTATCCCATAGAAGAGGGTATTACACATGTCATTGAGTCTCAGATTTCCCTTTATTAAACATATAAAATGCAAAATCTACGTAAATTATAAATACTTTCTATTGGTATAACACATTCAACTTTTTAACGCATGGGTGTTCAGCAGGGGTCCAGGGCCCCCTGGCAGTCCATGTTGGTTTTTCCGGGGGTCCTCCAAATTATGTTTAAATATTAAAAAACGTGAAACATTTGTTTTCTGTTTTAGATGGTGTTGAGAGACAAGATCCAACATATAATGCTTGACGTCATCGGGGTTCCCAATATATTAGCTGCCACGGCCCTCCCAGTTTCTCTTTGATCCTTTTGGCGGGGACACCAAAAGCTCCATCTATTTTTCTGTTTGAAAACTGAGGCATCAAACAAAAGGCGTTAATTGGCTTGTTTAAAAAAAATTAAATATGAAGGTTTCCACAACCTTTTCAGTGAATTTAAATGGTATGTACTGTGTTAACAGTATGTGACTGTTAGTTCAATTCAGTTTTATTTATATAGCGCTTTTCACAATAGGTAATTGTATCAAAGCAGCTTTACATTAATAGAAGAAGGGGAAAACATAAGTAGCAAAATACAGTGGCTATGAATAAGCTTTACAAGCGAGCGTGTTGATGATGTAATGTATAGAAGAGGGTGCTAAGCCAATGTTGGCTGACTCCCCTGGGTTGAAAAAAAACCCTAGGAGAAAAACCTCCTGCATTTTTTAGCCAGGAGGGAAAAAAGTCCTAGGAGGAAGTGTTGGGCAATATGCCCCATTTTGAGATCGTCCTATCATCAGCCTGTGAAGTTTTTGATACATGATAATATTGGGGGGCGGGGGGGGTAGTTTACTAATTTATTTATTTGTTTATTTTTTACTTATTTATGAAACGCTCTCATGACCGCAACCTTCTTAAAACTGATGCCGATAATCCATTTAAGGCGCTCTATGCATTTTCGGCGTTTTGGTCAAACAGCAACCCCCCTAGAGTCGCTGGTGAATACTTGCAACTGTCGTAATTTCCCACTCCCACTCTAGTACACCTCCGAAGATAATGACCAGGTAATGTTTCACAATTTCATACAAATATTAGGCTACTGCATAGTCTACTAAACTACAGATGATGTAAATAGGATAATAAGAAATTTATTCCAAGTGTAGAGTGCATATAATAGTAAAGTAGCCTACCGCGTTTGCTGGCTTAAATTATAACGTTTTTACATGATTGCAGCTAAACCACAAGTAAAGAGTCTAAAGTCTGTCTACTGTATAATTTAATTTGTGTTCTTTTATTGTAATGTAAACATTACAAAATGCATTGACAAAGTTAACTGTGTACGTTGCATTATTTCATAACATTGGTCGTTATAATGTCACTATACATGATTATTGCTATTTATCATAATAGTTTGCAAATTGTGCATGTTTACACTATTTACAACCTCTAGGCTTATTTATGTCCTGATAATTATGTGATATATTGACAACTGTTGTCATGATAATCGCATGACATACTACAAGCAAGCGCAACAACATACAACATAGACCGCAAACAAGTTTACAAATAAGAGATTTACTTATTAGTCCATCAACAAGATCGCCAGATCTGCATCCCATCCAGTGCTGTCTTGTAGCTCACGCCAACGAGTAAAAACCTGACCGAGTGGGACTCTTGTCCGGTTCCTAATGCGGTCAGATTCTCTTTTCCTTGTCCTACTCACTTCTGAACGTGCCTTCTTAACTTTTAAATCGTTTAGCCTCACGTTTCAAATTTGCGCGTGCAGTTGTTATAGGCTTGATGGACTTCATGAGGCGCTGCAAGAACCAACAGCCGGATGATGTCAAAGTGCTGTCTCGGATCATTCTCGCGGTACTTTGACGTCATCCGGCGGTCAGTTCTTGCAGCGCCGCACAAAGTCGAACAAGCGGTTCTCTCAAGCTTGCATTGCTGGTTTTGCTAGCGGCGTCCTCCCCGAGCTTCAACAGGAGGATGATTCGCCCTACTATTACTTTGTTTACCACAGAAATAACTTTGAAGCTGTTATATTAAGGTAAAATAACTGCATAGTATGTCTTTAAGTCCAGACGCTCTAAAATGTTCTGCGTGCCAGGGAGTGGGAACAGCAAACTCACTGGTTTTAACCCTCTGCGCGCCTTACAACCTCTCTAGTGCAAGGAAATGTCAGAGCCGCGCTTACAAGTTCAGGTGCTAGGAGTCCATGCTGCGCGCATTCAGGTCCGAGCATCCAAGATTGAGTCCACGGCATTGAGTCCACGTGCGTCTGAAAAGGAATACGCACGCATTACAAGCTATCTCACGCAAAGTGAAGCCCAAAAACCCTCTCACGCGAGGAAAAACATGCAATGCGCATGTTGATGTAAAACTATGATGATGATAATAATAATAATAATAATTGTTCTCGTTGGTGTCAAATGACCTCCGCTAGTGATCTAACTTTTCTTTGTAAGCTTCTCCTCTTTCTTCTCTTTACTTATATAGAACGTGTAAGTCCAAGGAGGCTTCAATGTCGTTCTGCCATACTGATAAACTATAATAGCAGAGAGGGACAAAAAGCACTAGCCTACCAAAGGGTTCCCATAACGCGTTTTCATTCAGAACACGTGAACTAGCTGAAACGGACAAGAAGATCAGTGATTACATAATGGCTACCGTAGTTGCAACATGCATTTGGAAAAGCGAGGCGCTAGAGAGCATTATTCGTTTGAATGCAAAATACAATTTTACCGCTTATTGTCCCTTTAAAAAAATGTAAGGTCTATTTTATTGACAAATGTCAAAAGGGCATTTTTGTTGTGCAAAAATAAATGAATGTGATTCGCATGTGCCAACCTCCCGTCAAGGGTTTCCTTTGCCTTCGCAGAAAACTGGATGCGTGCACTCAGATATATGTTCTCTCCGCTCTCTTCAATGCAATTGTGTATATTTCCCCTTGCCCGAAGTGTGCACATGCACGTGTGCAAAACTACAAATTAAAAACCTGTGTATTCATCCCATTATATATTCAAGCCAAAGTGGCTTGTGGGAGCTTGTGTCTTACCTGCCACATCTAAAATCTACCCGGCAGGTTGGCAGGTGTTAAAATCAAGCCGAGATCATAATGTACTGTCTTTGTGTTGAATTTAATTGAATTCACTCCGCCAGATTCAGTAAATTCCTTTGTGTTGTGCAGAAGATAGTAATGCAAGTTTGGTGAGTTTTTAATATTCGCTAAGTTGTTACTAAATTTTGTGCTTTGTGTGGATGACACAGAACGTTCTGTTTCTTAAACTGCTTCAGTCTGAGTGGAAACTTTTTCCACTAACAGTATTGATTGTTTGCTGTTCAAATGAGATATTCAATATAACATAAGAGCGGAAAAGGACAGGTTTGGTACTTGAACCACTACCAATGGGGCTGTTAGAGGTACAAATACCCAGCTATGTGTGATTCAAGAACAAAAGGAGACATTTGTTCGCCATTCACTCTGTTAAGGTGATTACTAAAGTGATTGTACAAAACATACTGCTTTGAGCTTGAGTTATTCCAGTTTCAAATCTCTGCTGGTTCGCTCTCTCCAATGCTAGAATGAACCACACATACAGTACACCTACACACCTGTGTGACTGTCTCCTCTATTATGATCAGTAAAGGACAACAGAAAACAATCACACACATATAAAGCAGACACAGACGGGTCCCTACATCATGATGTGTTCATTATCTCAACCCACACTGTAGAGAAAAGCAGAACAAAGATTACAAAGAATAAAGATAGGTTGTGAGGGTGAGAAAGAATGGAAATAACAAGGGCAAAATGCCAACTCTTCCTAACTGTACCTAACATTAAAATCTCCAGCTCAGGGAAAGCCATTTTAAAAGGGACACCAGTGGCAGCTCTGGGTCATTCAGTGCCCCAGTACCACTAAGTAATGTGCCTGACATGTTTGTCTAGTGGAAATGTTTTTGATTTGCAAGCAGTGGGACCTAAAATACATAATATATGTATATATTTATAAGATAAGATATTTCCTGTCTGTCAAATGCGTATATTTAAAGGTGCAGTGTGTAAATTTTATCAGCATCTAGTGGTGAGGTTGCGAATTGCAATCAACGGCTCAGTCCACTGCTCACCCCTCACTTTTGAAACACATAGAGAAGCTACAGTAGCTCCCACCGGAGAAACATGTCATAGTCGGAGACAACTTAGTAAAAAAGTTTGTCCATTAAGGGGCTTCTGTAGAAACATGGCGGCAAAAAATGGCGACTTCCATGTAAGGGGACCCTCTGTGTATGTAGATAAAAACCGTCTCATTCTAAGGTAATAAAAACATAATGGTTTATTATGAAAGGTCTTTATACACCCCTGATAATATAGTTTTGTATATTACTTTGCATTTCTGTCAAGATATCCTTCTAAAACATTACACACTGCACCTTTAAATGTAAAATGTAAATTAAATGACGCTTGGCACTTGACGCTTAAACTGCACTGAAACGCTCTTGGAAGAGAAGTCCCAGCTGAGAAGTCTTATCATGCATGTATAGACACTCCCACGTTTTAGTTATACCAGCCAAACATAAACTCCAAAGGGTAGAAATGACAGAGAGAAACAGATGAGACGACAGAAACAAATGGGGGGTTTGCGATTCTACCTTCGAGAGAACATTACTGTCAACCAGCTGTAATCTTTCAGATTACAGAAACTCACTCATGCTAACACGCACAGACAGACACATTACTGTGCAGTCTCCCAACCACATGTTTACTCTCGGCCTTTAATGATTCAGCAGTCATACAAACGCGTGTGCGCCCTTTCAGTGTTTTATGTAATGTCACATTAGGTGACATCCATAAGATGAAGAAAAAGACAAACACATGAAATTGTAAATCATACTGTCAGACGCACACATGGCACGGTCGTATAACCCTACCTATAAATCTCTGCCCCTACTCCGCAGTTAATGATTATAAATGAGGAGCTGAGGTGGTTTAATTACCGTCTCACTGACTAATTCATGAGATTAATAAAGATATCTGGATCTCGCTTCTCATTCATATTTAATCAGCAAACAACTTGACTTTTCTGTTCGTGTCGCATGTCATATTTCAAATTGGGCCGCGAATAAAAATCAAAGCGCTGGAGAACTATCAAGTCACATGACAAATGATGTTTAGTAATATTATGAGTGAACCGGAAAATAAACAGACTCCCCGTCACGCAGACTCTTCAGTGCCCTGGCAGGCTCTTGAAAAATTAAACACTATCAGTAATTCAGTGTTTTGGTGAATACCTGATGATACTCTCCTTTTGAATTGTTAATGCCTCTTTTAATTATGTTTGTTGTGAAATATTCATGTTTACCCTGATTGGTGAAGTGTTACTCTGAAGATGGATGCAGAAATCGGTGTGGCTTTGGCATTTTGTCAAGAGTTATATTCTGATATAAGGGAGGGGTGGTGTGTTCAGGCTTGGCTATTCTTGTGAAACCAAATATTTGAAAATGTGAAACAGTGCAATGTGTAACCTTTATAAGGATCTCTTGACAGAAATGCAATATAATATACAAAATTTTATTATGAGTGGTGCATAAAGACATTAAATAATGAACTGTATTGTTGTTATTACCTAATGCTGTGTTCACACCAGCCGCGGTAGAGGCGTCAAGCGCGAGTGATTTTAATGTTAGGTCAATTTGAAGACGCATTGACGTGCGTCTGGAGGTCTTGCCTTATTTGCGCATCTACTTTGCGCGAATTGAGCATTGCCGCGGGAGACGCGCAAGTTGAAAAATTTTAATTTTAAACGCTTGCCCTAGTATTGACGTGATTATGTCACTATGATGCAAATTTTCGCGTGAATGTCTCGATGACTAGAACTTCACACGTGAATGAAGCGAGTAAATAAAAAATGTTCAAGCGGCAAACTAGACGCGGTAGATGCGAATTTGATGCCTCAAACGCGGCTGGTATGAACCCACAGTTAGAATGAGCCATTTTTATCCACATAAACCGCTCCTTACATGGAAGTCGTCAACATGTTTCTACAGTAGCCCTAAACGGACAAACCTACGTACAGAGCGCATAGTTTGAAGATGTTCTCTTGAACGCGTTTCGACCCGACGTTGTCTCAGACGACGACATGTTTGTCCTGTGGCAGCTACAGTGGCTTCTCATTGCGTTTCGAAAGTGAGGTTGGTTGCAATTTGCAATCTCACAGCTAGATGCCGCTAAAATACATAATGTACCTTTAAAGTGTTTCTTACTGAAGAACTCATAAATCAAGCTTAAAACTGTCGGCAGATTTTTGTGATGAAATGTTTTAGAGGTATGGTAAACATCATTATTTTAGCATCTAAAGCCCAGAATACACTGCACGATAATTGGCTGTCCCAGACGAAAGATTGCCATCGTGAAACTATCGTCGCGATTTCTGTGATCGTGGCTCTCCATCGTCCTATGTCGTACAGTGAGAGAGGTTCAAAGACGGCCGTTTTCCCGGTCTTGCGTCCAAAGATAGCCTACGATAGTTTTCTGGCAGTGTCAGAAATTCGGCATGATCACCGCACAGTGTGTTTGCTGCTACGACCTGCGCGCCAGTATTTGTTTACCACGAGCGCATGCTGGTGACGTTGCGCAACGTGTGACGCAGCTGCCGAAGCTTCCGTGTCATCATCGTACAGTCTACATGCCTCTCGTACCCGAGTTTAAACTATACATGTCGCACAGTGTGATAAGGTAATGATCTTATAAGAGGACAAAAATCGTGCAGTGTATTCCGGGCTTAACATGAAAAGCATTGCATCTGTAGGGGGTCTCCTCAGTAATATAGCTTTGTGTGTGTCCATGAACTGTTTGTGTCCAAGTCAATACATTTTAAAATAAAAATCTATAAGCTTTTCAACATGGACTTAATATGACTGAATATATTTATGGAATTGAAGTAGGCCTACTGCAGTAAATCTCATTCTAAATCCAATCATAAACTCATAAAATAACCTGATTACTAAACAAGGCTACAGTATTGACTGTAAAGACACAGTGCTGTCAATCCAGCTCATCTGCTGCAAGACAATATTTTATTTGATTATTGATTTGTTATTTGTCTTGATTTAATTAGAATGTGCTTCATTACTTATATTCTAGTGTCTATATTATGGTTTACAGACAGGTCTTGTTAACAAATTCATGGGGTATGTTAATGAGGTTTATCATATTATTGTACGATGAGGCTGTTAAATGTTTTATCTGATTGGTTGAGAAATGTTCCACGGGTATGTATTATTTTTTGATAAACACACACCTAACCTGTCAAAGGTCTTAAAATAATCTCCAGAGCAACTTTAAAAATTCTAATCCAAAATTTGTTTTTTAAAGATTTATTATAAAAACTATTTTTTACTCGCAAAATGCAATAATTTTTTTCAAAATGCTATAAATCTATTGAATTAATATATAAATGTGCATTCATCTTTGCCATGTTATATTTATTTAGTTGACTAGTGGTTTACACTGATTTCAAAATAAACATTAATGCCATTAATGAAACACTTACTTTGTCATATTAACTCTTTCCCCGCCATTGACAAGTTATCTCGTCAATCTGCAATACCGCTATTATCAACCAGGTGGCTATTCCGCAACTTATAAAACCCGGAAGTATTGCCATAGGGCAGCGGTTCCCAAACTTTTTTTCCTGCGCACACCCTTCTATGCCCCAACCAGGTTGGCACACCCCCAATCCCCACTTCAAAAAAAAAACAACCCCGCAACAAAGCTTTGTTTTCTCGCCATAAAGACTCATGTTTAATCATGCGCAAATAACCAAATATATATATGGTTATTTGCGCATGATTAAACATGAGTCTTTATGGCGAGAAAACAAAGCTTTCTTCTACGTTTCTATCAAAAACTAATAAATTATAATTTTTTAATTTAAAATAAAAGCGATTACAAAAGAAAATCTTTACTGTTCATGTTTTTTTATTTATTTATTGTATGGTAAAATCCCACTTAAAGAAACAGACCGCCATTACATTTTTCCTCTTGCGCACCCCCTGGTGACAGCTCCACTTTGGGAATTCCTTCCCTAGGGCAAACAGCTGTATGTCCGTGTATTTTTTAAAGATCGCTCTGCATCTGATCTCTATTAAAAGTCTTTCACAAAAATAGAATTATCTCAGCTTTTTGCTCAAAATTGGGTGTTTTTGGTGAAACCTACACATATTTGAGAGGTGATAGAAACAGAACACATGAAGGTAGGATGAAACAGATTTTTTGTTTGAAAGCAGAGGGTCTGTTCTTTTAATTCATATATTGTATGTTTATAAATTAAAAAAGGAGCATTTTCTGGAAGGCATTAAACTTTTGTGAAAATCATGAAAAATGCTGGCGGCGAAAGAGTTAAGAACACTGTCATTGCTGCTGTCATTCTTGGGACATCATCGCTGATTTTATTTTTTGACAGCGATCAGCTGTAAAATGTTTTGGTCCTGCTCAATTTTCGTTGACTTCGAGTAAAATAATGGAAGGTTTTTTATAAGATCCCCTGGGGTCAATGTGTTAGCATGACAGAATCTTGATGCTGTCGAAAGAACAAGCAACAGCCGGCATTTTTCTTTCACCCGAGTGCCTCTCACGTAAATTATCCGATTTTGATGGCCTATGTTTCTTCAACACCACTGAAAACCACCACAGGTTTATCAATGCCATTTAAAAGTACTATTTTGTTTTTGTCTGTTTGTTGATCACGAAGTACAAAGTAGATGAGGAAAAATAGGATTATGTGTATTAAAAGCGCCCCCTTATTGTTTACAATACGTGGAATGGTGCGCTGTGATTGGTTGAGCGTATTTATTGCATTCTGCAGAGAAGGAGGCGTTTGTCACGGTTTGGAAAAAAGGGAGAAAAGATGACAGAATAACACGACGGATATCGGATAGGAATTTACTTTTTAATACTGACATACAATACTGATTTTGGTGGTAACTATTTTTTTTAATGGCGTTTATTGCGTTTTGGAACCAAACTCTTCATATACACTTAAGAGATTACAAGGTAACAAGACACACCTGGGAAACAAACAACACGAGGACCAATAAACAAAAGAACTGCAAACAAAGAAAACACTTCAAAATAAGAGACATGGACTGGGAAAACACAAGAGGGGACCGTGACATTGGCTTTTTGAATTATTCGAAAATAAAGCATTGCCTTCCCTACATTACCCCTTAGGTGTGCAGTATTTTCAAATAATTTAACAGCCCATTATCAGTTATTCCTTACTTATTTAATGTCTAGTCATGTTATAGCTTAAAGGGACAAATTTTATTTAGGAGAACTATTTTTTTGTGGCAACCCTTTTATCTGCGATCATTAGTGCTGATCTACATATCATATATCCATTCGTCCATTGAGTCATAGCATTTAGACACCGCCTACACCCTAAAACCACCAATAAAGGTGATTGTGCTGTTTATGATCTGACTGAAATATGGTCTTTAATAAGCCTCAGACAAAAGTCATTGCCACCCTCTGAATTATGGGGGAGTGTGCCGAATCCTGGGTTATAAAATTGTCACCAGCATTATAGAATCGACCACAATTTATTTGTGCTATAAGCGGACAAACTTAAAAGTTTCCCCTGACAATTTGTGAGCAGCATCAGGGTGGAGATGTGCAGAGATTGGATGCTGCAAACAGCTTTAGCTTCAGCTATTGTAAGACACCAGAGTCCAGGTTATACAATGATCTTATATTGGAATTCATTCATGTCATGTTGTTGGATTCACATTTCGATTCTTGTGTTATTCTTGTCTTTTTAAGTTTAAATAACATTTTTTCTTTCCATTGCCTTTTGTTGTGTGTTAAACGCAAAGGAATAGTAGATGAATCAGCTGATCTTGTTTTGTTTTAAGTATGTTTTCAAGGTTGAGTTATTTTGTTATGCGTTTTGTTCACTCAAATCGAGTCCTGATGTCCTGATTGGAGAGCTGTAAAAAATGTGAATCAATAAATTGCATTTGGTATGCACTGTATCACACCTCAATGTGCAGTTGTGCTGAAATCAGCCTATTATCCTCCTCTTTTGTTTGTTGTACTCTATGGTGTGAGCAAAACTTGCCTTGAATTTGACAAACAAATGAGTTTTATCACATTGTGGCCACTGTGAAAACAGATTCCTATCTACAAAGTCAGAATTTATGACAATAACTATATTTTGTTGACTTATTTTATTAAAGCTATAGCTGAAAACTGTACACAAATGGTAGGGGCCGATCACACAGAATGCGTTTTTAAAAATGTATGGTGGACTGCACTGCCTTTATTTTATTGACTTAAAATGTGTTTTTTAGACTGCTAGGCAGCTGTCCTGTCAATCAAATTTTGAAACGTGAGCACTCTTGAAACTTTCATATTAGCAGAATTTTGCTCTGACCTTAATCGAGGGTGAGAGGTGCACAAACACGCAGGAGACTGAGTGAGTGCATTCTCAGGTTATTCCAAGCTACTGTACATTTTTGTGGTAACACTTTACTTGAAGGTGTGTACGTGTACATAAGACTAACATGACACCTTAGGAGATTTTATGCACGTTTATGACAAATGCCATTAAGTGTCATTTGTTCAAGTTTGAGATGTCTTTATGACAATTTGACATTAACCAATGCATCATAACTTGTCATGACAACTTGACATTACCAAGACAACATAACTGACTCACTTTTTACCAGTGATACAAATTGTCATTAAAATGTCATTAAGTGTTAATACTCTGTCATATCGTTTTATAACGGCATCCTGAGTATTTTTCTTGACCTCAACTACAGTGGTACAAATATAATTTGTCATTAAAATGTCATTAAGTGTTAATACTCTGTCAAATAGTTTTATAACAGCCTCATGAATATTTTTCAATTTATAATGTTTCCTCCAGGTGTTTAAGAAATAAAATCAATTGTCCAATAATAATAATAATAATTAGCCTGGGTTTCCCCATGCTGCCTTGCACGCAAATTTATTTACGCTGCAAGTCTAGGATGAAAATGGACCAATTTTACCATTGAAATAGGGAACCAATCACAGAACGAGGAGGCAAGACAATGACGACGACTATGACTATATTATTAGAGTTTATTGTTTATGTAGTAGTCCCTAAATAAACAACACCATTATTGTTGTTTTAATGTTATAAAAGTAGTTACAGATGTTTTACAAAATACATAACAATATTTGCACCAATTAAATGTGGAACACTTTCCGTTTTACTACCAAAACATGAACTGAAAAAAATGATTAATTCAATTTACTAAATTTTTTAAGGTAAGCGGTCGCAATCAAGCTACATTTAAACAAAAAAATTAGAACAACAAAACAAAAAAATTTGTTTAAATGTAGCTTAATTAAATTAATTGCGACCACTTACCTTAAAAAAAATTAAAATTTTATGAATCATTTTTTCAGTGTGAAAAATCTATTTATTAACTTACAATTAAAAGTTTCCATGACATCTCGCGAGATTTGGGCAAAAGTCTTATGATTTACATCCTGAACATGATGCATGACGGGATACATTTAGCCTTGAATACAGTTTCGAAACGGTATTCGAGAAAGTGTGGGTTTAGTGTGCGTTAAAGGCACTGGACTTTGTCAGTTTTAAGACATGGGACAGTCTTGCACACAGTGGCGGAACTAGATTTTTTTTAATGGGGTGGCCAGGGGGTGGCCAAAGCTACTTTAGGGGGTCCATAGTCCATAAAAGAAAATGACGTGTAACCATGTATCAAATTAATCTTTTGATCGCATTAGATGTAAACATAATAAGGGTGAATTTTAAATCTTTCTACTGTATTTCTTACATCTGATTTACTGTCTGTTAAAGGAATTAACCCAAAATTTTAATTCTGTCATCATTTACTCACCCTTATGTTGTTCTAAACCTGAATTTTATTTTAATAAACACATAAGAAGATATTTTGATAAATGATTGTAAGCACACAATTAATGGTATTTCCACTGAATTCCATTATGTTGTTTTTATTCCTACTATGGAAGTCAATGGTTAACTTCTTCCACCCTGAAGCTATTTTGGGGATTTTCGCCAGGTTTTGGCCTACCCAATTTCAAAAGCTTCCCATACCCACATGCAGAGGTTTACATACAAATGTTTGGTATCATTTTACAGGAAACCCTTTGAAATTACATAAAACACTGTTGAAAGTGCTAAACATGGTTGTATGTGATGTCAGTCCTCTAATAAACACAAAAATAAATAGGCGCTTTTTGATGTTTTTTTTTTAAAGTTTTTATTTAAAAGTGTATAACTCTGGCCCTGAGTGCCTCAGCTCCCTGCAGACAGTTTTGTTTGATTCCAGCAATTGCCAGCTTACAGAGGAAAAAAGATTTTTTTCTCTATCATAATCTATGCAAAAGTTATTTTACTCCAACTGATGGGAGGAATAATACGCTTATGGTGTACAATTTCTGCCTAAAAACATTTGAAGTGCTCCCGTAACCACATACAGTGGAATAAATGCAATTGCTTTATATCATTTTAAAGAAAACCCTTTGAAGTTACATAAAAAGCTGCTGTTTGTGACAAATAGTGTTATTTATGTTGTTTTTCATATGATGAAACACCAAATTTTCTTTTTATATGTTGTAAATACTGCCTCTGATAGTGTATAACTCTGGTTCTGAGTGCTCTAGCAGA
This sequence comes from Misgurnus anguillicaudatus, assembly GCF_027580225.2. Taxonomy (NCBI): domain Eukaryota; kingdom Metazoa; phylum Chordata; class Actinopteri; order Cypriniformes; family Cobitidae; genus Misgurnus; species Misgurnus anguillicaudatus. The sequence continues at coordinate 24,904,268 of NC_073341.2, forward strand.
CTGAAGACAGTTCTGGTTGTTACCAGCAGCAGACAGTAAACACACAAAAAAAGAATGATCTCTTTAGCATGTCGCATTCAAAAGTTATTTTCATTTTACTGAAGTGTCCGAAAATACATTTTTCATATAAATATTAATTTTTTGTTTTGGACATATAATAAATAACAAGGGATTATTCATGCACACAACCTAAGAAAATGCTGTGAATGGACTCATTTTTTAGAGTAGGACCTAAGAGAAAAGATGGTGTATCATTTGTGGCTATCTGTGCTATCTGAGGCAGTCCACACTCAATTTTCCCATATGTTTACAAAAGACGATTTTTTACCTTATTATTCATTCAACTATTGTTGGATATGTGTTGATAATAGAACAAAAATAACGCTGTAGCCATATTCCTGAGAATGAGAGCTTTCATTTGATATACCACTTGCCCATGTTTGTCATACTTTAAAAATATTAAATATTTTAATATTAAATCATATAAAAAATTATGGGGGGGGGGTGATAGTGTAAATTAAGTGTAAATAACTTTCTTACAGTAAAAGATTTCTCAAATTGATGCATATCTGGATAAAGTATAGAGTCTAAGCTTTCAAACAGTATCTCATATGTGTTACTGGGGTCCATGATGGACCATTAAAGATTAAATGAATATTTTATTTGACTCAAAATACGAAATTTTGTACCCGGGACTGGGTCCTCAGGGTTTAAGAGCTGTGTGCATACCATCATTTATCAAAATATCTTTTGTGTTCATCAGAAAAAAGAAATTCGTACAGGTTTATAACAACTTAAGGATGTAAAAATGATGACAGAATTTTCATTTTGTGAACTATCCCTTTAATGAAGCAAAATATCAGGAAATCTAAACTCCATGATAAACCTTAAACTTACTTCAAATGCTCAACACAAAAGATGTTTGGATTAATCTTTATTTACGAAGACACAGAAAATGCAAAAGTTTTCTTTTTTCTTTTGATATTTAATTAACTTTAATGACAGAGAGACTTCAACAGGTTAGGCTAAGACCGAATGCAATAAAATTATTCGTTTAAGACGTACAGTAACCAAATGTTTAGTATGAAAATCACCAAGACAGCTTTTTTACAAATGAGCATTTGTCTGTTTTAGCCAAGAAGACGCGAACATGAAGTCGTTTAAGATATGCGCGTCGCGCTTTCAAGTTCATATGTGGCAATCCAGTCGAATTAACAATCATATAAGCCTATAAAGATCACGTCAAGAATGAAAACATGGTGCTGGGGTTTGTTGTAAAAAGAATTGGCAATCTTAGACTTTATTCAGTCCACAAGAAAGTTACCACACTTCCAGCATATACAGTGAAATCATGTAGCAATGTACGACTTCACTTACATCATTTTAAAGAGATTCAAGCACATGACATTTATCTTCTGATGGTATTAAAAGTATTCGTTAAATCACAGTAATTTTTCTGACGCGTTTTTGAAAAGACGTCACTGATGGAGAAATAACAGAACGCGCATTATGTATATTTTCTTAATTTTGTGAAAAGCACAACATTCAGTTTTTATAGACACACAAAAAATGACACTTTAACGTTTTAAATGATGTATAAATCATATCTGTATGTCCCAAATCAGCAGAGTAATCCAAGTCTCTTTGCGCAGTGATTAAAAAATAAAGAGTTTGCGCTGCGACCGCAGGGAGGGTTAATATTCATAATGTTTGTTCTTAACAATGTGCTGCGCTGCCGCACGTCGAAAATAAACATAGCGATTAAGTGAAAGTAGCGCATTAAATTTGGGGTGGCACACGGGGTGGCCAGTAACATGTCAAGGGTGTCCAGTGCCACCCCGGACACCCCTCTGGCTCCGCCACTGCTTGCACACTAACTTCCTGTCGCGTGCACGCGCTCTCAAGTGGCCAAGACCGCAAGTGGAGGTATTTGGACGCAGCCGATCTCTATGAGACTGGTCTGGTGTTAGCCAGGCTAAATAATAATAATGATGATAATTAAAATGGATAAAATTATAGTTTATTACATTTGGAGATTGATTCACCTAAAATTAAATGAAAACAGTACAAAAATGGATTAAGCCATTCAATGGTGGGTCCATATTACTGGAAAACAATTAACAACATTAAATTAATTAATTTAATTAATTAAATGGTTTTGTTAGTTTTTTTCCTATATCAGAAAATTTCAGAACCCTCTGAAATTCAGTACCAATATATTGTCCTTACAAAAAAGCTCAAACCTTACAGAAGTTCCTACACTGCAGTGCGAGTAAGTGACAACAACATACTGTATCGTTTCATTTTACATTTCACACCCAGATGAGGAGGCACCTAGAGTAAATACATCTGTTCTAATCCAGCTGGGATTTCCTTATTTCAGCTCTCTTCCAGCTCTCTCTGCGTTTGGATACTCGATTTTCTTCTTCCTGCGTTTGGATTCCTGCAGATTTGACTGTGTATTATGTTAAAATAAAAAAGAATCAGTCAATGGTCTACAATGTATTTGCTTTGTCCAAGGGTCATTGGAGCAGTTGAGTGACCAGAATTGACCCAGAGAAATCTAAACTGGATTTCAGACACATCACTGTAATACAATGAACAGCCAGGCCCTGATGTGTTATAACAGAGAGAGCTCTTTGACTTCTAGGTTGGCTGGATTTCATTATATGCAGTTATAGGGCAAAATATAATAGCACTAAATCTGGAAAGGCTAAACCTAGACATCATGATATATGAGTGGGGACCAAGGAAAGTATGCTGTCTGTTTACTAAAAACTGGGCTCCACTTAAAACCCCCTTTAAAATGCATGCCTATTGTATTTTTCTTTCTTATGTTGATGCATTACTTATTATACTGAATGTTTAGGCAGGGCAAATCAAAGGGATGTTACTTTTATTTTCTTCTTAATAGCAAATAAGCTTTAGTTATATTACAGCCATAAAAATAATAGTTAAAGTTTATCAGCTGCACTAGGTATCTGATACAATATATGGTGTAGTGCAGTATGAGTCATACATTTATTTACTGCGTTTTCCCTGTGCATTTTAAATGGAAAAAGTTTAAATTGAGGGGACACTAGCATGTACAGAAATTGACTCGAACCCACAAACATTTTTTAGTTTTAATTTCATGAGGTCTATAAACAGTTCCACTACAATGACTGCGAAACCGCCCTTTTTAACCCACCACCTACTGTTACCCTGTGTTTTTAACCGCAGTGGCCTGCAGCAGTAGAACCTGGGGGCAAATTAATCTCTGTGAAAGAAAAATGGGCCTGTCCAAATCAATCATTTTAAAAATAGGATACCCCCAACCCTTTTTTCTCTCCTATAATCGCATGGGTCAGTGCTTAGTCACTTATTTCATGCCCCAGTGAAGCGCAGACAACAAGAATGTGTGTCTGAGTGTTTCGTGTGTGAGAGAGCGTAGGAGAGACAGCCTTATAAATTTTTCAAGACCGGTCTATTATTAGTGTGAAACAGCAGCAAAGAACAAGCACTCTAATCAGTGAGCACTGTAGGGCGATGTTTGGTGGCCACTGGATGCTAATGTGGGTTGTGTGGTGCAGTGGATGCTGGGTAACATAGATGGAGTGCTATACTGTATCTTTATTAGTGTGCAGTCCCGACATTACATCAGTCATGTTCGCAACCTTACCCTTTCACCAAAGAAAGAAAATTTGTAATATGTGACACTTTTAATTGCCATTATAAATGAATTTGTAGCAGTACTGTTTGTGTCTCCCTGTTACCTTTTACCATTTTACTCTTTTTAAGTATGATTTATCTTCTTTTTCTAACACCAGACCATTGAATTCTCAGGCTGTGTCTAAAACTTAGACCTCGCTGCTGTACTGTCCAGTCAGTCAATAACTTCACAGGTAGCATTTTTCTATTAAGATACCTCCTATAAAGGAATTGGTTTGAGTCAAGGCACCATATGGTCACATCTAATGTTAAGTGTGCTTGAAATAACTTTATTAAGGAAATATGTAGGGACTACAGTGCTTTTTCTTAGTAGATTTGGATCTTACACTAAGCTAAAAATTGGAAAATTGTTTGTTCTAACTGTTCCTTTGTGATACCTATAGCTCACTCCATACTGAACATTTTATAAATCAGCCTTGTGTTGTTCCAAACTCCTTAGTCCTTTGATCGTCTTTGTAATACATTTTTAGTTATTTTTGATGACAACCGCAACTTTCATTTCATGCCGTCTAACGACTTAATTCAACAATTTGTTTTCCTTGTTGGTGTGTTCATGAGCAGACTATGAGTTCATGCCCGGACCTCCTGATGTAATTGCTTGGCAGTGTGAATGCTTGGTCTGCTTGCTGCTATGTATTTTGAGTAAGTTGAAGAACTTACAAGTTTGGAATTACACGGGGGTAATTAATTTATGAAAAAAATAAAACTATCCTTTTAAAGTTGACATAAAATGGAAAATGCGATTATCTTTATTTCCTTATCGCAATCTATGTCCAAGTTAAAACGGCTTTTGGAATGAGGAAAAATGTAGGAAAGGACTTGATTTCGTCAATTGGGAACTGATTGGATTGTTGGAAATTGTGTGTTGCAATCAAAAACACAAGGACTGATGATCAACTGCAGCAAGTCCCCCGTCCTCGCGAAATAACGCGGGACAGGAAGAAAAGTTGTTTCGAAGACGTTGGAAGTTAACATTTTTTATTAAAGATTATGAGGGCACATGAATAAAAAATTAAGTGCACAGATAAATCATTTGCCGGAAAAAAAACCCACTACAACAATCTATTAACTCTTTCCCCGTCGTTGACGACTTAACTTGTCAATTAAGAGAAAACGCTTCCCTGCCAATGACGAGTTTTTCCGGCAATTCACAATACTGCTATTATGCACCAGTTGGAGCTCTTACCCAACTTATGCAACCAGGAAGCAACCCCTCCCCTCAAACAGCTGTGTGCACTATGTGATCATCACTCTGAATAGGATTTCTATTCGAAGTCTGGCACAAAAATGCAATTATCTCAGCTTTTTGCTCAAAATTTTGTATTTTTGAAGAAACCTCTATTTGAGAGGTGATAAAAAGAGAACAATAGCAGATGGTCTGTTCTTTCATTTGATATACAGTATTGTATGTTTAAATATTTAAATAAGAACATTTTCTGGAAGGCATTAAACTTGCGCTGGCGCTGGCTGGCATTTTTTTTTAAAAAATGCTGGCAGAGAAGGAGTTAAAAATAAGATGTGTCAATTTCGATTTCATGGTGACCAAAAGAATCAATGAAATGGATTTGGACCACGTTCTTATTTTTAATACACATTTTTCTAACTAACTTCATTAGAAATACCAGTCCCTTCAGAAAAACGCGATTATGCGATCGCATGATTCAACACATAATCAGCCAAACTCCGCATATTTATGCGGGGGCACATTTTTTCAAATATGGTGCACTTTCGCAGCATAAATTGCAGATTTTCCATGCACAAAATATGCGGGGCTTGCATGATTTCATAATCCACACATTTTTGTAGCAAAAATAAGATATATCTTGCATGAAAGTTGAAAAATGTTGCATTTACTTAACACAAGCTGCAAACAGTTTTTGCAAGTTCCCGCAATTTTTGCAAGTTCCCGCAATTTCATTGCATAAAATTGCATAAATATCCAGCATATTCCATTGCATTGCATTTTTTAAGAAAACGTGCCGCAGGATCAAGGGTTTTTGCTTGCAACAATCAAACAAATTTCAATTCAAACACAATTAAATAAGTTTGAAAGTATACATTTTTATTACGCAAGCAAAGCACAAATTCACTTATAAAAGTGAAAGCATGTTACACACCTGAATTACAGTTCTTAAATGGATAGAACAGCACAGCAGAGATTTCGAGCCCATCACTCTTAACACCTGAGACAGTCCAGCACTTATATACGCTCCAAAGAGCAGAAATAATCCTCGTGTTATTCTGACTTTGAATTAGTCTGGACGCCTTGGTTTTAAAAGCGCAAAGGAGCTTGTGCCATTAATAAAATCCCAATCTAAACTGCCCATCCAGAACACGGCTCAGCCTGGGGACGAGTTATCTTCTGTAACGCTCTTGTTCAGCCAGCTGTGTGTTATGAAGGATTTCCACCACCCTCACGTTATTCCTCTCCTTGAGTCTCCAAATCTGGCATCACAGATTCGCCGCAAACCACTTACTTTGATTGGTAGGGGACTTTTTAAAATGTTTATGTGCTGAGAAGCATTATAGCTGAGAGCAACAGAAGCAGACTGTACATATTTTCCTGCTGACATGGCATGGATGGTTTTTTCATGCCTAAGTAAGTGTGAGAGAGAAGGAGCGAGAGCTCAGAGGTTAATGAGGATGGACAGGTTTGGCATTTGAGGGGAGGAAGAGGAGGATTCTCATCATCTTCACGCTCCTGTTACCATGGAAACCTGACCTTGTAACCCCTGAATCTTTCTGCTCTTACCAGAAGGTGTCTCATGGAAACGTCGACAGTTCATATTCAGAGGGCCAGCCCCGAACGATAAAGAAACACAGTGGCATCTTCACACTTCATCCTTTGCTCACTTCATCTCATCATTTCTAACATCATGTGAGAAGTTGAGGAGCGCTACACACAGATGGATGTGATTTTTGTTTTACGCTTTAGTGCATTTCCTTAATGATAAACCTAACCTTCACAGAAAACCCATTAGCATTTTTAGACTTTAATTGTAAAGTATATTTAATAAGCCACTTTTCTTTTGGCGACCTTGTTCCCCACAATATCAGTAATTAGACTTTTTATTATTATTATTATTAAACATTTGTTCCAGGCAATCTGTGACCCTTTCTGTAAAATCCAGGCTTAAAGGGACACTCCACTTTTTGAAAATATGCTCATTTTTGAGCTCTCCTAGAGTTAAACATTTGATTTTTACCGTTTTGGAATCCATTCAGCTGATTTCTGGGTCTTGGCGGTACCACTTTTAGCATAGCTTAGCATAATCCCTTAAATCAGATTAGACCATTAGCATTAGCCCGAAAATAGTCCCCAGTTATTGAAAGTTACCAAGGGGACTATTTTCGGGCACTGCGTAATATCATTGCGCCTTCTGCAGCCATGTTACAGCAGCAAAGTCCTTGATTATTACGCAGAATGAGAGTATAGTTCCTAACCATATCTGCCTAGAAAATCACAACTTTTAATTTTCCGTCTGTCTTAGTACACGATGTAACTACAGAAGAGTCAAGTTTTAAATAGGAAAAATATCCAAACTCTTTGGTTTTCAGCGCAATGCTAATGGTCTAATCAGATTCAATGGATTATGCTGAGATATGCTAAAAGTGGTACCGCTAGGGTGGCCATTCGTGCCAGTTCCGCCAGACACGTCCCGAACATGTTTTCGGGTTCGTTCTCCGGAAGTCGTGCTGGTCGACCGCATACGTCATCAAGGTTTAATATTTCGGGTTTAATTTCAGAAAAGCAACCATTACATTTCAAGGTAAGAATGAAACTACAATGATTGTATGTCTTAAAAGAAATAAATCTTAATTTTCGAATGTATTTTAACTGAAATGTGAGAACCTCAAAGACGTATGCGGTCGAGCAACGTGACTTCCGGAGAACGAACCCGAAAACATGTTTGACCCGGAAATCAGCTGAATGGATTCCAAAACGGTAAAAATTAAATGTTTAACTCTAGGAGAGCTGGAAAATGACCATATTGTCGAAAAAAGTGGAGTGTAGGGCTGTGACGATAACCGCGTCACCGCATCACCGCAGTAATTAGATGACTACCACGGTGCTGAGGTCATCATCGTCATCACCGCACTTTTTTATATTTTCATTATTTATTTATTTTGCTGGTGAAAGTTACAGAAGTCATATTCTGTATGATATGAAGTATACACAAAAGTCATTAGGGCTTTTCACACCTGAAATTGTTAACCCTGGGTTATTCTAAACCCAGGGTTAACGGAATCCTGGGTTATTTTTTTCATGTTTCACACTGTTCAAACTTAACCAGGGGTTAACAGATAACCCTGGGTATTCATTATTTACACGTTTCACACTGTGCATTCCTAAACCCTGGGTCAGGAGTCTCCAACCCAGTTTCAACACACCTGTCTGTAATTATCAAGCCTTGATTAGCTACTTCAGCTGTGTTTAATTAGGGTCATAACATTCTAACCCTGCTTCGTTTCACACTGCATGCGTTTGGCACCACAATGCGGGGTTAACACCACAAATGCGGTGCTAACCCTGCTCCGGAGCAGGGTTTCATAACCCTGGGTAAAAAGCGGTGCTAACACCGCTTTCAAATTACAGGTGTGAAACGCTCCTTAACCCAGGGTTAAAAGCGGGGTTTAGAATGAAGATAACCCAGGGTTAAGCGCAGTGTGAAAACCCCTACTGTTAATCATAATTTACTGTCTTCCATCCTGTGTTCAGGGCTTCTAGAGAAAAAAACAGGGGAGGGATTAAACATATATAGGGGTTTATTATGTGCGCGTGTCTGATTATTGTTATTTAATCACTTAATTTCAGTACTTGGTGTCTACCGAAAATTTTCAATTAAATGCACACAAATACTGTCACAGCTGCAACCTTCTTAAACATGAAGCCATTAATTTAAGCGCCCAGGTGCTCTGATATTTCTAGCATGCCATGGAACGGTCCTTCCAACTCACTCACTGCGCGAATACAACCAATAACAGAAGCTCAAGTGCAAGAAAATCTAAGCCACGCGCATTACATTATTCAGGTGCAAGAAGGTGTCCGGGCAGAATGAAATGCGCATTGGTAATGATAAGAATAGCATAATTATATAAAACTATAATGGGCAAAACATGCCAACTATCGTTATGAAGGCTATAGCGCAATCGGCTGTAGACATGTCTGACTATGGTAGCGAGGAAATGCTACTATCTAAAATCAAATCTTTTGATGATTAACTATCATGTGGCGTTTGTCGGACTTGGGAGCACCAAACATACCTTTAGTAAAGCATAAAACTTCAGCCCAGCAACGACAGTTGGAAATCTCCAAGACTTTTGCGAGATGAGCGAAGTACCAAAGGGACAGCACAGCAGTCAGGCAGGTGAGCGCTAACATACTGACAGCGTGACTCGCTAATGGTTTAAACTAATTTCTCCAGCTCAGGATCAAAAAACTCTTATTACGTTCTTGATTATGTAAATGGGCAGCAGAAATTTAGAGCATTGATTGGAGTATCTATATGTTTTGGGCAGTTATTTACGGGATGATGCAATAGGCTATTTCGTTTCGTATCTGCTTTGAAAAATTCTAATGAAACATATTAACTATAGTAACATGAAATAGTATTTATTTTCGATATCTTTTGAGTTTAATATGAATTATGGAACAGTTTTTGTCATTGGTTGTAACCCATTTTATTGTGCAATAAATTATTTAACGTTCAACCGGTTGCGTTTGGAGGAATGCGTTATATGCACGGAGTGTTACCCGAAAAACACTCTAAAAATGTCTAAAGAAATTGGAATCAAGGTTTTGCTTACAAGAAACAATGTTAAGCTCGACATGTTCTGTCTAGTTTTTTTCTGGTTGCTATTTTATGATATGTATTGTACAAAATGGGTTATAAACAATGACAAAAAATTATATAATTCCTATTACGTTCAAAACATGTATATAAAAAGCTATGGAAATACATATTATTTCATGTTTTTAATAATAAATAAGAATACTGTTCCCCGATGCTTTGGCGGGGGGTGTGGGGGGTCTGGTTTGGGGTTGCTTGGGCTTTGGGGGGTCACTGTTATGCGGTTAACCGCATAACCGCGTGATTTTTTGATGCTTCACCGCGGTGAGAAAAAAATCCTAACTGTCACAGCCCTAGTGGAGTGTCCCTTTAAGTCTCATAATCTCATTATGAGATAGAAGCATAGTTTAAATTTAATCTTTGACATGGTCGTACACAGTCAATTTAAAGATATTAAGTTTATATTTTTTACAAAATGTTCTTTACATCATGCAAGATGATTTCATGTAGAAATAAGTATATTATAAAAATGACTTAAACTAGCTGGGTTTTCACAGAACGGATCACATAAAATCAAAACCCAACACACAACACAACAGTTATCTTAAAACAGCCCCACCAATTCCTCTACTACCATTTAATGTAAGATTTCATCAGGATGACCACATGTCCACTCATAAACTTGTAATCGTTCTCATCTTGGAAAAACTCATTTCCTCTCGCTCCCTCTAGAGAACCCAATATGCGGTCATCCAGCCTGGCTCCTAAAGGAAGCACACAAGAGTTTTCAGCATGATTTTGAGGGTTGAAGTGTGATAGCTGTACTCAGAGCAGACAGCATGTGGGAGTTCGGTTCTGGGAGAGTTTGACTAGTTGTAATGCGAATATCTCGCCTGGCCAGACCCTGTTTCCTGTCTTCTCATCCGGAGCTTATAAACGAGATGCTACAGCTATCTGCACGATCAGACAGTGGTCAGAAAAAGCACATTTCTCTGTAGCAGACACACACACACACACACAGAATGGTTGCATATCTTGGTAACTGGTTTAGAGTCACTTGTGCTCGTATTTTTAGTCACCGATTAATCTTCGGGTCATTACATATGTAGATCACTGTGAGTAATAAGCATCCCCTAAACTCATTTAACTTTGTAAACCAGGCAAAATTATGTCATCTGCAGTATAAACTTCACATTGCATGTTACCCTATCCTACTAGCCAACTCAATTTTGGCATATGCTTTTTTCTAAAACGGTTTACAGTGCATAGGTATGCATTGCAATATGTTTCCTGGGGGTGAAACCCATGACATTTGCTAACTCTGCCAGTTGAGCTACAGGAACTTCTCATCCAGAATTCAGCTTGAAATAAATTATTTACTTACAAAGCTATCTATAGACGGTTTCAGCAGTAACAACATAAACAAACGGCTTTCGTGAAACAATCAATAAAAGAATCAATAACAAACTTTTAGAGTAGTTTAATTTTGATAACAAGCAAAATAAATAACAACTAGATTACCTTGAAATCATAGCTAAAGCGTATCAAAAACGGCCAACGCTATTCATATTTTTGCGAGTTGGCTAATTCGTTTTAATTCATACGTTTCTTACGTTTTTGTACGATTTGCCTTGACCCCTGTGGCGTTGGAGTTAGGTGCGGTGTTGGTTTGCATTGTTGTTTTTACATGAGAATTGCATTTTTTTGCACAATTAACTTTGTATGAATCATACGAATTAGCCAACTTGTAAAATATGTACGAATTCTCGAGAGATCAGGCTGGATCAGCTGCCAAACCCCCTTCACATAGCGGTGATCCATGGTCGCCATTTCCCATCATCTTTAGGAAACCAAAACATTTGATATTTTTGGTGAGGTATTTGTTCCAGAGTTTAGTTTAGCTACTAGCCAGACCATTAAACAAACAGAGAACGGAAGTTAGGTTACGTCCAGACGTGTAACCGCGACAATGCACGTGCGTCGATAAAACTGTCTATAGACGGTTTCAGCAGTAAAAACATAAACAAGCGGCTGTCGTGGTACGCACGTAACTTCCGGTAAATAACAACAAAGTTCTTTAAACGTAGTTTATTTATATAACAAGCAAAAAAAAACACATATACAACCTAGGAAACCAAAACATTTGTTATTTTCGACGAGGAATTTGTTCAAGAGATCAGTTTAGCAACTAGTCAGACCATTTAAAAAACAAAACCGGAAGTAAAGTTCGGATCCAGACGTGTGTCCGATGAAACCGTCTATAATCTCACATTTTACAATCTCACTGAACTTCTCCAACCATCCACATGAGAGTCTAGCTATGTGGTTTTATCCTAGCAAGCAATTTTGTGTTTAAAAGACGTCGGATGGCTCTCCAAACACAGCCCAGACGTCTAGGCTGAAACAAGGTAAAATTTGGGCTATCTGGGAATTTTTTATCTATAGCCCAAAAACAAATAATACATTATCTCGCAAGTTATTTTGGTAAAAATTACATTTTTGAACAAATTCAATTTTATTTTATGTAGAAGTGGTGTTAGCCATTGCTGGACTAGGGTCTACCTAGACAATAAAATGACGGCTATTGCTTGCTGGTATATGTTTAGATGCTTTGCACGTTTTAATTACCAGAGGAAATCCTCTTTAAGACAAATGAAAAAAGTGATGCAAAGGCTAAGAGAGGTATAAAGAGACAAGGAGAGAAAGAGCATTGCTGTTGTAATGATACAAAGCTCATATGACCTTCTTACAATGTTCGGTACATTCATCTACACACACTCGCACACAAGTACACAAACAGCAAGGTCAGTCAACGCCATTACAATATTTCTTCAGTATTGTCAAAGCTTCTCCATGTTACACAGCTTACGTTTAGACACAGGATGCACTCAAAACATTTGTGTTGAATGAAATCCAAAGATCACAGATCTTTATCTAGTCTGTCAGAAATATTTTTTAAATGCAATGAATGCTTAGCTTAAAGGAACTCCTGCCAGGGTTGGAACCTGAATGTAAAAGTGTGAATTACCGAAAAACGATTAACTTTTATATAATGTAGTGATTTTAATCTGGAGCTTTAGGCTTCAATTATTAGACTCGAATCCATCAGGGGGGACAATCAGAGTTCTCATCAGAGAGAAGATGAATGAGAGGGATCCTGCTAGGACTCGTAATGAATCAAGGAGAATGATCTTCCTAGATGAGGATTTTGAGTGTGTGTGCCTACGTGTGTGCCTGTGTGTGTGTGTGTGTGTGTGCGCACTTTTGTGTCGTGTAACTTTTTGGATGAAAGTATTTGTTATTGTTTGTTGTGGATCAGTGCACAGAGAAGACAAACTAATCAATAAGAGTAAAACATCCAGAACCAAGTAGGCATAAATGAGCTTTCCAGCGAGCTGTTTTTAACATCTTATTAAGATCTTTTAAAGGATCTTGCCTTTCGACTGATTGATTTCTGCTCTCTCTTTCCATTTAAGCTAGCTAAGCTCTTATTAAATTATCATAAATTTATCGTAAAGAAACTTTTTTGTAGTCTCTGGTGAAACACTGTTTGGTTTCTTTGGGTTTTTTTTGTTTCCAGTTAACATGGTATTAATCTCGCATAATACTGAAGGTCTGGTATTTTTTGCTGCTTTTTCTGGACAAAGCCCGCCCACAAGGTTGTTTGAGTGACATGTCAAACCACCAATCACAGTTTGTTTCGTCTAGCATCACGCTTCGGACTCCCCACAATAACGAGCTGGCTGGCAACAAGTCAGTTATTGAAATAACCAGCCGCAACCGAATAGCATCTAAATAAACAACATTACTCACCATAGAACAACGTTGTGCACTTCATCAACAGCCACACCAATGAGACGCTCCCAGAAAACATCTGTTTCAAGCATATACAAGCAATTCAACAGAACCAAACTTTTTGACTCCACTAACTGCGTCAAGAAAAACTTCTTGGACTTCTTTTAGAGAGTCTATGCTGCGAACTTTGCATATTTTGTAGAATCCAATGTTTAGCTGATCATGATAACTGGTCATTATTATCCACGTGAACACGACTGATTCTCTTCCTCAATGGAACGTCAGAGCTTTGTTTTCCAGGGACCAAAATAATCGAGACACTCGCGTCTCCTGGAAATCCGGTATATTTCAACCAATCAAAGACAACTTCGACATTCCCACAGGGTTTCCAGGAAAGTGTACGATAAACATAAGACTTTTAGCCAATTCTGTGGGCGTGACATCTGAGGCTGAGACTAACATGGAATTAGCTTACTGGGTCATGGTACAAAACTTGTAGCATTTGTGCCTTTGTTAAGGGGGTCGCACACCGGACACCCAGCTCAGCGCCGCGCCGTTCTAAAAAAAAAAGAACATTGTTTTCTATGAGTATTCCCACACCGGCACCGACAGGTGGCGCCTGTCCGCGGCGCCCAGCTTTGACTCAGGAAGTTGCTCAAATCCGTCGCGCCACAGAGCACCACTCACATAGTTTAAGATTAAATAACATCATATTTGTCCCAAATCATTAACGATTAACATTGGCTGCTAACGTATATTTTGCATTTTGAAGTAGACGCTATCTGACTAAGCTTGCACTATTTAATGTGCACTTCTGGTTTACGATACATCCGACTTGTCCTAGACGCGTCTTGATGCGGCGCAGCTCCTCAACTGTATGTAACTGTGTGCATATTTTTTTGAGACTTAGAAAAATGTGTTTAATGTGTTCATATGAAGAGTTTCGTTGCAAAACAAGATAAATCCATTTTTAACATTTTTGTCAAAAGATGTTTATTATTATGTTATCATGTTATTATTTTGTTTTATGGTGCTACTTAGCTGTATTTTTTAAGTTATGAAGGTTTTAAATCAAAACAAACCAACTGCAGTTGCATTAAAATTAATTGGAATGCACAACCAAAAAAACGCGATTTCTGAACAATTAAAAAAACAGTGGTTATCTCGTTTTGCAACGAAACTCTTCATATATAACCCTGCATGTGAACAGTGCCGATCCTTCTTATACCCAAATTAGACAAGTTGCATAGGGCCTCCAGACCACTAGGGAGACGCCTGGATCTCAAAATAATGTAAATAGCATTATACCAAATCAAAATGATTATTATGTTTAGCTTAAAATGTTCAGCGCAGTGTTTAAAATTTTAAGTTGATTAAACATGATTAAATTAAGTTGAATTTACTCAATAATGTGGTTATTTAAAATTACTTAAATTACTCACATTTTAATGTTATTTTAACTCAAATTTTGGTTAAAAAACAGAAATTACATTTTTTAAATATAGTTTACTCATTTTATTTAATTAAATCTAATGCTCATAATATTTTTTACAGTGTACCTTTTCTAAAAGCATGCAACATATTAAAATGTATCCGACTCTCTTTTCCAAACATGTTTTTCAGAAATTGTGCACTCCGCTTTTAAATTATAATTCATTTTTAATTTAATATTCATATAGGCAATGCCTTAGATTTGAGATATAGCCCCAAAACACTGTTCTGCCTTAATTCAAACATCACAAATGCTCCCATTTCATTTTTCTTCTTATAGAGCCACCTCAGATGCCTGATCAAGACAGTAACACCTGCCTAAAAGTCCCACGTGGACATATTTTACACCTGCCACACCAGCCTGACCTCACAGAAATAGACTGGAATACATTTGGTCTTTCTCCATCTGCTCTCATCCGAACACACACACACTCAGGACAACGATGCAAGACCATTTCCTCTGATTGAAATTAATTTATTCACGCCAGCACACTGGTTTTGGCATCTATTAATCCGCCTTTATTAAATTTCACACCTTCACCCTTGAAGTTAATTAAAATAGTGATAGAAGGGGGTGCTGTATCACTCTGCCTGACATCTCTCTCTCTTTTCTGCATTCCTCCTCTCTTCTTTCTCATTTCGCTTTGTTTGAACAATCTCCTAATCACATTTAACAGTCCCACACCTGCACTGAGAGCAGCTCCCATTCATAACAACTCCATGGACAACACAATTTACCTGTCAGAGTTTAACCATAGGCTTTCTGATAGGCTCATTTCCATAAACCCTGATCTGCCCTTCTCTTCTCAATTCAGCAGATTGAAGTGTCGGGCTACTGTTGTGCGTGCGGTGATGTCTGAATTTTTTTCGGGAGCTGACGTTCACTTGAGACAGGTTTAGGGAGGATTGTTGCTGTTATCTGCAGGCAAGGACCCTCAGGTATTATACTGCGAAAACTCTGGCGTTCATATACGTTGACACCTCCAGGCCAAATATGAAAGAGGTTTTATATGAGTTTTGAAAGCTCTTTTATGACAGATTATGGGATTGTTGGTTGTTCGCTGACATTGTTGTTAAAACGTCAAGTAGTCATAGACACACAGTCAGTTCATTTATAGTACGCAGTTCATTTGTATATGTGTCTTTCAGCGTGTTCAACAGTAAGGTTGCAAACTAATTAAAGATTAAAAATAGTAATACAGATCCCCAATTTCACAATTGAACATTGTGGATCATACATTATTTCTGAAAGTCTGATATACAGTTGTAGAAAATTCAAATTACCACAAGTCATTCTATGCAGATAGTGGAGAAGAAATCTGCTCCTTTGATTGCATGAACCTTCGGTGATTTTCAGCTCATAGTGAAAAGCTCCAATACACATCTACAAAACCAATGGAGGGGAGAATAGAGACTGAACAGGGAGACCTTTTTTACCCACGATACCCTTTTTCTGCTGCCCATCTGCCTCCACTTGGGGTAATGGAGTGTTATAGGCTAATGCCGGTCATTAATTCTGCATGGGTAATTTAACATCCAAAGCGAAGTAGGCGATCAGAACGGGGAATCTGTGGAGTTCTGCTCTATAAAAAATGGATGGAAAATACCTTTCACCTCCCTTTAATTAATTCATTCTGGGTTTTTTGTGCTGTGCTTTGATACGCGTGCTTTGTACATAGTCGAAAAGACTGGGGGTTGTTGTACATGCGCTTTGTAAATTGAGTATAAGGTGACTAAATCCAATCAAAGCTTGTTTTCTCTGTGACTTACCCCATGCAGTGTGACAACCATATCCTACTGTAAAAAAAGATGGACGTAGTGTCCGTGATGTCACCCATAGGTTTCTGAAGATGGTTTTTGAAGCGTAAAGTAGGCGGTGCCTGCCATCGCCATCTTGGTCACGCGTCACCCTGCGCATCACTTGCGGATATCCGAAAATGGGTAAAAAGGTGGGACGTGGGTGAAGCTGAGGTGGCTGGTTGCTAAAAACCACGCCCGCCTAGCTTGAATCTAGTTACAGCAGTGGCTGTTCAACCGCCACTCAAGTGGCCACGCCCTTAATTATGCAGAGCGTTAAGGCTTAATATCATTTAAACGGATGAGTTACAAAATAATTCACCCCCCTCACAGTTGTTATGAAAGACTAAATTAGCTATACAGTTCAAAAACCCTTTTTGAACCAGGCTGTAATTATATTATTTTCGACTGTAATGTTGGCCATTTTAATATGGAGGTCTATGGGAATTGACTCCCTTTTGGAGCCAGCCTCTAGTGGCCAGTCGATGAATTGCATTCGAAATCACTTCCATATTGGCTTCCTCAGAGAGATCAAAAGGTTGCCCCTTGGTGACAACACATACTGCTATCGGAACGTAGCCCCTTATGGAACGGCTGAAATTCCACAAGGGGGTGTATTTGTTCCTCAGACGTTGCAGAATAAACTTGACATCCGAATATATTCATTATAAATCGTGAATGAAAAGTGAGATTCGAACGAATGTCTGTTAGTGAACTAATTGTATACACTATTTATATCTTAATTCGGTGAGAAACGTCAAGATTGTGAGATGAACAAATCGTTTTGGATTAAAAGGCTTGGATATTCCAATTCCTTGGACTTTTGGGGATTTATGAACATATCCTACATAACGGCGCCGCGCGGTTCAGGTAACTAACAACTAGATTACAGTTTTATGACTGCTAAAAATCATATTATGCTTTGTGTGTGTGCTTAATTGAAAGTCTAAGCTTTACAACGATGTGCCGCATGACCGTATATTTTGAAGATTTAATGCTTCAAAGGTACAATGACGTAATGCAGCCTCACATGCAAGGGAGGGGGTGTACCGTGTACGGCACAGTGTTCCTTATCAGGTTAAAGTGTTCTTTATCGTTTTTCCCCTGGGAAATATCTCAATAGCTTTTTGTAATAACGAGTTTAAGACATTTATCTACAGTATACCTTTAAAAATACACTCACCTAAAGGATTATTAGAAACACCAGTTCAATTTCTCATTAATGCAACTATCTAATCAACCAATCACATGGCAGTTGCTTCAATGCTTTTTGGGGTGTGGTCCTGGTCAAGATAATCTCCTGAACTCCAAACTGAATGTCAGAATGGCAAAGAAAGGTGATTTAAGCCATTTTGAGGGTGGAATGTTTTCACAATCTGCTCAGTTACTGGGATATTCACGCACAACCATTTCTAGGGTTTACAAAGAATGGTGTGAAAAGGGAAAAACATCCAGTATGCGGCAGTCCTGTGGGCGAAAATGCCTTGTTGATGCTAGAGGTCAGAGGAGAATGAGTCGACTGATTCAAGCTGATAGAAGAGCAACTTTGACTGAAATAACCACTCGTTACAACCGAGGTATGCAGCAAAGCATTTGTGAAGTCACAACATGCACAACCTTGAGGCGGATGGGCTACAACAGCAGATGACCCCGCTGGGTACCACTTATCTCCACTACAAATAGGAATAAGAGGCTACAATTTGCACGAGCTCACCAAAATTGACAGTTGAAGACTGAAAAAATGTTGCCTGGTCTGATGAGTCTCGATTTCTGTTGAGACATTCAGATGGTAGAGTCAGAATTTGGCTGAAACAGAATGAGAACTTGGAACCATCATGCCTTGTTACCACTGTGCATGCTGGTGGTGTAATGGTGTGAGGGATGTTTTCTTGGCACACTTTAGGCCCCTTAGTGCCAATTGGGCATTGTTTAAATGCCACGGCCTACCTGAGCATTGTTTCTGACCATGTCCATCCCTTTATGACCACCATGTACCCATCCTCTGATGGCTACTTCCAGCAGGGTAATGCACCATGTCACAAAGCTCATCATTTCAAATTGGTTTCTTGAACATGACAATGAGTTCACTGTACTAAAATGGCCCTCACAGTCACCAGATCTCAACCCAATAGAGCAGGGGTCGGCAACTGGCGGCCCGCGGGCCAAAAGTGGCCCGCCAGCAATATTTTCTGGCCCACCGGATTAATTTGAAGTACGTTTTTTAAATTTTTTTTAATCAGACTTTTTTATTTTACAATAACAGTTTACAAAAATGTCCCCGTGTATCATTCCTTCATTCGTTTTTTCAAATCAAAACCAAAAAGAAAATAAAGAAAAACGACTTGTTTTTCTATTATAATTTCCTGAACTAAAATCAAACGACTCGTTTTCTGAATGTGCGCTCAGATCAAAAATAAAAAAATGAATGAAAACGGGTTCGGACAAATTTTAATTGAACACCTTAGCAGACATATACCAATGAAATAAATTTAAACAGATCAGTTACTAACAGATTACATTTTAATAAGGGTTTTAATAAGGGTTTGAATAGCAACCATGCTTTCCTGTAAGTCTCATTCGCTTACAGTCCGACTTTTGAACTTTTTTCATTATTATTTATTCGCGTATATTATTATTATTATTATTATTTATTGCTACGCTGACAAATAGCAAGAATGTCCTGAAAAAAATGCGTATAATAGCTATCTTAACGGGCCGCTTTTTCTCGTTCTCTTTCTCTACCAGCGCATCCGCGATCATAACTGTCATTAGAGTTTGAGCATACTTCTAAAACACAATCGATCAAATAATTGCAGAGGTATGACTTCATGAATCATTTGCAAATTTACCTCGTAAATCATGTCAATTCATCAAGACGTTAAACTCCGTGACATTGCAAATTACTGAAAAGTAATTGCTGGCTTTTAGAAACCACTACAAAATATGATAAAAATAAACTCTTTTACTGCAATAATATTTTAACTAATACACTTTTAAAGTAGATTTGAAAGGAATACTGTTGTTTTCTGCTACTTGAACTTGGGGCTCGAGCACCCGACTGGTTCGACCTGCCTTCGAAAACAGCAAGTCAAGTTCGTTTACCGTTAATTATTAAGACTAAATGGTCAGGTAAATTCGTTAAAAAACTGAAAGTAATCCGCCAAAATATGGTTTTACATGTCTATTAAAATAAAGCCATTATTAATTTTCCTAACGCATAGTTCTTTGATCTTTACCTCCGTTTAAAACGTTATAAATTTGGCAAAGGAGGATGTTCAGCAATTTGAACAGCAACTCCGCAACCAACTCGGTTTATGATGGTGAGAAATTTGAGTGAGAGGCTTTGTCCTATTTAATTTATTATTTATATTTCATTATAAATACAACGAATACAATGTTAAAATAATATTTTTATTGGCACGGACACAATTTTTGTATAACATTTAAAATTATCTGTCTCTTTTCGTTAGAGACATTTGAATGTGAGATTCTGGAAACGAAACGTGACGTTAAGTTTTGCGGACCCGTCAGGTCGGGAAATAAAGCGGGTGAACACAAATTAATCTATGAATAGAACCTTGTCGGAGCTGGACAAAAAACAATCCAGCGGAGACCTCCTTAAACCTTATGTGTGTATGTGTGTGTCCCGGATAAATATTAATAAAAAAAGGAATAGTTCAAAAGTCGGACTGTAAGAGTATTTCATGAGAGCATAAATGCCTGTACCACTATAGTACTTGATCTGTTTAAAATGATTTCATTGATATATTATGCCTATAAAGGAGTTAAATAAAAAAAATGTCTAATCCAGTAATTAATTTTTTTATCTGAGCACACAATCAGAAAACCCGTGGTGGTTAATTTTTTCATTTTTGTTTTTAATTTGAAAAAAAAAAACGATTGAACGAATGATACACAGACCCATTACCATGTTTTTAGCAATTTTTAATGCCGTCTTTCGTCTTTTAAATAGGAAATAAAGACAATGTTTCTTGACAAAAGATCAGATAGCCTATACTAGGCTAATTCAAAATAAGACGTAAGTGTGCCAACAACAGTTGGCCCGCCATCTACTGGCTAAAAAAAATATTGGCCCGCGGCCAAAGTTACTTGCCGACCCCTGCAATAGAGCATCTTTGGGATGTGGTGAAACGGGAGCTTTGTGCCCTGGATGTGCATCCCACAAATCTCCATCAACTGCAAGATGCTATCCTATCAATATGGGCCAACATTTCTAAAGAATGCTTTCAGCACCTTGCTGAATCAATGCCACGTAGAATTTAAGGCATTCTGAAGGTGAAATGGGGTCAAACACAGTATTAGTATGGTGTTCCTAATAATCCTTTCGGTGAGTGTAAGTGGGTTGCACTTTTTAATGACAAAACAACGTAGGCCTGACAAACTAATGTCATGCATTCACTTTTAACAACATAAATTCATACACATAACACAGGGCGACTCGTCGAGACCTCTCAAGAATCCTTAAAGGTAACATCATCCTTCTCTCTTTACACCTTTCTCTGTTTCTCCCGATCCAGGCGTGATGAATCATCTCTCTGATCTCTGTAACCTCTTGGCTTCTGCAGTCTGGATCATGGCAGGAGATTAAGATTAAGAAACACCAAAGGTGAAAAGGTAAAACATGACGTGCTTTACATACAACAACACCAGAGATGCAAGTATAATGGTGTGGATAATTGGTACTTACTCTGACATCTGTATCTTATCAATCTGTTTTCTCTAAGATGTCAGTGAAGATAAGACAGCTTGATCAAAAACTCAGACATATTCCAGAGAGAGAGAGAAAGAAAGAGAGAGCCTAAGTGCAGAGACTCTTTGATATCAGAGCTGGGTAATCCACCTTTTTGATTCCTCTGTCATGTCTTCATCCCTCCACCAAAGTGCCCTTTCATTAACCTTTGACTCCCATTGCCATGGCGTTTGAAGTACTTGGTCTTAAGTGGGCTTATCACTGAAGTCATTGTTTTTCTTTTCTCTCGCACGCTCTCTCTGACCTGTTTTTTTTCTGAAAGTATCACTTTCTCAGAGGTCTGTTAAAAGGCACAGGTTAAGAAAACTCTCATGACATCTCTCTATTATGTAACTATTCTCCAACTCTTCATTAGCAAACATACGATAATGGGTGTTGTTACCCAACTATTGATTGAAACAACACAGCATTTGGGTTGAAATGAACCCAACTGCTGGGTTTGTCCATATTTGACCCAACTATGTCTAGTGTAGTAATAGTTTTTCGACAGACTGATAAATATGTATGTGCTGTAACTCTTGGACAATGCTTCAATCCAGCCAATCTCATTAAACCTGGTGAATGCAGCTGGTGTTTACCAATGTGTATCACGCGGTTGGTATATTTGTCTGAGGCTAAAATTACCTCTACATTGCTTCTATTAATCAACAGTAAAAGGCCAAAAGAAAGTCAGATAAATAAAAAGCACAGTCACATGCACCTGCACAGATTTTAATTTCAGCCCAAAGAAAATGACCTTAGACATCCATCAGCAGGGGCGCAATGAACTGTTTCAAGGGGGGTATGCAAGACAGAATTTTGGGCCCCTTTCTTTAGATGATTGTTTGATTTTCATACCATTATGTGTAGCTATATAAAATTACTCAGTTGAGTGTGTTTATGTAATTTTACATGTCGCATTTACAACTAAAAATAAATGCATGAAGCAAAAAAAAAACTGATTTATTCGAAAAACGAATAGCCTACTATTTTAATCTGGAAAGGCAGAAAACATTCACATGATTTTAAATAGATCACTAAAAGAAGAATAATGCATGAAGATGCATTTGTGAATCTATGGAAATCTCTGAGAGGAGCTTTGAAAGTCGCGGCAGTCGAGTGTTCTGCATGGTTTTAAAAGCGAAATTTGTACAATTATGTTTAGCCTATAATAGTTCATTCTTCAGAGTTCATATTGATGATCTTATAGTCCATTTAAAAATGTTCTTACGAACTGACTGTATTCGTCAGAAAAACACTTCTATTCTCTTTATGTCGCTGTTCTCTGCATGTGGTATGTGTTCCGTCCTCCGCTCAAGACAAAAAGGGTTTTAATTATAAAATTAATATTACGTTGATCTTTAAGAGTGTGCGCTTCGCCCGCGCACGCCCTTCGCCAGTGACACTGAAATTGCAAAAAGCAACTATATCATTACAAAGATAATACTGCATGTTTTGACATTTGGTAGTATATTGCAGTAGTTTATATTTGTTACGTAATGAGATGCACGGTGTTCTTTTTAATGTTCTTTTTCTTTAATATTCACAACACTTATCAACAAAACATTGATTAAAACTAAGAGACAAATTATATTAAACGAAATTCATTTGAAGCAAACAAAACTTAATTTAAACTAGAAAATTATGTCACTCCATTTGTACCGTCATATTAGCCTTCAATCCATTACAACAACCAATATATGGCGTTTAAAATTAGAGTCTTATTCGGGTTAAAATAAAACAAAACATTAACAACATTACAACAATATTCAAACACAACAATACTCAAACATAAATATAAAATAGACATTCTTTATTAGGATATGTTAAAAACAATCTAATATAGCGTTTATAATAGCTGCACAAAGTTTACTATTTTGGGCAAAACCTCCGTTGCAAACCTGAATAAAAATGAATCACTTTCATTTTGAAAATGATGCGCTGTCACATTAAAACCAGCTCTTAGTAATTTAAAATTTAACTCAATTATGGCTTATACAATTCTCCTATTTCATGTTTATTTAGAAAATAATATTTTAACTACGCCTATTAAGTTATTGTCCGTCTTAGAAATGCAAAAGTTGTCAGCAGTCGCTATGCTAATATTTCCCTAAATAAAGCTCTTGCTGTCCTTTTGTATTAACACAAATATTTTTTATTTTTCATGAAACATACAGTTTACGGATCAGCATGAACGCTTTTTAGTGGCATGTGAGATCTTACCTTGAAATGCCAAACAGTAGGGCTGTCGACTATTTGTCGTAACTTTGCATAGCAAACCCACCAAACTGATCCCAAACCAAAATGTGGCCTACCCACCCATATCCATACCCGCACAATCAAATTAAAAACCACCAGAACCGCCAAATATGTAATTACATCTACAAGGTCATGCTTGCACGCTGTTTTTTAAAAGTGTCTCAATTTTACTTAACACAAAGTCATTCACCGTAGTTTTATATTAATTTACTTTACATTTTACTACAGTGTTAATAATTAAACGTGTACAATAAAAAATAAAAAGGGAAAAGTGATGACGGTGGGGCCCCCTAGCGTACTCATGGGCCCATATGCCTGGCATACTCTGAACCCCCCCTAACGGCGCCCCTGTCCATCAGCAGAACATTTATTTCTCAGGGGATCGCACGTGTGTAGAAATTGTGTCTCTGTATAATATCACAGCCCAGCGTAACTTTCTTCTATCATAAAAGAAAGGAGGAGCCTCAAAGCTTCGACTGAGAGTGTTGAATACATTTAAATGTCGATGCTTAAAATACAGTAAACAAGAAAAGGACCGAGATGAGCACAGGGACGCGGTTTAATTATGGCTTTGATTAAAATGCACTTTTTCTTTGTTCATTTGTTTAGATGCTGTCTTTTCTGTACTGGAGGAGCAGTTTGCGTGTTCAACATTGATATAGCTCTAACATCTGTTGTGTCTCTCTGGAGGGTTTAAATTTATCTCTGTTATGAAACTTAAGAAAAGCACACGAACACACACACACACACAGTAGGAAAAGCCGATGCTTTAATGAGTCTATATCTCATGTTTACCAGTTGTTTGAGTGCTGTAACATTGATCTGGTTCTTAATACTTTACCACCTTTGATTCTTCACATTCATTTAGTTTATTAGCCAAATGAAAATTACAGTACAGACGTAATGCTCTCAGTGTATTTAAATTGAGATATTTTGAGTTTGCACCTTTCTCTCTCAGATCAGTGGTATTTTATTTGACATATTAAGTACTATTAAAACCCCATTTACGCTTGCTAATAACATTTATCTTACTTTAATCCATGCATATTTTTTCATTTAGCTTAAATGTGTTTTTGGCAATGGGACCACATGCATTTTTGTGATCCTGTTGCTTTGCCCTCATGTAGAGGTGTAGTACAAATACATGTCACCACGTCACATGACCCTGAAATAAGGTTGTATGTCTAAATTTGTATACATGTATGCATATCTCTCTATAAACATCTCCTATCAAAGGCAGAGCGATACCCATTCAAAAAGTACACATTTGTACTTAAAGTCGCCATGAAACAGAAACAGCGATTGTCTTATTTTCCCCGTGGTGACGTATATCCGAGTAAAACCGGCCCCTGAAATGAAATAAGGCAGGGCTGGATTTAAATTTGTCCATCGAGATCTGATTGGATTGTTTGAAGTTGGGTCGTGTTGCAAATTGCTAATCGCTGCGATCTTCTCCCAGACCCCGCCCACCTCCAATACTTATGACCGGAAGTGAAGAGAGATCGTTTTGAGGAGGGGAGGAGATTTGCATTTTTGATTAAAGATTATGAGCACACACGAATTTAAAAAAAATAATGAAGCTCACAGATAAGTCATTTGTTAAAGGTATAGCGGAAGATTTTCCCAAATTATTTAAAAGAACCGCCCCTCGATATACACGCAACACTCTCCCTCCCTCCTCCCGAGAGGGAACGCCTGTTAAACGCGTGCACAAGACAGAGACAGAGAGAGAGAGAGAGAGAGAGAGAGAGCATGCAGGAGCTCAGTTCTTCTCTTCGCTCTGTTTACAAGTTTCTGTCGGCATGTTTACCGTGTCTGTGCGGTTCGTGACTTGTGCCAGGGCTAGCATCGCTAATCATAGCTTACATCAACTTTTACTAGCAGTGATTTTAAATGGATTCTCCAAATAGCATGACAAAATGTAACTTTCCGGTAGAAACTTCGCGTGGGAAGCTCAACCTGTCCTTTTAGCTCACGCCAGTGTGTGAAATAGTCTCCCATAAACACTCTGGTCTTGTTTCTTTCTTTATAGTCCTTTCTCTTCTTGTCATACAATTCGTAGACACTTTTTCTCTTGCGACCCTCAGACATTTTGAAAAAAAAAAAACACAGCGAGAACGCGAGCTTCAATGAATGGTTGAAACCGTAGCACAACACACATACACGTGAAAGTGCGCATGTGCAGCAAGCGGACCTAGAGGCGAGCTCGTACGACGGTTATACATCAACATATAATCAGAATGATTGACATCTGGGATGACCAATAGTCTTGATGATCCACCCGGAAAACGGAAATCTTCCGCTATACCTTTAATACAATATATATATATATATATATATATATAGTTTTTCATTTCAATTTCATTGCGACTTTAAAGGGATAGTTCGCCCAAAGATGAAGATTCTGTCATCATTTGCTCATCCTCATGTTGTTTTGGACCTGAATGAATTTCTTTTTTTCTGATTAACGCAAGATATTTTGAGAAATGATGGTAAACACACAACATATAGTGTCCATTGACTTTCATAGTGGGGAAAAAAATATTTTGGAAGTATTGTGATAAACGATGTAGAAGCACGCAGTTCACGGTACCCATTAAATTCCATCATTTTTTTATTCCTACTATGGAAGTCAATGGACACTATATGCTGTGTGTTTACCGTCATTTCTCAAAATATCTTCTTTTGTGTTTATCAGAAAAAAATTAATTCATACAGATTTAAAACGACATGAAGATGAGTAAATGATGACAGAATTTTCATTTTTGGGTGAACTATCCCTTTAAAGGGTGCATATTAGAACCTAAAAGGTATTTATTGGTACCAAATGTATAAATATCTGTACCTAAATGGTACATTTTTAAAGGGTACCATCCTGGTTACAGCTTTTTTCTAAAAGTGCTTTATTGCACATAATGTGAAGCATCATGCACACCCAAAATGTAGTTATTGAAATGTAGCTATTGCTAATATAGTGCTTACAGAATAACGCACATTCTGAAATATCACATTTTCGGTAAGATTAAAATATGAAGTTATATTTAAAAGCAACAATGTGTATGTGCTCACGAAATCAGGGACTAGCCCATGTAAGTCTGATTACAAGTGGTCACAGGAGACTCATCTGAGATGCATGTTGCTACCAGAAATAAATGGTTCACCTGCCTACTTGATCATCTGAGACGGATGGTAATACCGTGTATAAATGGGGCCAGGGTGTGTGTAATTTGCTACACCTATGAGATACATTTGTACCCATTTAACCATCTTTGATGAGCCACAGGTGTCATCTTTGAGAATTTACACCAGACTTAAACAAGTAGATCAGAGCTGAGCATCAGAGCTCCATTTTAGTTATACACATAGATAAAGGAAAATATATATATATATATATCTCATATAAATACAGTGTGAAAATATTAGTTTGAACGCTTGTTATGCGTAATTTCCTGTGTTTTGCACAAGTCAGACTTTACCAGGAAAAGATATTAACGGAAAATTAATCATCCATTCTGAATTTCGCAGTGATGTTACATTCATTTAAAAAAATAGGAGGAAAAAGACCAGAGCGTGAAATTATCCGTGTCTCTACACATAATAACATGATTCATTTCAGTAGATTAGCTGTGAGTGGAGAGGTAATTGTATGCTTGTGCGTTTCTCGGCAGGTGGGGATCAGCAAAATGATGATTCACTCTCTCGGGTTCTTATAAGAGCCACCGACTCCAAACTGTGCAGTCAAAAACAAACTAATACTTATATAAAATACTTATCTGCCAACAAACCATGTCTTTCTCACAACGTGTCTTTTAATACTTATCTTATAAAAGTTAAACATTTATTGTTCACTTTCAATAGTACTTTACATGGTGCTATATTAATGACATTGGCATCCAACACATCTTGTATGAAAAAAGTTGAATTCTGATCTGATTTTGTTGTTTTCAAGAGTTTTGTTCCAAAACGCGATAAACACCATTTTTTTTTAGTTAACGCTAAAATCAATATTGTATTAGCTCAGTATTTAAAAGTAAATTCTTAATTTTATGCAAAACTCAATATCCGCCGTGTTATTCTGTCATCTTTTTTCCCAAAACGCAACAAACGCCAGTCCTCCTCCCCTGCACAATGCAATAAATCCGCTCAACAAATCACAGCGCACCATTTCACGCATTGTAAACAACAATGGCGGCACGTCGAATACACGGAATCCTAGTTTTCCTCATTTTGTACTTTGTGATCAACAAAAAAACAAAAACTAAATAAAACTTGGCATTGATAAACCTGTAATGGTTTTCTGTGATGGGAAAGAAACGTAAGCCATCAAAATCTAATAATTTGTGCGAGAGGCACTCGGGAGACAGAAAAATGCCAGCTGTTGCTTGTTCTCACAACAGCATCAAGCTTCTGTCATGCTAACACATTGACCCCAGGGGATCTTATGAACTTTCCACTATTTTACACGAAGCCAATGAAAATCGAGCAGAACCAAAACATTTTACAGCTGATCGCTGTCAAAAAAAGTTCAAGTCGTCCAAAGTATAACCGCAGCAATGTGTTCTTAATATGACAAAGTAAGTGTTTTGATTAATGCCATTAATGTTTATTTTTTTATTAGTCTATACCACTAGTCAACTAATTTAATATAACATGGCAAAGATGAATGCACATTTATATATTGATTCAATAGATTTATAGCATTTAAAAAAAAAACTTGTCATGGATTTATTGCATTTTGTGGAAAAAAAGAATCTGTTTTTGTAATAAAGTTTTGAAAATCAAATTATGATTTTTGTATATTTTTATAACCTAAAGATGCTATGTGAAAGTTTGTAACAGAAAATAGTGGTTTTCTTCTTGTCACTTTCTTGGTATAAAAGACAAATTTTTTATACCAAGCATTTTCTCAGTGACACCACATATTAACATAGCAATTAAAGAGTTAAAATCAAGGAAATTTTGTAAGCATTTGGTAGCATTTGAACATTACTGAGGGGGAAAAAATATTAATCTGATAAATTTTTATAGCCGTTTAATTTAGTAGCTTTTTTGTACACGAACAACTTGAAAGGGTAGTAAATTTACCCACGGTATATTGTTGAGTTTTTGCAAATATTCAAAGCATTTTCTTAAAATATGTGTCAATATAAGATTTGTCATCAAAATTATTCAATTTGCTGAAACACAGAGAAAGTTGTGGCCAAATTAAGAAATAAAAAACCAAAAATGGCCTCAACAACCCATAAGGTTTAACCTGATATATTTATCAACATAAAAATGACTACACTACACATTAATATGACTTAAAGATAAAGATGGCCATGGTACCAGCAAGGTACAACAATATCGTTTGACATGAGCAGAACTTTTTGCGTCTTAAATTTTTAGCAACAAGATTTTTTATTCATACTCATAATTGCTTTTGCTCCAACACAAATAATTTGAACCGCCGGTAAAGAAACACTCTAAACACTGTTTATTGTAGAAACATTAAAACGCATTATTTTAATCAATTTTATTCTGTCTTTCAAAAATATGATTGATATGTGTCCACAGCAAGCTGACAGCTGTGGGTACTGGTTGATATAATTTAAAGTCTTCCACATGCGAAAGATGGGGCTCACTCACCCATCATCCACACTTACGTTTTATTGCCTTCCATTCTTTCTCCTTACTGCACTTTATTTCCATAGTGCAGTTTTATTTACTTCCTCATTCACGCCACCAGCAAGAAACAAACAAACAGAATAGAGAGGGGAAGAGATTTAAAGAGAGGGGCAGAGAAGCATGTCAAGTCTCTACATTATAATAATAATAATGATTAGATTGAGCACCAATAATGCCCCTTACTTTTTAAATCATGACTTTTGTGCCATTCAAAGCATGATTGTTCATACAGTGTATGTGTGTGTGTGGTGTGATCTTTCTTGTGTTGTGTTTTACCGGTTCTGCCATTAATCTCTGGAATGATGCTGTTGAACACCTCAGCAGGTGCAGGACTGAGAGATTCTTATGCAGTCATAGTCCAAAGGCAGCTTTGAGACTCTTGCAAGAAGGATGAAGCATTGATACTGTCTTCTCATAATGCCCCCATGCTTTCACTCTAACATATGAACACTGACTACGGTGCAGAAAGATGCTACTCTGCAAAATTCAGTTCACGCTGGGGTCTGTAGTGTGTGTTCACAAGCTTTAGCCTCAAACAACACACACACACACACACGCCTGACCGTCTGATGAAATCAGCAGGTCCAATCAGTGAGTCAGGGCCAGCAGATCTTTTATCAGTCTGCCTAGAAACAAAATCACGTGCAAAGTACCACATTAATACAATGAGTGCTTTTGAGCAGCAAATCAACTGCAGTAGATATATTTGAGCACAACTGTATAATCCTGTCTCTTAAATAAACAGTACACAGCAAGCAAAAACAGTGAGACAGTGAGATTAGAGCCCTGCAAGCCTGTTGGGACCTGACAAGGCCAGACAGGCTAAGTCCATTTGGGCCAGGCTCGGACCGTTTTTTTATTTTTACAGACCGGGCTCGGGCTTATTTTAGCGTCTCTCCTCATTGTGTGTGTGTGTGATCTGAGAGTGTGCATCCCAGAGAGAGAGCACGGGTCAGAGAGTGCTTAAAAGTGATTGATATTGGTCTCGGGTCAGGTCGGGTTCGGGCTGAAAAAATTGCAGGCATTGTCGGGCTGGGGTCGGGTAGGGCTTGAACACTACGGCCAGGGCCGGGTTAGGGCTGGAGTTTTTGGCCCGTGCAGGGCTCTAAGTGAGATGATGGCTAAATAGACCTAATATAGTCCGACTATGAGTAACCAACCTCTACC
This sequence comes from Misgurnus anguillicaudatus, assembly GCF_027580225.2. Lineage (NCBI taxonomy): Eukaryota > Metazoa > Chordata > Actinopteri > Cypriniformes > Cobitidae > Misgurnus > Misgurnus anguillicaudatus. Next base: position 24,934,697 of record NC_073341.2, read on the forward strand.
CTAAGAGGCTGTAACCTTGAATTTGGTTACATGCCGTTTTTGCCAAAGTAACTTGGAGAAGTACTATATTTCATCATGTAAGCAAAGTCAACAGGTGTTCAAGGTGTTTGCTTTCATTTGTTTCTAAACATATACGTCTATTTCACTGACAGCCCAATTTTTGCCTTGTTTTAGCTAAAATAAATTGCTGGGTAATTAATACTTCACATACATTCTGATTACAAAGTCTATACACATTGGGTCTCATTCACTAAGCATGCGTACACACAAATTTGTGTGTGAGATGTGCGTACGGTTGTTTTCACCAACAAATCGTAAATAAAGGAATATTCCATTTTCTTCAAAGAAAAATCCAGATAATTTACTCACCACCATGTCATCCAAAATGTTGATGTCTTTCTTTGTTCAGTCGAGAAGAAATTATGTTTTTTGAGGAAAACATTGCAGGATTTTTCTCATTTTATTTACCGATAATAAATCTTTTCGAGCTCTTTTGCTTCTATGACAAACTGCTCTAAAGTTTTCTGTGGACCAGCGCTGCGCTGCGGAAAACCCTTATTTGGAGCTGGTTTGGGCGTGTTTTATGCAAATTACCAACCTTGTGCACTCGGCCGTTCATGTAGAACACTCCAAATTCACTAACGTAAAAACAAGTATAAGAATAATCTCATGTGCATACACACATGTTGTGAATTTGGGGAAAGGTTTTCGTGAGAAGTTTAAGTGTGCGTAAAAATGCTTATACTTACAAAAATAACTGTTGCATCTGTGTAGATTAGATAAGCAAAGTGTGTGCGCGTTGTGCACGCTATACATTATGGTCAAGCATGCGCTCTTAAAATAGCATAATGAACCACGTGCAACGCGCCACTGACGTTAGACTATTTTTTTCTGGTCAGTGGCGCAATTGTTTTTTGAAACTGCAAAATAGCATCAGGGATGGTGTGCGCCGGAACACGCCTCCATTTTTGCGCTGAACCGCCCAGGGAGCGCAAGTTCATTCCCTAGTTTGCCGACGTGCGTGTGTGGAGGGAAAAACCCGCTGTGCGCCGGTGCAAAATACGAATGATACATGCGTCACTGACAAAGTCAATTGTGCTGGGTGCAAGATAGGGCCCTATATCTGTAAAAATACAGTAAGTATAGATGGTTTCGCGTCTGGTCGGAACTTCCGGTTTCTGTTTGTTTAATGGTCTGACTAGTTGCTAAACTAAACTCTGGAACAAATACCTCATCGGAAATAACAAATGTTTTGGCTTCCAATAGACAAAGAGAGACCGCGATCATGGATCACCGCTATGTGAAGGGAGGTTTGGCAGCCGGGTTGTAGTTAACATTGTATACATTATAGTAAACATTTTACACAGCAACGTTAGCTCAGTGTCGTTTTTTATACGCTTTAGTTCTGAAATATGAACAATTGACCAAATATGTAGAAGGTAATCTACTTGTTGTTTATTTAGCTTGTTATCAGAAATAAACTACTCTAAAAGGACTTTGTTGTTATTGATCCTTAGCAAAGTTTACCGGAAGTTACGTGTGTTCCGCGAAAGCCATTTGTTTATGTTGTTACTGCTGAAACTGTCTATACACACTGTATACTTAAATCATTTGAAAAGTAATAATATGCAAAATGTATATTGTTGTACTTGAGCTCTACGAGGAGATGAGTGCTTTTTACACATTAAATCTCGTAATTACGGTAATTAAGATACGACATGAACATGCAGTACAAGTAGTGTTCATTGTTAGTTCATGTTAGCTCATGCAAATGCAACCTTACTGTAAAGTGCAACCAATTAAAGCATGTAAACTGTGACCATGAATAGACTGCCATATGCACTTTTATATTGCAGCTTTATCTGTGTGCTTGACACTTCATTATACAACAGGTAAAGTTTCATAGATACATTTTCTGTCAAGCTCATTATATTCCCTGCTAGCCTGCCAATTACATCTAGAAATTCAGTCCGGTTCGCTCAAAATAAACATTCTGCCGGCAATTCTCTCCTCAGCAAGACTTCATTAATTCCAGTCTTTACACTGACAAACACGGTTTTATTGGACCAGTTTAGGCTTTAATGTGGCCTTTGAGTACCGAAGCTTTATTAGAGAGTGTTTAGATTAGATCTTTAGTTTAAGAATATAGTTTAATTCTCTTTTTAACAGTCTCATGCTGTGACAGCGTGTCTGTAATCAGACCTATAAATACTGAAGTAGGATATTTAGCAGCATACACATAGGCTGCTCTCTATGCTTTGCGGTAGGGACACTACGTCTTTGCAGGCAAGGGATTTGGAAATCTCCCGTTTTTTTCTTTCTGCCCCCAGTTTTGGTGGAGGAGCTAAACTGTTGTCACCGTCTGGTTCCTACGTGAATGTTCTGGTGGGTCCAGACGGCCCCAGTTAATCCTTTCAGAGCCCGGCTGAGAGCAAACAAAAAACAACAGAAGCCCTTGGCCCTGTGTATGCTTTACAAAATGAGCCAGTGGAGATCTTTTCTATGTGAGGTTTTGAGTGCGCTTCTGGATGGGCCACCAGACATTGCTGTTTTTTTGTGTGTGTGTGTGTTTCAGTGCTGTTGTGAGTCCAGTAATAGCAGCCAGGACCCTTATGGGATGTGAGATGAAGCCGAGGATCATTTTCCTTCCAACCTTCACCTGGCATGGGTGTTCTTTACACTTAAACAACACACACACACTCTTCAATAGAATTTATTCATTTTCATGGGCTGCATGTACCTTAAACAATTCAAAACATGGCCAGGAATTGAAAGTCTCATCTGTTTAATGCTCCAAAAAGTCTTTCTTTTTACTTTTGTGGAGTGGCGGCCGATGATTTCTATTTTTGAGGGCGCTCGATGCGAAGTTGGTCACAACATGTATGTAGCCCAGTATGTGTGTGGTTCGTAATTTCAAAATATGTGTTCTGCGCGTCAAGGGATCCTATGTGCATCACATGTCTTGACAAAATAAGTGCCTGCTGCAGACGCGTCTAAAGGGTTTATGATAAAAGAGACGCTCGCGTTTGCCAGATACTCGCATAATCTCATGCGTAATGAGAGTTTACTGTTAAGGGAGTGTCTTGCGTGTATTTTGTGAACTTGAGCGTCTCCTTTATCATAAAAACGGATTTGACGCATGTGCAACAGGCACTTATTTTGACAAAACACGTGATGCACATGGTTCACATAACGCAACAAACACATATTTTGAAAACACAAGCAACACACATGACACTTCGAACACTTATTGAATTTGCGCCCCTCGGATGAGCAGTCACGAGCCGCCACTGCTTTTTCGGCAGATTAGGCTATAATCCAGGTTCGCAGAAATTATTCATTGGTGTTTATTTTCTTATTGGAACATAGCAGGCACTGGTCACCATGAACTTTCACTGTGTTCTCCTTTTGTAAACCGTTCCTTTAATTAACCTGTTACAAAAGATGCTTTTAGAGAGAAGTAAAGCACAGAAATGCCACCATGAGCAAATTGGTGCAGTAAATGTCATCATACCTCTCTTTATGTGCCGGTTCTCATCACAGGACGTGCTGACCGTGTTTGTGTGTGTGTGTGTGTGTGATTGAGAAGCACCTATTTCCTCACTGACCTCTGGCGAGCATCTGGACAGGTCGTGCTACCTCTTTGGCTGTCAGTTTGTTTTAATGAGATATGAGTTTGCCCCCTCCCGGTGCTATGAGCATTATTTATTTCAGTCTGTAATACAACAAGCTGTCAAACAATAAACGTGTGGCAAACATGTATTTGTTATTGTGATGTTCGTGATTTATGAATCATGTAACCAAATGAATCATGAATGACATGCATATATTATAATCCAATTAGCTTTGATTTGTGCATGAAATCTGTGCAGTTATTATAAACAGTAATTGAGTTAGACAACCTAAAATGGGTTGTAATTATTTAAATAAAATGTGTCATCTTCTGGATCAACACTCAGTAAAGAAGAACAAGGAAATGTTAGGAGCGTATCACAGGGTGAAGCGTAAATCACATTATGTGATATAATCAACATGATTGTTATATATTTTATATATGTATGCGATAAAGCAAAACAAAAAGAGGGTAAGTTAGGGTTAGGGCTGTGCAAAAAATCACCTGCGATTCTCATGCGTGTTTCATAAGCAAAGCCGGTTCCGTCATTAGTATTACATCGCCATCAGCTGCTTTCAGATACAGCGGCATTTACTACACAGAGCTGTAGTTCACAGAGAAGCTCTGCAAAACCGCATAGATTATCTGAGTCGATTTTCCTCTATTATGAACACGATTTTACCTAGCTTCTCTGTGAACTACGTCTTTGTGTAGTAAATGCCGCTCCATCTAAAAGCAGCTGATGGCGATTTATTCCTAATCAAGGAACCGGCTTTACTGATGAAACAAGCATGAGAATCGCACAGGTCTAGTTAGGGTGAGCCATACTGTGATGTGTTATACATACAGTATCAGTGCATGAAAAGTTAGGAAAGCGAAGACCAGCAGGAAGGAACAGACTGAAACTCAAAACACAAATGTGAGTGGCACAATTGTAGTGTTTATCATAATGTATGCAGGCCTATTTGACACGAGAGTGCATGTTGCTTTATTGTATGGCCTCCAGGCTGTTATTGGAAAGCATATAGGCAATGAATATTTAAACATAGAGGATTCATGAATGCACAGAGAGAGTCTTAGTGAGCTTAGAAGTGTCCTGAGGTATTACATTGACTGCTATCCCTGTAGTTACAGCCCTTGCAAGGCAACACCCTCTTGACATTTTTTTCCTCTAAAAGTTTTTGCCTCTAGTAATATTCTGCTATTAATTCAACTTAAACTACTTTGATTTGTACGGTAGATATTTTCAACACATCATTGGGTCAAAAAGGGACTCAGGTTGTAATTTAAAGAAAAACACCACCGTTTTTCAATATTTCACTATGTTCCTACGTCAACCCAGACGAATTAATACATACCTACCCTTTTTTTCAATGTGTGCACTTCACCTTTGCACAGCGCGTCGTGAATGTGTTAGCATTTAGCTTAGCCCCATTTATTCCTTAGGATCCAAACAGGATCTGAGGTCGAAGTGCTGCAAACTTTATTCCTGTTTGGATCCTAAGGAATGAATGGGGCTAGGCTAAATGCTAACACATTCACGCACACTGCGCAAAGATGAAGTGCATGCATTGAAAAAAGATAGAGATGTATTCATTTGTCAAAGTTAAGGTAAGAACATAGTAAAATATTGAAAAACTGTGGTGTTTTCCTTTAACCAACCCAAAATGTTGGGTTGTTCAAATATACACATTTTTCTGGGTTAATTTAACCCAATGACAGGGTTCATCTCTTTTTGACCCAATGCTGGGTTGAAAATATTTTTTTATTTTATTTTACTAATCTTTTTTGTTTAAACGTAGCATAGATAAATTGATTGAACCACTTACCTTAAAAAACTGAGCAAATTGGAACAAATCATTTTTTTTCAGTGGGTTGCCTTTAAATTTTGAGTTAAGTCAACTTTTGCACAACATTTTTTGAGTGAACTAATATTCTTTTTAAGTTGGATTGGCACAAAATTTTAAGGCAGCCAGAAAACATACTTTTTTAAGTTGAACCAACCAATCTTTTTTACTGGGCTATGTCGTTATAACTTTGCACATGTGTTGCTTGTAATTTTTTGCCAAATCTCATTAAAATTTCTCAAAGCCGAGCTTCAGTTTATAAATCAAACACACCAATGCAACATGCATACAAAATTTTTTTAATGCATCTTTAACCTCCTAAGACCTGGTGTGTTCGACATCACATTTTTTGTTGTTCCACCATAATACTTAATTCTGTGTAACTGGAACCTGTTGTACACAAACATGGACAATTACGCTGCACTTATTTTGGTTATTATATATTACACTGGATATTATATTTATTGGTTCTTCCTAACCACAAATAGCTGGAAGAAATCTGAAAAAAGACAAACCAAAGATCGGGTCTAAGGAGGTTAATAAATTTTTTTAAAAGAGTGGAGATGTCAATTGTTCGGAGTTTGACATTGCTTTTGGCCACTACAGTATTAACAGTGGTGCTGAATAGATTTTAAACTTCTTTTTAACCTAATCTGAAAAATATTTCAGGCATACATCACAGTTAATCTCAGCTAATGTTATCCAATCAACTATACTCAGCATTCAAGCCCTTCAAACAGCACGCCGCAGTACACAAGACCCAAACTTCCTCACACAGACAGTACATGTGTCCCTCCAGGTCTGCTCTCTTATTTTAAAACACTATGCATGAATAAACCACATTAACAGTCTGGACAGCCTGGTTGTGTTTGTGTGTGTGGTGGGGGGACTGACTGTAACTGCGGGTCGCTTGTCTCAGTGAGTAACTGCAACATAAAGCTGGCGTAGGCTGTTGCCTCAAGCATGAAATTACAAATGAAATTTAATTTACTTCACATCCACTGTCTACACAGAGATCATGGACAGAACATCACCAAAGTAGTTTAAGGTTTAAACACGTGTACATGCGCACGGGCTGCTGAACGTGTGTGCAAGTCTTTCAGTGTACTCGTGAGGGTCCAATGTCTGAAAATATCACAATGAAAATACACCTGTGGGAAGAGTTGTTTTTATTAAAAAAGATCTAGAAACATTTTAATGGTCTAATTAAAATATTAATATGCACAAGGATGTCTGTAAGGGGTGAAAGTAGGAGGCAGGGCACAGTAATTATACTTTGCTTCATTTAGCAAAATATCATGAGAAGATTTCACAACATTTTAAGTGTGTTTTTGTCTGTTTGTTTATTGGACCGCACTTGTGTTTAAAGATTATTCTTCCTTGTAGCTGTAGTTGTCTTGGCATTGTTCCTGCACAATCTTTAATGAATTAAAGGGACGTTGAACCTGACATTGATTTGTTTGCTGTGGTTTAAACAGTAACGCCACACGGACAGGGACCCAACTCCACGTTCAATTCAATTAAATTCAGTGCATTTGTATAAGGATTTTAAATATACCCGATGTCACAAAGCAGCTTGGTATGGTGGCAGCACAGTGTTTAAGGATTCAGGCTGGTGACCCACATTAAAAGCCAATAGAGGCGATTTATAGCATGAGTGTAACTGACATCGCTTGGCATTATTGTGCCAGGAGCTAGGCACTTACCCAAAAAATAAATAACATAATGATACAATTACTTTAGGGCCTTAACCCTCATTTAGCAATTGCGTTGTGACAATGGCTGGAAGAAACCCCCTTGGGCAGTGAAATACCCATTGGAGGAATTGAGACTGTAAAGTAAAACAATGTCTTCTGCTCAGCATGCGCAAAATGAGACATCAACGGCAAGTGGACAGTACACTTACTGTAACAGTTGCAGTCATTTAGGGTGTTTTCACACATGTTGGTGCGCACCGTTGTGCGGCCTCGGAGCGCACCAGATTACATTGTATCTTTTTTCAGTTTGTGTGGTTCGTATTCACATATGTTGTTTTTACCGTACTCGAAAACGCCGCACCATACACCATGTAACAACTGTCAGTGCTGTTATTGGTCTCTGACAGCTCTGACCCCTGTGACCACCCCCCACATGTTTCCATGACAACCAGCCTGACACGCTAAGCTAGATGCACGTCTTTGCGAAGTTTCTTTGCTTTAACGTAAAATTGCGTAATTGTTCTATTAAAACCCTTCACACGGATCCTTTGCTAAACATGCCCAAACCTCCAGGAGACAGCGAATCGCTGCAACAAACCAAGATTGCCATGTTTGTTGTTTACCCATAATATAACACCCATTTCGCATTACGACCTGAGGGGCAACCTTCCGATCTCTCTGATGAAGCCAATACGGAAGTGACTTAAACTGGCCGCTTGAGGCTGGCTCCAAAAGGGAGTCAATTCCCATTGACCTCCATGTTAAAATGGCCAACTTTACAGTAGAAAATAATATGATTACAGTCTGGTACAAAAAGTGTTTTTTGTCTGTATAGCTAATTTTGCCCTTCATGACAACTGTGAGGGGGTGAATTTTTTGTAACTCATCCGTTTAAATTATATTAAGCCTTAAACATCTGCCTAATTAAGGGCGTGGCCACTTGAGTGATGGTTGAACAGCCACTGCTGTCACTAGAATCGAGCTTGGCGGGCGTGGTTTCAACAACCAGCCACCTCAGCTTCACCCATGCCCCGCCTCTTTACCCATTTTTGGTGTTCGCGGTGACACCCGGCCAAGATGGCGACGACAGGCAACGCCTACTTTAACCCTATAACTGTCATTGCCCCTTTTGAGTGGGGGGGTGAAAAGGTGATCTGCACGTTAAAATGACTATAACTCTGGCATTCTTTGGTTTAGAAGCAAAATCTTGGTCTCTTTTTTAAGAAGACAATTTATAGTTTTACACTGAGGTGTTTGAAGTTGTAAATATTAAATGACAAAAAAGTTATACCCGTTTAAATTTATTTTCAATAATAAAAATAATGCAATAAAGTATATACTCTCTAATCAAATGTATATAAAAATTAAAATGTTTTACTCTCAAAACACCACACCAATAAAGACACAAGTCTCAACTAGTTCTGAACCAAATTTTAGGTGAAAATAACAAAAAAATGAAGTTTCTGTCACACTTTTAGTGGTTTTACCAACCAAGGCCACTAGGTGTCAACGGTTAGTTGCAATATCTTGTCAAAAGTTGATAAATTACTGTCTCTGCATTGTGTTTAATGCAAAAAGGTTTTGAAATATGAAAACTACATTCTTAGAGCTTTCCAAAGATATATAGTTTGTCAAGAGTTTTGAAGATTCATATATTCATTTTGAAGAATATTAGAATTATGAATATATACGAATTCATATGGACTCCTACTGGGTCAGTGACAAATAACAAAATGACTGTCCCTACTAAATTTCCATCATCAATGGCCTTGAAATATGAAAACTACATTCCTAGAGCTTTCCAACAATATATAGTTTGTCAAGATTATTTCAAGTTTATAGGGTATTAGTGTTATAAATTTATAATCATTTATATGTATTCCTATGGGGTGAGTGACATTTAACAAAATAACTATCCCTATACAAATTCTATCATCAAATGGCCTTGAAATATGAAAACTACATTCCCTGAGCTTTCCAACAATATATAGTTTGTCGAGGTTATTTCAGGTTAATGGGATATTTACAAATAAATATGTAATAACATTTTGGGCCCCAACTGTTGGTCTGCGACATTTTAGAAAATGACTCTTACTGCATACTTTTTTTTTTCAAAATGGTGTTGATATATTAAAACTACATTCTTAGAGCTTTCCAACGGTATATAGTTTGTCAAGATTGGTGTAGGTTTAGACTATGTAATTATTGTTTTAAATATGTAATGCCAAACGTCCCACCTGTGGGACAGTGACAGTTATAGGGTACTTTAAGCTTCAAAAACGATCTTTACAAACCAATGGGTGACGTCACACACTACGTCCATATTTTTTACAGTCTATGGTCACGACGAAAGCCTAGTGGCCCAAAAATGTGAAGTACTTTCTGTAATTGATTCGGCCCGAGGCCAGGCAGCCATTACACCACAGATGGACCGCACCAGAGTTCGGCGACAGATGCTCCAAGACCACCTGTTTATGCTGCGATTACACCAGCCGTGGTAGAGGCGGCAAGCGCGGGTGATGCAAAGACGCGATTAGGTATCCTGCGTTCCATGCGAAATTAGCGTTGTCCCAGGAAACGCTCGAGTTGAAAAATCTGAACTTTGGCAGAATTCCGCACCACGGTAACCAATCTGGACCTTGCTGTAGTAGTGACGTGATTATAGGTTGCGAGCGTAGTCTCAGCAGAGTTGCAGAAGCCCCTCCCATGACGCGAATTTCTGCGTGAATTTCTCGAATGACTAGAATTTCACGTGTGACTTCACGCGCGAATGAAGTGAGTAAACTCAAATGTTCAAGCGTCCAACTACGTGCGAATAGCGTGTTTTTGCCGCCTCTACCGCGGCTGGTGTAAACGCAGCATTAGAGCGGTTTCGGAGCAGCCGTTTAGTGCGCACCAGAGTGCGGTTGTTGTGTTCACACCGACCCAAACTAACCGTACTTGGACTGAAAGCTTATTTGAAAAACACCCTTAGTGGAAGACAAACATTTTTCAAAGGCTGAAAATGGGTTTTGTTTTACATTTATACAAAGCACTTAAAGTGCATTACAAGGTGTACATTTTTATCATTGTGTGTGTTCCTTGGGTTTAACCTATGACCTTTGCACTGGTAACACAATGCTCTGCCACTAGGCTATACAGCAGCATGTATTGTTATTTTTATACATTTTTATTATTATCTTAATATTTAACAACTTTTTGTTAAATAATTTCCTGTTCCAAGTACAGTATATTGTTTAAATTGATTTCTTAAAATTAAAATTTCTGCACATTTTTATTATCGCACGTTATTTTTTGTTCTGTTCTGACAAAAAATTGTACTTGTTGCTCCTCTGTTGCATGTGTATCTCCTCCAACCCTTGTCACATCCAGGGTGTTTTGATGGCATGTTTAAATGAAAACCGGTGTACAGCAGGTGTCAGTGGAGCAATCCCGGCTTTCACATACAAGATCAATTTCACAATACGGAGGGATCCAGACTAATGCCCTACGCTGATGGGATTCAGGTCTATACCTCACTTCAAGGCTGCTGCCTGTAATGTGTAATCTGTGTGAAAATATGAGATTATTGATAATCATGTCTTTGCCTGGAGAACAGAGGTGTGACATGATTTTTATTTGATTTTTTAATTATCCAAAATGTTTCGCTGGAATAAGACATACATTTTTGAAAATGGCAGGGCAGCAGATGCAGCCAAACAGCATGTTCTCATCACGCAGTGTGTGGTCAGAGAGTCCTTTGGAGGTTTTTTGAGCAGAGACCGAACACAGACTCTTACTGTAACTGTGAGTCTTGCTACTGTATTGCAGGATGAAATTTAAATATGGCAACAATGCTAAGATTAAGGGTTTAGCCAAAAGTGATTGGTTGGAAGATTCCAGTTTAGTAAACAGAAAAGGTAACATTTATTTATTCTTGTTCCAAGAGGAATAGTTCCAGTACATTACAGATAGGGGTATAAAAGAATGAACCCAATATACTGGGTTGTTTTAACCAAATATGTTTGGGGTTAATTTAACCTAGGGGCTTTTATATTAATTTATTACTTTTTCCAGTGATATGGACCCAGCGCTGCATGGATAAACCCATTATTGTACTGTTTTCATTTAACTTTAGGTGAATCAGACACCAAATGCAATAAAGTGTAATTTTATGAATTTTAATTATTATCATTATTCTTATTTGATGATTGATTTTATTTTTTAAACACATGGAGGCAACTTAAAAAATATGAACTGAAGAATATTAATTATGCTGTTATAAAACTATTTGACGGAGTATTAAAGGGGTGGTTCAATGGTATTTCATGCATTCTGACTTATTAACACTGTTTAAGGGTTGTTTCCTCATGCTAACGTAGGCAAAGTGCCAAAAAAGTAGTTGGGCGAGTATTTCTGTGCCGAATGCACTTGGCCAGGGTTTGTACAAGTATCGGAGAGTTTTTTTCGGTTACGGGTCCAGCTGACGTTTCAGGGGTTTCTATACGTATCACTTTTTTTATGGGCACTTCCCCCGGAAAACCCCGCCCACCCGTCAATCAGCGGGAGACGCTAGAACTTACAAACATCGCATCATCACGAGACAGCTTTGTTTAATTTCAAAACTCAACAATGGCACTAAAGAAGAATTGTGTTTTTGGATGTAAGGAGAAGAAAGCCAGCCTTATGAAAACAATGGATACAGTTTATTATCCGGGGTAGCAGCAGAGTTTTGTGTGTGTGTTTGATGCGCTGGATTTCATTGAAAAGTCCCAGCCGGGTCATGAGTTGCATGCAGTAAGTAAGACTTCTGTCTCATGTTGGAAATAGGCGGGTACATATTATATAAATGACACGAACATGTAGTGAATCATAAGTTAAACAGTGTTGAATAGTGTTGCATGACTCCTACTCGCTCCTCCCGCGGTAGTAACTCCTCCTCCTTTATTTTTTCGTACGTTATCGGAAAGAATCAGTAAAGCTAATCTTTCTTTTATAAATCTAATTAAACTAAAGACTCTTTGGAAAATAAAAGATATAATACTAATCTATAGGTACTTATGATTAACATCAGAAATGCAGAAACAGCCTGTGTTATGTGAGCTTTAACACTTAATGACATTTTAATGACAATTTATATTTGCACCACTGTAGTTGAGGTCAAGAAAAATATTCATAACACTGTTATAAAACTATAAGACAGAGTATTAACACCTAATGACATCTCAATGACAAATTCAATTCATATCGCTTGTAAAAAAGTGGTCAGTTATGTTGTCTTGGTAATGTCAAGTTGTCATAACAAAGACATCTCAAACAATGTCATCTTTGCATTAAAAGTGACATAATTGAACAAATGACACTTAATGACAGTTGTCATAAACGTGCATAAATTCGTCATCATGTTCATGACATATGCAATGATATGATTATAAAGGTGTCATCTCAGTCTTATGAATACCCCTTCAAATAAAGTGTTACTGATTTTGTTCCTATAAATTCCTATAGACATTTACATAATATCACAACTATTAAATTAATTTAATAACCAAGACCACCAAATATCATTCTAGATACTTTTTACACTTACTCTGCATTTACACATTAACATTTTACCTGTACATGTGTTGCCTGGAATCTAACCCACATTTTGTACTCCTAACGCAATGCTTTACCAACTAAGCTATAGGAGCACTGCTTGAGATACATTTCAATACATGTCAGTCTCTCTCTCTCTCTCTCTCTCTCAGATCTATCTCTCTCAAGGATAATCACATTGATTAACTGCCTGGCTGATGGGTAAAGAGAGGAGTGGATCTGTGTAGATGGAGAGAGAAAGGGAGCGGATCGGCTTATTGATTCATCAGCTGTCACATTTAGCACTTCAGTAACCTGTTAATTCTCACCATCCATAACAATCCTAGACAACTAATTATCACCTCGTGTCCACAGTTTGTGTGCATTCATGCAGTTAGCAGCTTTGCCTTGAACCTGAACTTTCAACTCAAAAACATCTCGCTGACATATTTAACCAAGTGTTGTTACATCTTTGTGCTCTTGCTATGCGAGGCTGTTAAAATCTCCTTTTTTAGCAAATCACTGTATTGTAATTATAATCAGTTCATATCCGCAAAATAATGAACAGCCGGCTGAGCAGTTTTACTGCTGCGCGGCGGCCTCGGCAAATACGGACAATATTTTCAGCAAATGCCTCACAATCACCAAATGAGCGGAGGAAAAAATGAGCTCTCGCACTTGGACTAAAGGGGGGTGGGGGGGGGTGTTAGCCCCTTTAGCCATGCAGATTTAAGGTTGATAAGTTTTATCAGCACGACACTGAATAATGTTGGTTGCTAGATTATTGTTTCCGCTGAATTATATTGTGTGTGGCAGTTGGTGTTTTTCTTTTCGCTATGCACATACACACACAGTATTACAATCACATAAAAAGCCTGCAGCTATAGTTTGATGTGTCTGAAATTCAGTCATCATACAGGGTTTTAGATAGCAGGCAGCCCTTTGTGAATGCATTTACCCCTTGCATTAAAAATGCCACACAGATTGTTCCTGTCAGACCCTGGAGGTGTCCGTCTTTTTTCTGGTCTTACCCAAGGGAGTAGAAACTCTGTAGATCATATTCAAGGTGAATGATTGTGTGTGCGCCTGTGTGCATGTGCTTAGAGAAAAATATGAAAAGCAAAGGTATGTTTGACCTCTGAACTGGCTCTTGTGTTTCTACAGTAATATGATTTTGTTATAGATGTTGAAAGGTCACAGGTCAGACAGCCTCATGAAAGAAATGCCACATAAAAATCAAAAGCATCAATATGGGTTTTGTGTGTGTTGTACGGAAGAATGTTTTATTATTGTGAAAGACACATGAATTATGAAGAGGCACAACACTGCATATGAGCAGTTTGGCCTGTTTAAAACACTTTTCTTTATTTATCACCTGTGTTTTTCAGGACAGGCGACACAATGATGTAGTCTGTTTTATTCCACCCATCCCTCTCGCTCAATGCTATTAAATTCACGCTATCTTTTGCTTTCTCTTTAAAAAGCGTGGCCATCTCTCTCTGTCTGGGTTTATGGATTCTGCCTCAAATTTGTGAGGACAAAAATTGATTGTACAAAAAATATACTCCTGCACTAATATAACCTTTCCTCTGTCTTCTCCCTCTTTGGTCTGGCACAAAAAACAACACAAATATCTATGCAATTCGTTTATCGCTGAATGGTTTATTTATTATGTCTCTTGGGCCAAAGAGTGATTACAGCTTTAAAGTACTGTGGCAATGTTCTCATGCAGCACAATAAAATAACTCAGGCATACTCATGAAATCTAAATTTACCCTATTTACTTTGTTAGTGCGCATTACACGTTTTGTTGTAAACAATTCATCCGTGCAAGTCAATGTCCTGAATTATAATCTTTAATGAAAATCTGAAAAATCCCCTTTGATTATGTCAATTAACCCCCTCCCTCCATCTGTCCATTTTTATTGAATTGCCCACTTTTCAATGTCCAGTCACTTCACAGTTGAATAAACAGGCCACACCCACTATTTATACCATATTGATACCATATTGATATTCAGTTTCACTCGGAAATACATCACTATATCTCTCTTCATGTACTTTTTTGCACGTGATTTCAAATGACATCATACAAACCAATTTTGTTGTCTTTTCCACATTTAAGGGGAAAATTTTCATTACCGCATTGTGTCCATGACTGGATTTGGGTTCTTTGACATGGAAATATTTTAAAGGTGACATAGAATGATTGAGCGGAGTATTTATCCTTGTTCTGTGATGTGACATATAGACAAATTTTTTTGTTTGGGTCTGTAATGCCTTAGAAGCTTCCTAAAAACCTCTTTCAGATAGCTCTATTAGGGTGGGGGATTTTAAACAAGTGGTTTTGCACCTATTTGGCTCCCTCTACTGGCTTAACTTGCAATCTCATTACTGATTGGCTGACTTTGCTGCCACTCAAAAATGTAGCCAATTATTTTAAAGTGGAGGGGCAGTTAGATGCCTGTGATGTCATAAGCATCAGTTTTTCAGATTGGGCTGTTTTCTGGCTGACATTTCTAAAAGAGGAATTTCTATGAGACTGAGATGTTTAGAATGTCTAGCACTTTTTGTATGTTTGTGAATGTGGGTAGACTACTATTATTCAACAAAGACAAGGTAAAAATGTTTTTTCATTCTCTGTCCCCTTCAATAAAAAAATCTAAAAAATAAAGCTTCAGTGCATGTTATACTATAAACATTTACAGTAAAGAAACATGTGCTATTTGGTGATCATTAGTAAATTTAGAGACAATATAAGGAAAATAAATGTGTCCAAGACCAACTTTCTCATCCTTTGCAACAATTTTCAATTATTGTTTAAGCGCTCAAGGAACTAACATTAAAAAAATAGTTGGAAGGGACATAATTGACTGTGACACTCAAGATGGCTACCAGGTAAGCAGTTATTATTTTTTCTATCCAGATAAAAGTTGATATTTTGTTTGTCATAGTAGACCTAGACAACTTTTTAGTTCTCATTACCGAAACATGAGTTTGTAAATGCATATATTTAATTTAATATCATGTTGCGGTAATGATGATTTTTTTATAATGATAATCTAAAAAATTTAAATAATTCTATAAGAAATATTTTTAAAATCCTCTAAAAATAATGGTTATAGTAAGTTCAGACCTTAATCTTATATGTGCAACAAAAAAAAATTGGCTTCAAGGGCTTTTAAAAAAATCTGACACATTCTAAGTCTGGATTTTGTAAGAATCACCCGATTGGTTTTCTCTTTCATATTAATGCTGTCAGCCAAGCGCCTCATTGCTATAAATTCCATGTAACCACTTTAGTGTTTTAACTTTGTTGTGAAACACAAAATATCCAAGTTTTTTTCCACACAGGGAAAGTAAATAGGGTACATCGATAGCCGTGGTCACTATTTACTTTAAAGGAACAGTATGTAAGAAATGTATATCAATTATTTTATAAAATGGCCCTGATATGTCACTAGGCATTAAGAAATCATCTTCATTTCAAATACTTATATCACTCACAACAGTGGTCCGGTCAGGATATTGTCGTTTAAAAAGTGGAGTTGCAGCCCTCAACTGATGTTAATGTTGTCATTTTGTGTATTGGCCACCAGTTGTGTGATTGCTGTACCAGTTTTAGCCACAAGTTTTGTGATTGCAATACCAGTTTTGGCCACAATCCTATATACTGTTCCTTTAAATATATGAAGAAAAACAGCTTGGGCATTCTGCTAATGGATAACTTTTGTATGTCAGGAAATAGTGTAGAGTATATGATAACAGAAAATTCATTTTTGGGTAAACTATCCATTTAATTAATTCACATTCACAGCCGATTATATATCAGTGCATATTGTGTACTCTGCTGGAGTGCATTTCCACCATATAATTCATGAACTCATTAGAGACTGCATGCCTAAGCCTATAGTAAATGCTGAATAAGTGCAAAACAAATCATTTTCTTTTTCAATTTCCCCAATTTCTCTTCCTTTCATCTGTAACCCCCTGCAGGAGAAAAATGTACTTTCTGCTAAAATATAGTTGAGCTACAGGAATCTTTAAATATATCTTAAAAAGCACACATATAGCACAGAACTCAAACCTTGCTTAAGTTGGCTGATGTTGGTAGTTTTTCCAGGAAGTTTTAATTTTCAATAAGATTTTTATTACTCTTTGGGGCACACATAATGTTTGAGTGGGATTCTTTCATGTATATACAGTATAACGGTTTATGGCCCTATACCCTGGTAAAATGTGTCACGGTATTTGAGCATGTGGTGCCATATGTGCAGAACAAAAAGCATTTTAAACCCCTCGGCACTGCATGTACTAATATATAGCCATGCATCAGTCAAAGTGGATTTTGCTGCAGTTTACATATCAAAGCATTTCAAAACCTTACAGGCCAAAATGATTCATTTATTACTCGGTACACAAACTGTATGCAATTTTAGATAGCTGCATTATGTTTTCAAAGCATCTGCGCTCTGACTTCCATATGTGAGAAAATGCTGCACGATGTGTAAAATATAACAGATATTGGTGCAGATGTGAATTGTTTAAGCCGGTATCTGGCAGGCCTTGTGCGTGAGTCACTGGTGTTTTCTACTTAATTTAAAGCACGGGTATGAATGCAGCTGCTGGCTGTGAGTGTGAGGAATGACAGACAGAAAGTCACAGAACCCTTCGCCACATCCATTACGAATTATCATGACAGAAATTCAATTAACGTTGCTTCAAGCACATTAAATCCATTTTTTCAGAGAGTATTGATGCTGAGCTTTTGTTGACGCAGATTTCGCAAACAAGGCATCTGTTAAAAAAAGACTTCCACGTGCTGCTTTTCCTGTAAAATCCTGCAGCTTTTCTGCCAAATCCTGAGGGCAGAGACAAGATCTGGATTTGTATGCATTTGCATTTGTTCAATCAGCAGATGCTTTTATCCAAAGAAAACAACAAATGATTAGTTATAGAATGTCAAGATTCAGCATAGTAAGATGTAGTATGAAGTACCAAAATTGCTATGCATATACAGTATATGCTGGAACATTTCAGCATAAATCAATCATTTTGTTGTAGTATCCTTTTGGCAGTTACTGATAGAAAACAAACAGCACACCAGTGCTATTCTGGTGTGATACCAGCACTTTTGGGATGTCTCTCGTCTGGTCAGATTTAAGGACCACAGCTAACTGTTGTATAAAGGTGTTTTCACACCAAAATGATAACATTATTTTTTTATTGTTTATTGTGAGCTCCAAACTATATGTCAGAATGGGAAAGAAAGTTAATTCAAGCAATTTTGAGCATGGCATGGTTGTTGGTGCCAGACGGGCCGGTCTGACTATTTCACAATCTGCTCAGTTACTGGGATTTTCACGCACAACCATTTCTAGGGTTTACAAAGAATGGTGTGAAAAGGGAAAAACATCCAGTTTGCGGCAGTCCTGTGGGCGAAAATGCCTTGTTCATGCTAGAGGTCAGAGGAGTTGACTGATTCAAGCTGATAGAAGAGCAACTTTGACTGAAATAACCACTCGTTACAATCGAGGTATGCAGCAAAGCATTTGTGAAGCCACAACACGCACAACCTTGAGGGGGATGGCCAACAACAGCAGAAGACCCCACTGGGTACCACTCATCTCCACTAGAAATAGGAAAACGAGGCTACAATTTGCATGTGCTCACCAAAATTGGACAATTGAAGACTGGAAAAATTTTGCCTGGCCTGATGAGTCTCGATTTCTGTTGATACATTCAGATGGTAGAGTCAGAATTTGGCGTAAACAGAATGAGAACATGGATCCATCATGCCTTGTTACCACTGTGCAGGCTGGTGGTGTTGGTGTAATGTGTGGGGGACGTTTTCTTGGCACACTTTAGGCCCCTTAGTGCCAGTTGGGCATTGTTTAAAAGCCATGGCCTACCTGAGCATTGTTTCTGACCATGTCCATCCCTTTATGAACACCATGTACCCATCCTCTGATGGCTACTTCCAGCAGGATAATGCACCATGTCACAAAGCTTGAATCATTTCAAATAGGTTTCTTGAACATGACAATGAGTTCACTGTACTAAAATGGCCCTCACAGTAACCAGATCTCAACCCAATAGAGCATCTTTGGGATGTGGTGAAACGGGAGCTTCATGTCCTGTATGTGCATCCCACAAATCTCCATCAACTGCAAGATGCTATCCTATCAATATAGGCCAACATTTCTAAAGAATGCTTTCAGCACCTTGTTGAATCAATGCCACGTAGAATTAATGCAGTTCTGAAGGCGAAAGGGGGTCAAACACAGTATTAGTATGGTGTTCCTTATAATCCTTTAGGTGAGTGTATATCACACTGTGCAAGTGGCTTTTGGATATACAAAAATCTTACATATTGTTGCTTTAGGCATTAGCCATTTTTTTTTTGGTTGTCAAGTTTTACAGACGTTTTCATTCCTTTAATTCCTGTACATTTATTGTAGTTATGGCATGATGTTATTTTCTTAAATTTAGAATGACTTTTAAAACATCATAGTTAAAGTTATTGTTAGTGCAAAATATCCTCATTGTGCAATCTTAAAAGAGCAGTCAGTTTCAGGATGCTGAAAAGGATTTCCTGTACCTGCATTTGTTATCGTGTAAATAAACTTAAAATATACTGTAAACCATCATAATGAGTAAGAAACATGTCACAAACACACTTGCACAATTGCTTTATTGCATTCATCCTATTATGTGTCCAGGTCAGTAAGCCTGACTGATATATTCCAGTCAGTGAGGCACGGATACGCTGAAAATGGTTATGAGATATTAGGTTTAATATCTTTATTATTAACACCTGCACACAGAACAGAACTGCGGGCTGAAAACGAATTTTCATCCACCCCATAACCCAATCTGTTCAAAGAGGAAGTCAAAGCTTCAGGGGATTGAATGACAATTACCTCACTGGTGCTTCTGAAAGAGTCTGAAGTGCTGTTCTAGGATCAGCCTAATCACAATGCAATCGTTCCGTATGAAGCTTTAAAAACTGCTCTGAGTCCCGTTTTAATGAACCACCATATTTCAAGCCTTCTTAAGAAAGTGAGGGAGAAGACTGACATCTTAGGCAGGTCTTCTGGTCTGTGTGTTGGAAAGAGAGACAATAGAAAAGGCTTTATAATGTGTGTGGTGTTGTGTGCGTGCGTGCGTGCGTAAGCGCATTAAATGGATCAGAATGCAAACAGAAGTCGATGTGATCCGTCAGGGCTTCAGCAGGTAAATATTTAAACACCCCTCTCAGGGTCTGCCATAGCGACAACCTGACACGACAAGACTTTGTGTGTGTGTGTGTGTGTGTGTGTGTGTGTGTGTGTGTGTGTGTGTGTGTGTGTGTGTGTGTTTAGTGTTTCAATTCTGTTCACCTCAGCTTGGAAACACAAAGAGCTTAGAGTCACTTTCATTACAGAAGATATCAAAAACCCTTAAGTGGAATTGTCAGTAGGTGCTCTCTGGTATCTAAACCTCAACTGGTCTGCCCAACGATAGAGATAATTCATGAATAAATGCTTCTGGACACATCCGTCTGGTCTTAAACAAAAACTGTTATTTACCCTATTCAGAGACTGATAAGACCTATGCTAAATACACAATATAGTTTTCATGCGACTGACAAAACTTTCTCTCCAAACTTTCATGTCTATACGCTCACCCTTTTCTGAACTCTTGCTTTTGTACTGTGGCAAGACCAACTCCTGAGACGTTGTAGCTTCTTAGGTATAGTGTAAAATATGATAAATAGAGTAGAAAAATACAAAAAGTTCCTGTTGAACCATTTTTGTTCAAACTTTGAGTGTTTATTGGTTAGGAACCCCAGGAAATGCTTACTCTGCACTTCCCTTGGCCTCCCATATGAGTTGCTCTTGGACTGAAACTAACTGTAAGGGCTGAACTGATTTGCAGAGCCAGCGGCACACGACGTTACACTAACACTTACTCAGAGAGACACTATGATAGAGAACAGGGTGATGTGTGACTGAATCCACTCTGAACCCACCAAACTCGCTGACAAGATTAACTTATATATACAGTACGGGTGCATTATATACATTAGGTTTTGTTTTACTTTTAAGTACAATTTAAGGGGGGACTGTGGCATTTTCAACATCAACTGTGGCTCATTTTTATCCTTGTTTTCCCAATAGATTCACTTACAGTACATAATGGGGTGGTTTCTTGGACTGGGTTTATCCAAGTCCCAGATTAAAATGCATGTTTGAGCCGCCTTAATTTAAAAACACTTTGCTTTGACATACAGTGGCAAGACAAAGTATGTGAACCTGAAATATAGTTTTCTAAATAAAATTTAGACTAAGTCTAAAAACTAAGTCAAGGGTATTGACAAAAAGCATCACAGCTGATGTCAGAGGTATTCAGACCAATCACAACGTACAGATTAGCTGGCCAATAAGGGACACATAGCTTTTTAAATCTGTTCGTTTCAGGAAGAGAGTGAAATCTAGGGCTACAAAAATGTACGGTATGTGGAAACGAATGTGTTTTTAACCATAAACCACGCAAACACATTGTAATACCAAATACACAAAATAACATTATTTTTTAGCAATGAAATACGTGCTCTTTAACATATATCAGTGCTGTTTTGTCTCAAGATGCACACCAGTAATGTTTTTTGTAAGGTTTGCTTGAAAAAACTACTTATGTCCTAATCTAACTAAGTCCATAACTAAGGTTTAATCCTGTACAGGAAACTGCCTCAATAAGTATAAAAGACTAAATATTGGTCTCTTTTTTTATTTCATTTTATTCGTCCTCACTATTTAAATGGCTCATAAATCAGCAAAATATTATGTAATAATGTCTACAGGTTTGTGTAAGGATTAAGTTAGGAGGTAGAACGAAGTAAATAGTTTAAAAATCATTGTATGTATGAGAAGTTCTCGTACTTCTAAAAATGCTTGGTGATTTCAGCCGATGGTTGGGTAAGATATAGACAAACCTATGCTGGGATGTTTCGACCATAGACTGTATGAAATATTGACAAAGTGTCTGTGACTTCACCCGAAGGATTGTGAAGATCATTTTGAAAGAATAACTAAACCCTAAACCAACTTTTTTTTAGTTGATGATCTGTAAGAATGGGGCTTTATTAGTGCTGTTCATTGATTAGTAAGTTTTTTGACATTTGGATATAAATACAAATTCAATACAATAATATGATGTAAAAACGTCTGAGTGCTGCCCTCTTCAGGTTGAACGGTGGCTACTGCAGTTGAATTTTCCTATTGGATGTTGGGTCCAAAAAATACCTTGTGAAGTAAGCAGGTTTAAGCTCACCACGCCCTTGTTACGATCTCACCACACACTTGGTACGAGCTTAGTTCGTCCCCTCTATCTCTGTTGGGATCTTCCCACTTTTCCTGCATTTTTCAAATATTGGCAGTGGGTGGAGTCAGGCTTTGATCAGGGGTTTAGTTACGCTTTAAGCCCAAAGTAGGCAGAGCCTCCTATCGCCATCTTGGCAGCGCGTCACTTACTGATAACACAAAATGCACAGTGAGGCGGGAAGTAGTTGGACTTGAGGTGACTGGTTGCTAAAACCACAAGCCTAGCTCGACGCTAGTCACCACAGTGGCAATTCATCTGTCACCCAGTGATCACACCCTTAGTTATGCAGATCTTTAAGGCTTAATATAATTTAAATGGATGAGTTACAAAAAAAAAATTGCCTCACAGTTGTCATTAAGCTATATAGGCCAAAAACCCTTTTTGTACCAGGCTGTAAACCTATTTATTTTTGCAATAATGTTGGGTATTTAAACAAGGGAGGTTAATGGGAATAACTCTCTTTTGGAGCCAGCCTCTAGTGGCCAGTCGACGAATTGCAATTTAAGGCACTTCCGCATTGGCTTCACAACAGAGCCAGGAAGGTTGCCCATAGGTTTTGACTCATGGTTGGGTCAAATATGGACATTTTCTTATTTAATTTTAAACTACCGGTTTGAATTTATCCATATTTTACCTACTATAACTATGGGTTACAACAACAACTTTTTTGGAGTACACTCTAAATTATGCTGAGTTATTTTCTATCTATGGTTGGGTTAAAATGAGATGAACTCAACCCATTGGGTTGTAATTTAACCTATTCTGGGTTGTTTTAGCCCAAAATGCTGGGTTGTTTTAATAATGTAATAGTGTAATAAAGTTTTATGTGTGCATTTGGAAATTTATAAACTCACACTGCCAATTAGACCCCATCTCAAATGTCATTCTATTGATTTATGGCGACGCTTTCAATTGATGTTTTGTTTTAAAGCGTCGCATACATGCTTGTATAAATATACATGACTGACATGTAGCACAGCGGTTCTAAATGACCACTATTGTCTTTCATATCAGTGAGTGACAGACTGATGTATGTGGCCGTTCAGCCCTTTGAGGTTTCAGTGGCACTGAGCAGAGGGCTATAGTTGATTGTATTGAATTCCCTTGGTAATCGTTACTGTGAGCTGCACTTCCACTGCGCCAATTCTCAAATCACACTGACAGCCAATTCATCAGTCTGCCATCAGAACAGATCACCAAAGCTCTGTACACCCTCATCCACATCACAGGTGGGTGATGGCGGGGGCCTTGTGCACCCATCTATTTTGATAGGCCTCCAAGTTGCAATTGTGGACAGTCCAATCTGGGTTCTCCTGCAAGATAAGGCCGTAGTAAAAGAAAAGTACACTTTTTCCAGTTTTTAGGTTTCAGGTTTTAAACTTTTTCATTAAATGTAAAATGTTTACAAATGTGACCCAGTCTGTAAAAGCCCAGCTAAAGTTGTCATGTTTGTGATTTACTATTTTTGTCACAAAATCATTATACATAATCTACAGAAGATTTTGTGAAAATAAAAGTAAGGTCACGACAAATATTAAAATCAATGTGAAAACTTTGATGCTCCTAATCTCAAAAATAGATTATGAGAGTTCAGCCTAGA
Organism: Misgurnus anguillicaudatus; assembly: GCF_027580225.2. Lineage (NCBI taxonomy): Eukaryota > Metazoa > Chordata > Actinopteri > Cypriniformes > Cobitidae > Misgurnus > Misgurnus anguillicaudatus. The sequence continues at coordinate 24,958,376 of NC_073341.2, forward strand.
TTTCACAGACAGGGTCACAAACAGTGTTGGGGGTAACGCATTACAAGTAACGTGCATTATGTAATAATATTACTTTTCTGAAGTAACAAGTAAAGTAACTCATTACTTTTTGAAGGACAAGTTCGGTATTTTACACTTAAAGCCCTGTTTTCAGACTGTTTATGGTGAAATAGAACGGTTTTGACTGAAATTTCGACATATGCGGCTGCCCTGAGAATTTTCGGATGTTTGTGTTTCACCTCACACCTCTACAATGGGTTTAATTGTGCACTGGAACAATCCTTCCTAAAATGCATTAAACTTTCGTTTACAAAGACGTATTTTGCAGCAATTTTTGTGTGAGGATACCAGTGAACACCCCTGACCACTTGGTGAGTTTCACGTCTTTGTAATGAAAGTTTAATGCATTTTAGGAAGGATTGTTCCAGTGCACCATTAAACCCATTGTAAAGGTGGGAGGTGAAACACAAACACCCGAAAATTCTCGGGGCAGCCGCATATGTCCAAATTTCAGTCAAAGCTGTTCTATTTCATCATAAACAATTTGAAAACAGGGCTTTAAGTGTAAAATACCGAACTTGTCCTTTAAATTTACACATTAATATTTTAGTTACTTTTTAAAAAAGTAATACCAGTTACTTTACAGTTTAATTAATTTGATTTAAAAATAATAATGTACTGAATTAAACTGAACATAGTCATGTAGAATTACGCAAACTCCATGCGTCCGCGCCTGAGCGGGAACAGTTTGAGTCAGAAACGGATGTGGCAGGCCAGAGCTCGACATTTTTGTGATGGAAATATGCAATTTCTGAATGCAGAGCTTCTCAGACATAAAAACACCCGCAAGGCCTGAAAGAGATCAAGTCTCAAAAAAGTAAGAAAAAGTAACGCAAAAGTAACTTAAAAGTAACGTAAGTATTACTTTTCATGAAAAGTAAACAAGTAACGCAATAATTTACTTTTTGGGGAGTAACTTAATATTGTAATGCATTACTTTTAAAAGTAACTTTCCCTAACACTGGTCACCAATATGATTTATAACTGTTAAATTTGTTGCATTATAACCATTAAATGGCACACAGAAATTAAAGTTCTAGCTTGATCTAGATTGATTCATTTATAACTAATTTATTAACGAGAGATGCGCTGCTAAAATGGCGATGGCAGGCTCCGCCAACTACTGGGTTAAAAAATGCTCTTCACAAACCTACGGGTGACGTCACAGACACTGCGTCTATATTTTTTACAGTCTATGTTAAAATCAGATTGTATTAAAATGTACAAATGGATTCTGTAATGTGGGTTGCTTAAAAAAAGCAAAGGAGAGTAGAATCCATGTGCGAAGAAGGTTTATTATAAATAATCCCAAAAGGGCAGGCAAACAAATCCAATAGGGCAATCCAAAAGAGTAATCCAAATATCAGGCAATAGGTCAGGGCAGGCAGCAAACAAACAATATCTAAAACAACAGGCACGGGTCAAAAACAGGCAAACACAGAACAGGATACAGGATATCAGGTTGAACGCTAGGTAGGTTAACAATACTCAGCCGGGGAGTGAACAGATTTGAAGTGGGAAGTGAAGCATGGCATGATATGATTTCAAAATAAAAGTCAGAACAGGGTGTCAAAATAAAAGTACAAAACACAACACAAAATCCTTACAAATTCATAAAAATTAGACACCTTGTTTCAAATTGCAGTAAGATTGTGTTGAAAGATTTACTAATCTAACTAATTAAAGTAATTTTTAAGGACTTTTTATATTTTATTGCAGTTAGCCGATAGTTGTTAAAGGACTGGTTTGTATCTGTATTATAGACTCAGACATGTCTAGGGTTTACTCAGCACCTACTCAGCAGTCTCTCAACCCAGTGGTTTACTAAACAGCATGAGACCCAATAATCCATTCGCACTGTAGATTTCAACTCTTGAGACATGGCTGTGAAATGAGTTCAAACTGCTAGCCGGCTGTTAGACAAGATTACACGCATGCACACATCCATTTCTGTCAGGCCACATCTGTGCATGACTGACATCTGAAAAAAATTCAGCCTGCAAATTATCTTCAAAACATTCCTAATGCGCTGTGGTTAGCTGGCATAACGGTTGTGAGATTTATATGAATTTTATCGGCAATCTTCTTGCATTTATTCATAAAGTCACTTAGTTCAATTATCATATGAATTTCCTCTCTTCCCTTCGCAGATTTGTGCTATACTGCATCTTGGGCAAATAACAGAATAATTTAGATTAGAAATTTTGCAGAGTGAACTTTTCGCTGAGTGTGTGTATGCTTATTAAAAGTTTGAGGTTTGTGTGGCAGCTCTTTTGTGTGTGAGGGAAAGCAACTTTAATGTGTTTGACTCTTTTAGAGTTTGTGTGTGTTTGTGTGTGAGAGCATGGCAGAAATCAATTACTCTCCTGCAGGTGTGAGTGAGGGTCTCCCTCACCCCCATCCCTTTCTTTCTTCGTCTCTGACTGACGTTCACATTAACTGTGTCATTCATGTTTTTCTACCTCAAAGTCCTTGGATAACACCCACCTGTACTTTACACTTTCTATAAAACTGTTTTTGTCTCTTTTGATTATGGATTTAAATAAATAGTTTGCAGACCAAAACTATTTAGACACCTAAATAACAGCACACACAAGTTATTATTCATAATCAAACCAACAGCTGTGATTATTTGAATTACTGGAGCTCGATCATACACACATGCTCGGTATAGAGGACCTTGAGGTTATTTCTCATTTTTAATGGATCTGGATCTCACAAACACACCTGAGCCACCGGGCGTCATCGTATACTCACATGTGCTTCAATACTCAGTGACAATTTGTGTGTCTGTGGGTTAAAACTTGAACTCAGGAGTGTGTAAGAAGAGCAAAAGATTGTTGTCTGTAATTTCTATATGTCACAGATTAACTGTGACCTATGACTTATATTTTAAAAGGACTGCTAAAATGCATGTACACAATTTCCACCATTTTACACACACAATGCCGGCAAAATAACATCAGATATTATGTGTGTTTACTTTTGTTTATGTAGAGTGCTTTTCTTTGTTTCAGTGTTTTGTTATAGGATGCAAAACAGAAAGAAAACTCACCTAACTCTTATACAAACAACAGTTTATTTCCCCATGTAACAACTGCACATATACTTTTAGGTAGTGATGGGTGATTTCGAAGAACGCTTCACGAGGCTTCAAAACATTTATGAATCTTTTGTTTCGAATCATTGGTTCGGAGCTTGTTGCAAACTGGCCAAAGTCACGTGATTTTAGCAAACGAGGCTTCATTACTGTTTCAAAACGTTTCGAAAATCTGACGATTCACCCCTAGGGGAAGTGTTTCGCGTATGACCAGTGTAGATGAACTCGGGTCAGTTTTATTATAAAAGTTCATAAAACATTCATCCTTCTGACTAATAACACTAACATTTTGTCTACTTTTTGTTTATTGACAGATTTAATGACAAAAATGTGCATAATTAAAAAGAAGTTTTTTTTTAATGATTTGTTTGCATAAATAAAAGTTAAAACACAGAATACATTTTTAAGTATGTTTTAATTAAATTAAATAATTTATTTTTCTTAAAAACATATTTTTAGAACAATCTTGCTATTATTTTGTAAAAAGTGTCAAATTTTTGGACAGATTTTGCTGCTTTTACACTATTTTGACCAGCAGGTGTCGCCAGCGTGTGTGGTGTTTAAAATGCTTCGAAAAACTGAATCAATTTGCGAAGCAATTGGTTCATTTGGTTCAAAGCTTCGAAAAGATTTGTTTCTCCCATCAACTACTTTTAGGACGCTGTTCTACTTACATGTGTGTGACTTCTCAATGGACAAACTCATGCGCAGCTAAAGCGCCCATTTTTAAAGGCTAACATTTGCCCAGTTGGAAGGGCACTACCATTTATAGTGACATCACAGGGGGAAATTAGGAAAACTAGAATTTCCCATGGTTTTCTGTTTGCAATGTTTGCATTTACTTTTAGATCAATAGTTTGGCACATTTGCTAAACGTTAATACTGTTTATTTTGTGTATTTGTGTAGTTATATGATGCTGCTTTATAAAATACCACATGGTATGTTCCAGAAGTGGGAGGAGCCTAATTCTATAAAAAAAGTTTTTTTGTTGCATGTGAAAGTACTGTGTTTCTGATATTGGCATAGTTAAAATACACACGTACTGTATATATAAATATACAACAACGAACAACGATTTTTGCACAAAAATAAACACCTGGATTGGATATACTCTTTTATTGTCATTGACTTTACACCTTCACCGCCGGTACACCCTAATGCTGCGTTCACACCAGCCGCGGTAAAGGCATCAAGTGCGAGTGATTTTAATGTTAAGTCAATGTGAAGACCCGTTGACGCGCATCTGGAGGTCTCATGGTGCGAATGAGGCATTTTGCACGGCGCTGTACACACAATTCCTCCTCATTTGCACGTCAAGTTGGCGCGAATGGTGCGAGTTGAAAAATTTGAACTTTGTCGGAAAAACGTGCTGCGTTAACCAATCAAGAGCTTGCTCTAGTAGTGACATGATTACAGAAAGCGAGCGGAGTCGCAGAAGCCCTTCCTATGACGCGAATTTCCGCGTGAATCTCTAGATGACTAGAATTTCACGCGCGAATGAAACGAGTAAACTCAAAATGTCCAAGCGGCAAACTAGACGTGGTAGACGCGTAACAGGATTAAGGATGTCTTGACAAAAAATGCAATATGAAAAAGTATGTCATGATTGTATGGCTTCAGTTGTCAAGGTTTGCGAAGTGTTTGTAATACCTTTTTTACTGATTACTTTTGAGTAATTTTAAGTAATAGATAGCCGTGACTGTACTTGCACTTGCGTGTTGTGTTTTATATGGTTAAGAACTGGTTGGGTTTAGGGTAGGGTGGGGTTAGATCAGGGATGGGCAACTTCGATTCTGGAGGGCCGGTTTCCTGCAGAGTTTAGCTCCAACTTGATTCAGCACACCTGCCTAAAAGTTTCTAGTATGCCTAGCAAGACCTTAATTGGCTGCTTCAGGTGTGTTTAATTGTGGTTGGAGCTAAACTCTGCAGGCCACCGGCCCTCCAGGACCGATGTTGCCCATCCATCTCTACATTTAAAATTCATCAAATTAAATGCGTCTAATCTGACCTATAACCCTAAAACATAGCCACAGGTTGTATAAGCTGATGGCCGCTAGAGGGCACTAATTCCTTACATGTAACTTTATATAATAATAAGGCGCTTGCACAAACGAACAGAGGTCATTCTTTTTGGAGGACAGTCTCAGTTAAATGTCAATGACTGGGTGTCAGATATGTCAGTCGCTAGAGCTATGACAGGTCAAACTGGTGTGTATTGATGCAGCTCTGTTCTGCAGAGGTGAGTCGAGGATGTGAGCTTGCATTACAGAGCGTCACGCACCCCTGCCAAACACCACAGCACCTCATTTAACCCCAGAGATCACAGCAGAAAGCACAAACCAAGAAGGCCAAAGGTTTTCAGAGGGCAACTCTACTGAGAAACACCTCGGCCACTAAACATTTATCGCACAGCGATCTCATTTAGTCTTGTTACGTTGGCACTCAAATCTACACAATTTCGAGAGTCTGTGTAGGCCAAGAACTGCCGACAGATTTCAATTGAAATGTAATGCGTTTGTGTGCCTGAAACTGTACGGCATAAGTGACCCTGTGGTTTGGAAGATTTCAAGTGAAGAAACGGGTTTAGCTTTAATAATACTGAACTAGATTTATTGTATCGGAGTAGCTGCCGTTTTACTTTATTGCATTTACTGTTTAGAGGTCATTAGGGACGAGAAAGAAGGCAAGTGGGGGAAAAGGAGAAGATGGTGAGTGGAGAAAAAGAGAAGAGCGGTTTCGCACCATACCTGCCTATGGAAGAATCTAATATCGGCCCACTGAATCTGAGCGCATTATATTCATCTCTATAAAGCTCAACGCTGGGCTGCGGATACCCGCGCGAATTCCCATGGAGGTACTAAAGGGAACCAGCTTCGAAATCCCATAAACAGCTCACTCATAAAACACATTCTATTTTAAAAGCACCATTTCAGTAATGCACCATTACTAAGACACGTAATCAGGCCACTGCATTTCCTATCTGCGGTGTGTGTGTGTGTGCGTGTGTGTGTGTGAGTGAGTGTGGGTAATCTACATCACTGCAATGCTCTATCAAAGGCCGGATTTGTTTTTACCCACAAATCACACAGGAAGAAAGCAGTGGATAATGCAATAACTGGATATGAGTAGTTATGGGAGAGTGTTTTAGTGAGTGAGTTAGTGAGTGAGAGAGAGAGATGTGGGATGGTGGAGCGATGCAGAGCAAAACACTATGCTATGAGGTAAATGGTCTTTGGACATCAAGTGAAAAAAGAAGGACATTCTCAATAGTCATGCTTATGCTTTTTGGGTATTTTGGGTCTTGGATTCCCATCTTTTCATCGGGCTCATTGCCTTCTTAGAGTTATGCGTGTGCTGTCTCGCCAAAGATGACGCTAATATGCTGGATGATGTCGGACACATTCTTAAAATCCTGTTAAATTTAATTATATTTTTAAAAAACTGTCAACTGTGGTTGCCAGAAATGCACTGTAATAAAAATACAATGACAGCTTAAATTTGCCTAATAGTTTTAAATATGCTGATTATTCAGGTACATAATGTCAACGTGATGAAGTTAATCACAATTAGCCTTTTCATGCAAATTTGATTCAAATTATTGTTTGCTTACTCAATGCATAATTAAAATGTGCTTTTACATGAAAAATGTAAAGGTACAGTGTAAAATATTGAGTTACTGAACTTGAAAAAAAAATGATTCATTCATTCGCAATCAATTTATTTAAGCTACATCCAAACAAAAAAAATTAGAAAAGCAAAACAAACAAAAAAACATTTGTATAAATGTAGCTTAAATAAACCGATTGCAACCACCTACCCTAAAAAAACTGAGTAAATTGAATGAATAATTTTTTTTTCAAGTTCAGTAAGGGGCCAGTCACACCAAAAGCGCTTTAAACACTTGCAAACGCAAGGCGCGACGCACTGCCTTTTTTTTAAAAAAGAGCAGTGCGACACGGCTTTTCATATTGCTAAGCAACCACAGAGTCAGCTGTCTTGTCAATCAAATATTGAAGCGAGAGCGCTCTTTTGCTGATAACTGTCATATTAGCAGAAACTTTAAAAAGAGGACGCTTGCTCTGACCTTGTTTGAGGGTGAGAGGTGCACAAACACGCAGGAGAGAGTGAGCGAGTGGAGTCCGGTTCTTCAAAGCAACTGTAAACTTCCCTCACCACAACGTAAGACCCGCCTCTCCCCTCATTCGATTGGACAATGGAAAGACGTGAATGACGTCAGGCACTTCTCCACTCTCAGTGCTCCTTCAAAAACGCGTGCGCGGCAGGCAGCAAAAAAATGCAAGGCGCTCAGCGCGCATAAACAGCGCGCAAACGCGCCCTGCCCAAAGAATATCATTCAAAAAAGACGCCTGCAACCGCCATAAACGCTTTTGGTGTGACTGGCCCCTAACTCAATATTTTACACTGTAACTTTACATTTTTCCTTTTTTTCAGTATATTTGTGTCTACACTCTTTAAAGGGGACATATTATGAAAATCTGACTTTCTTCATGTTTAAGTGCTATAGTTGGGTTCCCTGCCAGTGCTTCTACCAACCTAGAAAATGTGAAAAAGTTCAACCACGTAACTTAGTCTTGGTAAACCATTGTCTGCAAGCATGTGAAAAAATAGGTCATTGGAATTTGGCTCCCCTTGTGATGTCAGAAGGGGATAATACCGCTCCTTAATTTGTACTATCCAACCACGGCACTGCCATATAGTGCAGAGAGAAAAAGAGAGAGAGAGAAAATAATTGACAGCAAAATTTACTTTCAATTCCAATAAACCACCATTTTGGTCATTAGTTTTTGCATTTCATCAACTCGTTTGCATTTAAAAGGACACACCCAAAAACGGCACATTTTTGCTCACACCTATAAAGTGGAGATTTTAACATGCTATAATAAATTATCTACAGACTGATCTCATGGAAAGTTGTGTTATAGTTACTATTTTTGATTAATTTATTTGTGTCCATGGCACGAAATTCAGCTTTTTTCATGGCTTGAGCAGGAACGTCTTTTTCGTGTCAGTCGCACAAATTTCTATAAATAGTTTTTCGTGTCCGTGGCACGACTTTCTTTATCGTGGCATTTTATGTATTGTTTCATCATTGTTTTTTTCTATTTCTAGACCATTGTCGCTTGGGGTTAGAATCACTTTCTGTTTCATTTTTAGACATTCTAACCCAAACCCCAACTCCAGGCGAGAATAGTTTTAAAAGCAGAAACAAATATGTACCGATACATAAAAATACATCCTAACCCAAACCCCAAATCTAACCCCAAGCAACAATGATTTGAAAATTAGGGGGGGGGGGGGGGGGTGAGAAAACAATAATTAAAGGGGCAATAAGTAGGATTTACCCCATCTAGTAATGAAATTGTATTTTGCATTCAAACGAATCGTGCTCTCTAGCGCCTTGCCTTTCCAAATGCGTGTTGCAACTACGGTAGCCGTTATGTAATCGCTGATCTCCTTGTCCGTTGCAGCTGGTTTACGTGTTCTGAATGAAAACGCATTTTGGAAACTCGTTGGTAGGCTAGTGCTTTTTGTCCCTCTCTGCTATTATAGTTTATCAATACGGTGGAACGATATGGATGCCTCCTTGGACTTACTCGTTCAATGTAAGTAAAGAGAAGAAATTCTAAGCTTACAAAGAAAAGTCAGATCACTGGCAGAGGTCATTTGACACCAACGAGGGCTTATTCATGAATAAAGACATTCATTTTGATTAATGAAACACTTAAAATCCTACTTACAGTCCCTTTAATAAGACAAGAAAAAAAATTGTGCCACGGACATGAAAATTATTTATAAAAATTTGTGCAACTGACACGAAAAATACATTCGTGCTTAAGGCACGAACAAAAGCTAAATTTCGTGCCATGGACACGAATAAATTAATCAAATGCTTCGTGACTAAAACACGACTTGCTGTGAGATCATGATTATTATCTACATGGTATTTTAAGATAAAACTTCAAATACATACCACACACCACAGATTTATTTTACATCTTAAAAATGTATTGTGTAATGCTGGGTTACCTGTATTTTCAAACCATGACTGGGTCAAAAAGGGACAAACCCAACCTTATGGTTATAAATTAACCGGGTTGTTTTAGCCCAAACTGCTGGGTTGGTTTAACCCAAATATGAAAGTTTTCCAGGTTTAAAAATAACCTAGCATTTTCGGTTTGTATTTGGAGTGTATTTTAAAGTGGTGGTGTTTGTCTAAAATGTAAATGAATGTTTGTTTATCACATTACTGCTAAAGACCAATACAGTCATTCACCATGTGTTAACAGATGATATGCCATAATAAAGCATATAATATACCTTCTGTTCACAGTGAAGAGAGACAGACAGACAGACAGACAGAGTTCATATTAAACCCCATGCATAACAAGATATCAGTTGATTTTTCTCTCGGGGTCTGTCGAAAGAGTGATGCAGAGTTTCAGGGTGTGGGAAGAATATTGAACATTTTCACCCCACTGCAACGATGAATTGCTCAACTTTCATAATAATAAACAATTTCGCATGCAAAGCTGGTGAAGAATGTTTTGGTAGAAGGGTTGAAAAATGGATGAAGCGTCAGACGGAAATGTAATTCTTCACACATATTATCATTATGATGTTTGTGCCCATCTTATTTTAACATCAGCTGTGTCTAGTGATTGATATCTTTCGCATTCATCATTAATCCTGTATTTCGTGATTAAACTCAACCTTTACAGTGGTGTCCTGTTGCTTTTTAGTTTAATAGCGAACACATACAACACACTCGAAAAATAGCTGGGTTATTTTTGGCCCATAATGGGTAAATATTGGAGAGAACACATCGCTGGGTTAACATTAACTCAATGCTGGGTTATTGTACCCTATGGTTGCATAACATCAACCCAACATTGGGTCATTTTTAACCCAGCATGTGTTCTGTCCAATATTTATCCATTATGGGTCAAAAATAACCCAGCCATTTCAGCATTAGTTCACTTTGACTCTCCATGTTGGGTTTATTTTTGTGATATGCTGTATGTTGTATTTTTATAAACTGTTTTTATGAGGTCAGCAGATTCTTTCAGAAACCATCTGTGAAATTATAAAACAGCCCCGCTTACAAAGCGTGAACCAGTTCACAGTGGAAAAACCTGAGTGTAAACAGGTGGGTGGAGTCAGATGAGTTTTATATGGGAAAATTGTTAGGTATTGCAGTTCAAATTGATGCCAGGCAAGGACCCCAGACACACTCTGCTCCCGTCTGTCGTGTTGATTTCCCGCCTGTTCTGTCTACTGTGATAACATAAACATGGATCCAGGATCAGCCTCCCACGTTTGTATACCTCCCCAGCCTGCCGTTGAACGAAACGGTATGCTGTTCTGGGATCAGCAGCCAGGTGATATCTGAACTGAAGCGAATGCAGGGTTCAGAGGTGTGAAATAGAGATGGGTTTCTCTCACTGGGCTGGAAATTGGCCCTCGCTGCGTAGCCCAATCCCACGGTCCGCTCATCCATCTCATCTCTCCTTCTTTTGTTTCGCTGTCTTCATCCTTATTTGTGTGCGGACTACAGATCCAGGTTATTTCCTAGCGTCATAGTGTGTTTTGCTTTGTTTAGTTTTGGTTCCATGTCCTTTAATAGGAATAGTCGTACGTTTTACAGCCCTAAAGATAAAATGAATCACCTAAGGAAGAGAACTTTGTCTAGCGCTGTTAATTGAGAAGATTGCTTTGACTGTTACCCTTCCTGTAGACGTCATATGGATGCTCGAAGAAAATGAGAGTGGATGAAAATAAAGTGAAGAAAGATTCTCTAATGGGTTACAGGCAGATATGTTGGCAGTGGTGATGCTCTGGCACGCTCAGTTTATCCTGAGCCGTAATCACGTTTGGAAGATTGACCTGAGGTGGAACTCAGAACTCAGGAGAACATTCCCGAACTCAACGCGGGGGCATCTGTCACTTTCCCTGAATGATGTGCCATAGTTAGAAGAGATGTATTGGGCTTTGAGAGGCGAAGGCAGTCTGCTTTTATGAAAACACTAGGACACATTAATCTAATGCTGCTTTCACCCGCAACTCACATATTTATAAATATATGCTTATTTACATCATATGCCCATTTTATTAAGTCCATTAAATAAAAACTCTAATGTGATTGCGTAGGTCTGTCTGAAAGGCCCCGAGTCTTTTTTATTAAACACACACACACTTAAATCTCTAATGGCATCTTATGACATTTACATGCTAATTTGTTTATTTTCTTCATCGTTTACCATGTTATGGCTGCATATTAGACGTTCATGAATAAACTACGGTGATTTCGACACTGGAAGGGTTATTATCTCATTCCTTCATTTTGGATTAAAGCTGCAGTTTATTTATTGCTAATTGAAACGACATTTAAATCAATTGTAAAATATTGAATGTGCTAACCAAATATCTTATATGAGCAGCTCATTAAAACAAATGTGTAAAACCACTGCTGTCGAATATATTGACATGCTGAAATGTCATCTTTTTTATTCAATTTTATGACATTTGTGTATTTTGTTTTCTAAAATCCAGAGCCGTATTGAGTAAAGTTGACTCTTTTACTATGTGCTTTTGCTTTTTTATTGATCGGGACAAAAATGCTTTATATTCCCAGAAAATTCACAACATTAAATATGCTTTCCTTTAAATGAAAAGAGTTAATCTTTCAAATTTCCCAATCGAAGTGGACAAAGAAAGGAAAGAGGCTTAATAGGACATTAACCACATTCGCACACATATTTCACACTTATCTGTGGTTGTACCCGTGCACGCTAACAAATGATGGGTTATTTTCAACCCAGCGATGGGTCAAAAAAGGACCAACCCAGTCGTTGAATTAAATGAAACCATGAAAGAACAAAGCAAGCAAAAACCAAGACAGTGAAATGACGGCTAACTAGACTCAATATAGTCCGGCTATGAGTCACTTCTATCCTAAATAATCTTGAATTTGGTTACATGCCATTTTTGCCAAAATAACTTGGAGATGTACAATATTACATCATGTAAGCAAAGTCAACAGGTGTTCAAGGTATCTGCTTTCATTTTATTTACATGTTCTAAAGTATACGCATCATCATCTATTCTTGGGGTATGGTTAGACGTTTATAGACCTTTTGCATGTTTGCAAACAGAGATGACGTTTTTTGTGGGCGGAGCCCAACTGGTTGCAGAAAGTGACTGTTCTCCAATAGAGGTGTTTTAGCCTTAAACTGTGATTTATATGGATCTGGTGTTCTGTAGAAGTCTGTTTCTATATTTCTCTTTATTGTAATGTTTCTTATAATGTTTCACCAAGTTACGTTTATTTTTTAAATAAATTAAAAGTTTAAATGGCTTGGCTACTGATATGTGTGTATGTATGTAACGTAAAATGTATTGTTCTTTATTGGTAAATCAATTATTTTTACAGTATGAATCGCTGACGTAATTATAAGAGCAATACTATCATGTATTCTGTATAATATAATTTATTAAATATTTCAGCATTTTCCTGTTTTCAATTTCTTTCTTATATTTATAACCTACGCGTTTGTTCTAAAACTATTATGTTTACATACAAATTAATTTGTATAGGCCTGTTTATATATTATTAACACTTTACATCATGTGTGTGTGTGTGTGTGTGTACTGTGTTTATATATTTATTAGTAAACATCATAATTTAGAACAATCAGGAAGAAGACATAGGCTAAGATATAAGGTAAAAAGAAGTAATAGAAAACGGAAAAAAAATACGAAAACTTTAATAAATGTTAATATTATTGATATTATGAACTCATTCAAATCTTTAATCTTTCTAAATAAATTATAAACGTAACGTGATGAAAACTATAAGAGACACATAGAGGGAACAGACTTCGACAGAACACCGGATAACTTCTCGAATTATTTTCTATTGTAATTATTAAAAGATTTCCAAATGATTTCATCACTTCAGTCTGTCCGGTTGAGGGCTTATTGCAACCATAAACACCTACGTTTATCTTCAAATGGTGTCTTCGACGACGGTGTACAATAAAAATAAAGGTCATCTATTTTGGCATTCCTATTCTGACACTTAACAGCACAACAAGACATTTTCTAGTGAGTTTAAATTGTTCTCATTCATTTCCACTGTTTTTCTGCCACCACATTACGCGCGTGATGTAACTGTGACGACTCGCAAAAAGTCTATTAGTCTCTCACTGGCAGCCCAAATTTGACCTTGTTTTAGCCAAAATTGCTTGCTGGGAAGCATTAATATTGTCACACCACAAACACACATTTGCATTTACTTATACTGTACATATTGTTTCTCCAACATGATCTCACGGAAAGTCGTGTTATAGTCACACAAAAATGTGATTAATTTATTTGTGTCCATGGCATGAAATTCAGCTTTTTTCATGCCTTGAGCAGGAATATCTTTTTCGTGTCAGTCGTACGAATTTCTATAAATAGTTTTTCATGTCCGTGGCACGACATCATTTTTTGTCATTTTATGTATTGTTTTCTCTTTTTTTTCTTATTTTTAAATCATTGTCACTTGGGGTTGGGGTTAGATTTGGGTTAGGATGTATTTTTATGTATTGGTTTCTACATGTTTTTCTTTTGCTTTTAAAACTATTCGCGCCTGGGGTTAGAGTTGAGGTTTGGGTTAAGGTGTCTAAAAATGTAACAGAAAGTGATTCTAACCCCAACCTCAAGCGACAATTGTAAGAAAATAGAAAAAAACAATGAGAAAACAATACATCAAATGAAATGAAAAAGAAAGTCATGCAACGGACATGAAAAACTATTTATAGAAATTTGAGCGACTGACACGAAAAAGCATTCGTACTCATGGGCGTCATGCACCAATTTTTTTAAGGTGGCACAGTGTGCACAGGTCACAGAAATTTGTGCATACATGCATTTTGCACAACAACTGCATTATCCTATAAAATGAATATAATTTTAAATCCATTAAGTATGTAAACAATGAAAATGACTCTAATGACGTGAAGTAATGTAATAAAGTAATGTAACACAATCAAAACGGCGAAAATTTCTGAAAAGTGACAAGGATGCAGCACAGAATTGATAATATTGTGCATATTAAACAGATTAAAAGACAAAAACAGATTAATGGATGCTTCTTTGATTTTGAGGTTGCATGCAAAATCCATTTGACTCAAAAAAAAAACAAGGGGGCACGTGCCCCCTCAGCTTGATGACGCCTCTGTTCGTAATCAAGGCACAAAAAAAGCTGAATTTCGTGCAATGGACATTTTTCATGACTGTAAGACGACTTTCTGTGAGATCAGTCTGTGTTTCTTATGAGATTTCTGTTTCAAAGCTCAGGACACCCAATGGATTTGTCATTTTTGCTATAAGAAATAAAATCAAAAACTGTATGAATGTAAAGAGTATATCGCAACTTTTATGTCAGTATTGTTGCGATCTCCACTTAAACATTGGATGAGACACGTGTACTTTTTCTCATGAAAGCATCTTATATGCCAAACTCTTAATTTTCTCTCCTTTAAAGGTCACGTTCTTCCTGATACCATTTTTTAAACCCCTAGTTAGTGTGTAATGTTGCTATAATATCATAAATAATATCTGTAAAATGATAAAGCTCAAAGTTCACTCCCATGCGATATATTTTCTTCAATAGAATTCCTCTTTAAAAGCCTACAACGAACGGCCGGTTTGGACTACAGCCCTCTACTTCCTGCTTTAATGACGTCAGTAAAACAGTTCGTTGACTAAACTCCGCCCACAGGAATACATCAGTCACCGGCTTTGGCTCAAAGGGATCTGCTAAGCTAAGCTGCTATCGAATCACAGCACACTAAACAAACTTCACAATCAGAACTCGATACGTATTTGTGAAGGAGGGACTTCACATATCAAGGAAGACAGGACAGTAAAAACAGCGCTATACAGATAAGTAAATTGTGTGAAAAATACCGCGTTTTTTACACGTGAAACATGAACATATGTTATATTGCCCACTATAAAAACAATCAAAGCTTAAAAATCACAGACAGAACGGGAGCTTTAAATCTCTTTTTTGTCACGGAGAAACAACTGAGACATAAAGAAGTCTTATTTGTGATTCTACTTTCCTGTTGGGCGCCCATATGTCTCTCAAGCACACTTGAATTTACACATTAAGTCAGCCTCCAACGCACAAACGCATGGCCTCTTTATGAGGATGAATCTACTGTCATTCTTTACAGTGAGTGTTTGAAATGAGATAGCTGGCCCCCGAGGACAAGAGTTTCTTTCAGCGTCTAAGAGTTTGTGTGGGAGTCTGAGAGTTTGTGTTAGTGGCTCTGAATCTCTTTTTAATATCCGTGAAGGAGGGATGAAATTGGGTGAAATGAGAGGAAATAAAGCAAACAGAATGGTACGATGGCGAGCGTGGATTACATTTATCTCTCTGATGCTCCGGGCTCGCTCTCATCTGTCTATCTAGCCTTGAGGTCAGACTTTTGTCTGGTACGTTGACCTTTCTATGCTCTGGGATTCTGGATTGTGTTTCTCTTTTCAATAATCATTTCCTCCAAGGCAGATGGAATTATAACATCCCAGCGGAGCATTTCACACTACGCTACCAAACTTTGCAGCTGGTAAATGCTTAAATAGAAAGACAGCTGAAAGACATAAAGGCGATGCTTTTTGAGCCCTAAGGCGGAAATTATGTACAAAACAGTCGTGCGCGAAATATGCATGTAGTGCTGTATACAACCTGTTCAAACTTGAAATGCTGTGATTGTTGTTTCTCATCTAGGGGAACGTGTCCTCCAAGAGCTCCTAGGCAGGTTTCAAGTGGGAACATTTTACATTTGCTTTGAAAATATTAGAGATGTTAAAAATGTAGCAAATATATTTGTTTAATAATTGTAATAATACCCAGAAAAATCTTTCTTCTAACAAAGGAACACATTTCTGATTTTAGGCAGTCGAGAATATAGTTGATTGTGATAAAACAGAAATGCAGCGAAGGCTAAACTAGTCCAGTAATGTATATTAAAGCTTCTCACCTTGCAACAGCTTTAAGAAATCAATGGAAATCTGTTGTAATCTGCTATCAGGCCCGGCGCCACGAGGGGGCAAAAGGGGGCATTGCCCCCTCAGATCTGATTTGTGCCCCCTCTGTTTCATTTTTGTTTTCATGGTTACAAATAAAATGTTCAACCTTTTGAGTTAAATAATAATTTTAGCTTATCCCCATATGGGATTTAGAATGTTCAGTAACGTGATATTACTGCCAGATTAAAACGTCTTTCGCGTTGGATGACGCTGAGCCAGAAGGACGAGCTCAGCGCTGTCATATATCAATGCAGTGTTTTCAACCTCATAATGTTTATTTTAGATTTCAGACATTTAAATACACATAAGCACTGGTAAAACAATAGCCTACATTTAGTTTGTAAAATACACACTGATGTCTATGAAAGCAGCAATAAAAATCTATTCAAATAAGATAATAATTTGCTAATAATAAATAAAAAATAATTTTTCAAATAATAATAATTTGCCGACGTGTGTTATTCATATTCGACAAACACAGTGAAAGTAACTATAAAGTTTACTCTATTGTTATAAAGGTTATAATAATACCTGTTTGAAAGACGAGGACGCGCACCTGTCAATCAGCTATTACATAACAGAGCGAGGCCAGAGACGAACGTGCTCTTAAACAGGAATTAATATATGGAATGTGTGCATCTTTGAATAACTGTAAGAATACATTTCCTTTAAATTAATTTTAAATTATCTCTTAAAAAAGTTTTCATTCACTTGCTTATTTAGACTTGCGGTTAAACGCGTGTTTGGCGCATTTAGCCTACCTCAGAGTTTATTTCAGTAATATTGCTGTTTTTCCGGTAATAATAATACAATTTATATATCAATCCTGCTTCCTTGTCTGTTTATTAATTTTATTATGCTGTTATGTTATGTGGATATTTATTGCCATAGCTATGAGACGTGCATTGCCGTTATATGAATACTCTCGTCTAATATTAAAATCATATGCGGAATAATGTGTGCATCTTTGAATAACTGTAAGAATACAGTTCCTCTGAAAATAACAATTTTTGTCAAATTTTTGAAAATGAAAATTTTTGTCAAAGTTTTGAGAAATGAAATTGTTGTGAGGATATTTATTCCCATATGAGCCGTTTATTGCCGTTGAATACCCTACTCTCCTTTATAATATGGAAATCACATAGCAATGTGGTATACTGCAGTTACCCTGCTAATTTTAACATGGAGATAAATAAACCTTTGCAAATCTGCTGATTTGATCCATTCATGTCCTGACCACCAGGCTAGAGATTTAAACATCCTTAATCCACACTTACTAGTCTATCAAATAATATCTCATGATCTATCATTATTTTTTGCTAGTTTTACTAAATTTTGCTAGTCAGTTCTGGTTACCTGTGCAGTTGCATATGGAGTGTTTAATGTAGTGCTGCATTTAAAAATCTGTCGTTCCAAAGCGAGATCTTAGTGTGTATTATTCATTGATGGTATAAAGTTAAGTCCCATCAACAATTTCAAATGCCCCCCAAGTCATTTCATCCTGCAACCGGGCCTGTCTGCTATAGTTGTCATTCATTTCATTTCAAAGTCTCGTTGATTAATAAACAGTCTGAAGACTCATTTAAGAGTATAGCTGTTTTCTCGAGTTCACAGTTTCAATGATCTGTCGTTATTTTTGCTTTAGTGTAGCTGCTGGTGTGTGAAACCTGTTACTCATCTTATAAATAATGCTAATAATTATAATACAAGCTTTGGTCAAGTGTTTTGACCCCGTCTTATTTGAGGCAAAAGGTAACTGTATAGAAAAGATGCATTGTTGTTGTTCACCATTTTTAAATGTTACAATATCATTGGTGTGTGTAACATCTCAAGTATACAGTATGTCACTGAGACTGTCTCTGAATATCAGACTAAAGCCTCAAATCTTATTGTGAGATAAAAAGGCATCACGGTTTGATTTCAAGCATTAATTTCACTATGATTTCAATCGCTGACATGACATTACTCAGTCGTTATAAAAGATATCAAATTTATATTTTCACAAAATGTTCTTTACATTATGTAGGATGATTTTATGTGGAAAACAGTAAACCACAAATAACCAATTATCTTATTAATTGGGTCACAATTATCTTTAATCTATGTTTAATAATGTTGCATTTTCTCTGATTATTTGATTACTGTATTTTTCAATTAAATTTACATTGCACAATAAATTATCTTAGCTGCAGACATTGTAAGTCTCTATAAAAACTGTTAATTGTGGTCAAAACAATAGCAAAAGAAATAGTTCTGTATTATTAAATTGCATCTTGTGTGTTTGGTGCGAAATGGTGGGGAGCACTGGGGGCCCGACCTCCTATTCTTTCATAGGGCCCAAAATTGCTAGCGGCGCCCCTGATAGGAATACCAGTGTTTTTGTGACCTTGTGGGGACATTTTGATGTGTGTGTCCCACTTTTTCACAGCTCTATTTATAAACGTAGCTTCTCTTTACATAAATATATTTGCACTAATCATGTTTTAATCCAGATTTTACGACATAATCTTTATAAAATTTCCATAAATGTGACTGATTTGAGGCAGATGATTATTTAATGTTTAGCAAGTAATTTTATCTTATTTGAAAAAGCTAAGTGCAGTTAATCAATTTTTGTTTTATTGGTCCAGCATCAGTGACTTTAAATCACTCTCTGCGTTATGGCATGATGATGATAGTAATAACCCTGCATTTAAAACCGCTCGCACATATATTGAAATGAGCCTTACTTTGGGATGTCGCTTCTCTGAGTCTTTTTTCATCATTTGGGAGAGAGCGTGAGAGGTGAAGCTGAGGTTATTTCTATGGCTAATTTAACAGCACATTTCCTAAAGTGGAACGTTAAATTGCGGAGAGGACACGGGTGCTGATCCTCGGTGCCAAATGATAAAGAATCACTTTTCTAAGAGTCAGATTATTAAGCAGCGCTGATATGGAGGACTTAAAATGTTTTTCCAGTTATTACAGACTTGTTTTGAATTTAGCTAGACATGATTAATCTGAATAATAAAACCTTTTATGAGCTGTCACACAGATTCTGACAGGACAACAGAACTTCCTGTTAGACTGATGGGATTAACAGACATGAAGAAAGAAGGGCAAGAGGTTTTTCTAAAATATTTGTGATTCAGTCAGAATATATTCAGAGTTTTTGTTGTCAAATATGTTTGTAATTACCTCTAAATTGACTGTTGTCACTTGACACCCTATATAGCTAGTTTTTAATGTCTCATGTGGCATTCAACAGTTTTAATAGATCAATATACTAGTCAACATTTGAAGTGGATCAAAATCTTTCATAAAAGTTGTCATAAAATATTGAACAATACGCCTTCCTGTCTTGGGACAACTTTGATTAACTTTTTTGATCCACTTCAGTTCAAATGTTGATAAGTAGATCAGAGGTCTCCAACCTTTTTGTGAGCAAGGGCTACCACAATTGATAAAACAATCTGGAGGGCTACCTTTTATTATAGTCTACTCAAAACTTTTTTGTTTTTTGTTGATTTTATTTTATTTGTTGATATGTTTTATCACCATTTAAAAAGTTAACGTTTACCAAAAAAGCCAAGCTATATAAAATATGTAATAAATAAATACAGTGAGCACCATGTTGGAGATCACAGTTTTAAATGCTTAAAAATATATAAATATATTTACAAAAATTGCCAAAAAATATATTGGTGAAAAATGTAAACATATTCCAAAATTTATTTCAGCAATTATATTTTTGGCCATTTTTTATATTTTTAAATATATTTAAACATATATAAAAAATATATTTTTGCTGTATATGGTTATTCAATACTTTAATATATCAACGAACAATGATATTACATTTAGGCCTATTAAAATTATTAAACTAATACAAGTGACCATAATAAATTATATAACACCGCAGTCCGTTTAATAGTCAAATAATGTGTGTTTAAAAACTAAAATGCAAATTATAAAATGATCTAAACTAGGGGTCTCCAACTTTTTTGTGAGCATGGGCTACCACAATGTATTAAACAATCTGGAGGGCTACATTTTTGATATAGTCTACTCAAAACTTTTTTCTTTTACTTGTTGATTTTAGTTTATTTTACTTGTTGATATGTTTTATCATTTTTTTATGTTAACATATAAAATAAGCCAAGCTGATATAAAAACATGTAATAGGTAAATATTAAAATTGAGGCTATAATTAATAGAATGTGCTTTGGGGGTCAACTCACAGACTCTGTGCGGGCAACCATGTTGGAGACCCCTAGAGTAGATTATCCAGTCTAATTTTAAAATACAAGAATTTAGTGACAGAATTTTTTTTCTTATATACATAAATCACGGTTTGATCCCACCTTGTCTTTACTTTACCTAACCATATTGTCTCTACGTATTATTTGAAGGGACACTTCACCCATTTGCATTAAATTTTGTATAGTTAGATCCCCAGTCATGTTTTTGAATGATCGTGCATCATTTCCTCAGTTTCCGATGAGACGAGAAATACAGATTTCAGTGTTGGAATTCCTTTTTTAATGATGTAAAAATCATCATTTTGCATCATTGAAAGCAGGAAGTCCAATATCTTTGTTGAGGGGGTGAGACTGCAAACACCCCTTTTCTCTGTCAAATAGGCACTAAATTCAAAATGTATGTTACATTTCGACTACAAATATGACGCACTTTCAATAAAGATTAATGGTTCTACGGGTGAAAAAAGCACTTTTGCTGCAAAAAAATAGTAAATCTTTTTTTTAATTGTAACTATATTTGGGTTTTATATTTTTCCATTATTTAATTGCTGCACAATGTAAATAATTAGCAGCTTTAGAAAGTCTATTAAGAAGCTTAACAAGGATTGAGTTTCACTATCTCATGGTTCCTAAGAACTAAAGCGTGTTTTCTCATTGCAAGCAAAACCAGATTAATTTACACATTAGTAGACACATTAGTTTGACTTGAAGTTTTTTTTTTATTGTTGCATTGGCAGTGTGTGGTGATTTTTTTTAAGGATGTTGAGTCAGTGGTAGGGACCAGGACAATTTTAAAGGTTATATGTTGCTTTTTTTAAGATTTTAATAGAGACTTAATGCCTATTTAATATTTTTTTATGTAAGTATTGACTGTATTGGCTATAACATTCAGGTAAACATCTTATCTTATCTTAGTAATTTGTTCTTGGAAGAAATTGATGAAAATCTTTTGACATCAAATAGAAAACAATGATTTTTGTTTGTAGGTATTTTGATGAAATCTGAAATGAATGTTAAAGAGTCTCTTAGACAGTGGATTTGATCAATGATTAATCTGGGTAATGATCTGAATGTGTGGCAGATCAATACAGGTGTAGATAATGTAACTGTAAGTAATATTAAGCTTTGCATGATTGCCTTTGTGAACTGCATGTTTAAGTGGCTGCATTGATTATTCAGTGCTCTGAAAGACATATAAGTTAATAATCCTCCAAATTTTAATTAGGAGAAACACAAAAACCATATTCACAATATACCATAAACCAGAAAAGGCAATAAACCCGTAAAGTAATGCTCATAACTTTTCAGAACTTAGTTAACTTCCAAAAACAAAGTTTTCTAATGTGCTAAAAAAATACAGAAACCATACAGGCCTATACGTGGATACTTGTTGCTATAGAAATTCAATAATGTTTTAGTATATTTACATGTATGATATAAATGCAGGTACTTACAACTGTTAGAAGGATTTCTTGACAGAAATGCAATATCAGTAGTGTATAAAGACCATGCATAATGAACTGTATTGTTTTTATTAACTTATAAGCCAATATTATCTACGGGGTGGGGCGGCTTATGAAAGTTGCCATTTCTCATGTCCTAGAGCCCCTTTTGTCACTATGTTGTCTCAGAAGATTACATGTTTGTCTTGTGGCAGGCAGCTACTGTAGCTTCACTGTGAGTTTCAAAAGGGAGGGGGGAGATGTGGACTGAGCCGTTTGTTGTAATTCAAAGTCTCACCACTAGATGCTGCTAAAGATCTACTCAGTGGAAATTTTAAATGTGGAGAGATGTTAATGATGTTAATGTTTACAAAGCAGAAACTGGATCTTCATACATAATCTGTTTTTCAGTAAAGGTGAAATTGATGTCATTCTCAGAGTCACCAAAACTTTTTCCCTTTATTCTTACTGTCAGGATAACATTATTTTATCAAAGTTAGTTTCTTATTCTGATACACTACTCTTGTAACACATGTCACTCAGTCATTTACTCTAGACAAGATGTTTCATGTTTATTTCAACCTGGTGGTAAGGTACTGTATGAAATTTGAAAAAGCACTCAGCAACAGTCTTTCACTGTCTCAGACTGAGTAGCTGTTCTCTTGAGAAATGGCATCCTCGGGGTTGTTGCTTTTCAAAGCGTTTTCAGCCACCATTATGCAAGCATATATGACAGCTGATTCAAACTGCAAGAAGTAAATTATTCTGCTTCCTAGGATACCCAATTTTTGCCAAAATGTGATGCAACATCACGTGTCTCCTTTGTGGCTAAGGTAAACCTACTGAGTATTACGAAAACCTCAGCAGAAAACTTTTCACGGAAGATGCTGAGGAAAATGTTGAATATATTTAATACTGAAAATTGTAAAAAAAAAGGCTTATTTTAAATGCTGCCAAACCCATGCATTAGCTGGGCATATTCGTTTAATGTAAACCTATTTTTTTCCTTAAAAATAATTTTCATACTAAGGGTCTTTCTGTCACGCTCCCTGTCTGTTCCCCATGTATTCACCTTTTGCCTGCCTCTGGACTTCTTTTCCTTTTATCCTCCATGTTCCCCAACCTGTCTCGTGCCTCCAATCATCCTCACCTGTCACCTGCCATCTCCCTCTCATTTAAGCTCGCCTGCTTTCCCCACACTGAAAAAAATACATTCAATTTACTCAATTTTTTAAGGTAAGTGTATACAATCAATTTATATAAGCCCATTTGAACAAAAAAATAGGGGAAAAAAACTTGTTAAAATGTAGCTTAAATAAATTCATTGCAACCAATTACCTTAAAAAAATTAGAAAATTAAACGTATCATTTTTTTTCAATGAGTGGTTGTCAGTTTTTAGGGTTGTAAGTTTAAGTTGTAAGGGTAATAAAAGTTGTTTAAAAGTTTTTTATAACAAATGCAGTTTTTTGTTATCATAGTTGTGTTTTGTGTGGGTTTTAAACACCAAAAAAAAAAGTTAAAGAAATTAATTTTTCTGTTTTTGTTGTTCAGTGATTGTTGATGAAAGTATGATATCTGTAATTTGCTGATTTTACATTTCTGTTTTCTCTCTCTTTGTTGCACAAATAAAAAGGCAGATCAAAACTTCAGAAAAGGTTGCAAGAAAAACAAATGTCTAATAATTTTATTTTATCTCCAGCTACTTACAAACACAATCATAAAAGTATAGCTTGAATGCTGTATGTAAAGATCCAATATCTCATGGCATTTCTTACATATTTTACGAGGTGGCTCATTTGTATCAATTTGTACAACCATGTACAACCACATCGTACACCTTTGTATGATTTGCATTGACACGTGACATTAGGGTTAGGGGCAGGATAAGGATAAGGATGCGTTTTTAATTGTTGTTTTTTTAATAATAATTGTACATTTTTGCTTGATTAACGTCGTAGTAATTCATACGAATTAGCCAACTCGTAAAATATGTACACATTTCCGTGAGATCAGGCTGAAAGACAGTGGCGGCCAGTGACTTCTTTTTCGAGGGTGCACGATGCGAAGCTCATCACAACATTTATTTAGCTCATCATGTGTGTTGCTTGTCATGTGTGTTCGATGCGTCAAGTGAACTTATGTGCATCATGTGTCATATCAAAATATGTGTCTGCTGCAGATGCTTCAAGGGGTTTATGATAAAAGTGATGCTCATGTTTGCCAGAGACTCGCTTAATCAAGTGAGTGTCTTGGGAGTATTTTGTGAACGTGAGCACCTCTTTTATCATAAACCCTTACGACGCGTGTGCAGCAGGCATGTATTTTGACATTACACATGATGCACGTGGTTCACATGACGCAAAACAAACACATATTTTGAAATGAGGAGCAACACACAACACTCCAAACACATATTTTGAATTTGCATCCTCCATTGATTTACTGTATCTACTGGAGCAATCATTTTTAAAATGTTTCATATTTAACTTGTTCAGAAAACATAAAAGTTTAATGAGACATACAGTTTTGTTTGAAGTCCAACAGGTTTAATATTCTCCTAATATTCTCATCTCTAATGATTTTCCACTAAAGCCAGAGATGTTTCTTGGACAAAAACAAACAAAAATAGATTTTTCTTTTAAGAAGATTCTTATAACTTTATGGTGTTTCTATAGGAGAAAAGCTGGAAGTGTGTAGGTTAGGGGTGTGTGTGGAGAGTGTGTTGTCCAATAATGAGCCTATTGATTTAATTGACCCGCATTAGTGGATGTTACTAGGTTTTAGCGGTTTATGATTAATTAGGGAGAAAATCACTTTGTGAATGCAGGAGAGAGAGAGAGAGAGAGAGAGAGAGAGAGAGAGAGAGAGACTAAAAGAGACGTTTAAAGGACTTGGGACATGATTATTGATTAGCCACCCAGCAACTAAATTAATTTTTCCAATCTAGCATTAATTAACAAAAATTCCCCAGTGAGAGCAGCAGTCAAGTCAAGTGGGCAGAGTCTTAGCAGAGCTTTGGACACACACACACACACACGATTCCCATGTTTTGCTTCTTCAAAGAAGAAGTTATGTAGAACAATTTTAACTCTTAATAAAATAAAGGTATACACAATGCCATAATAGTACCATTGGCTGTTGGCTTAAAGGGTTAGTTCATCCAAAAATGAAAAATATGTAATTAATGGCTCACCCTCATGCCGTTTCAAACTCGTAAGACCGACGTTCATTTTCGGAACACAGTTTAAAGCAACACTATGTAGCTTCTATGTAAAAATGACTTACAGCTCCCCCATGTGGTTGAAAAGCGCAACAGTGCCTGGTATCAGACACTCTACCCTCCACCGCCACTTTTAGAGTGTGCTTGTAGCAGCTAGGAGGCTGCTCAGGTTGCAGCAACAGTACAGTTTGTCCAGTTAAAAGTTGTTCTATCACTGAAATAATTTTAGAGACATTATTTAAAGGTAAAAAAACAACATAGTGTTGCTTTAAGGTGTTTTAGATTTAGTCCGAGAGCTTTCTGACCCTCCATTGGGTCAGTTAGAATTTGTTGAAGCATCGAATACATTTTGATCAAAAAATGTATTAACTTTATTCAGCATTGTCTTCTCTTCCGGGTCTGTTGTGAATCTGCGTCTTCCACACTGCAGTGACGCTGCTGACGTGTTATCTGGTCCACCCAAACTTCTTTTACAGTCTGAGGGATTAGGACATCCGCGACATGCACCATTTAAAATATATAGCAATATCAAAATACAAACAATGTAGAATAGCTTGAATACAGTGTGTGTCTCCCTCAGACAGTAAACGAAGCTCGGGCACACCAGATAACACGTCAGCAGCGTCGTACATCAGCAGCGTCACTGCAGTGTGGTAAACGTTGATTCATAACAGACACGGAAGAGAAGACAATTTTGAATAAAGTCTTAATTTTTGTTATTTTTAGACCAAAATGTATTCCCGATGCTTCAACACATTCTAACTGACCCACTGATGTCACATGGACTACTTTAATGATGCTTTTATTACCTTTCTGGACATGGACAGTATACCGTACATACATTTTCAATGGAGGGTCAGAAAGCTCTAAATCTAAAACATCTTAAACTGTGTTCCGAAGATGAACGGAGGTCAAATGCATTTGGAAAGTCATAAATGACATAATTAAAATTTTTGGATGAACTAACCCTTTAAAGCAAGACTAAAGAGTTTTTGCTCTTTGCTCCCCCTACAGGTTGGAAGCAGAAATGTCCATTGCCACTTTCGTAAATAATTAAGCCTATACTCCAGCAAAGCTGGCTCTGATTGGATTGTAGGTCTGCCGTAAAGAAAGATTTTGTAGTTTTCACTCGAACTACAGGACCGCGACCCGACGGTTGGAAACTTCTTTAGTGCGGTTTTGGCCGATAGAGGGCTGCAAAGCGAATGTGAAAGTGCCGTTCACCCTGTTTCGAGTGGATGAACGACTGAGACTCTTTTGGAAACGTTATTTTAAGGTAAAAAAAAACTCTTTGGTGTTGCTTTAAAGAGCCCCTATTTTCCGTTTCATGATTTTACATTTCTTTTGGTGTGTAAGTGTGTGTTAGTACATGTTAATGATCTGCAAAGTTACAAAACCCAAAGTCTATGATGACACAAGTTATGTTCTCCAACTGAAATCTCTTTCTTGGACTACAATGAAGACAAAGATTGATTTTCATATTTAAAAACTTTGCTACTAGTCGGAGCCGATGGTGTATGGGCAGCGCTCCAACATGTGGTGCTTTCGCACTTTCGGCGACCCGAGTTTGATTCCCAGCTCGTGGTCACTTTCCTGTCCTCTCCTTATTCACTGTTAAAAATAAAGGCAAAATGGCCAAAAATATAACTTTAAAACTACTGACTATTCAAACCATAATTCAAACAGGAGTTTTGAACAATGTAGAGTAGCGCTTGTTGTTTCTCATTTCACATGGTTTTATGTTTTAGTATCCTTACCTTACCAGTTTGTTACGTTCTGCTCAATCCGCTCTGGCAAAGTTGAACGCTCAGCTTGGTGATCTGCATTTTTTGGAACAGATTCAGACTCGTATTGATAAGGTAGTAAAGACGATATTTTCTCCTATTAAGAGCTGATCTTCCAAATATGGTAAGGAGTGTCACATTTCCGACACAAGCTGAGATATTCGACTGATCACAATGCACTGGATAGCTGCAATCAGAGCACATCGGTTTTCAGAACGACAAGCTTTGCAGAAGTCAACGTGTTTCAGAAAGGCACTATTTTGTATTATGACTTGTCGACAATTAAAAAAGTTGCACTTGCGGCTACCTTTTAGTGCGCTATAATAATATGTGTTCCTTTTAATATTACACTGGATTTCTTTGAACTGGACCTGATGTAATAAGGGTATAACTGCCAAAATCGTGATCACTATAATTAATTATAATTATTTTGTTTTGTGTTTCACAGCCCGGAGGTCTTACCAGATGAAATTCGAACACAAGACAGTGTTATGTCACTGAGAGTTCATCTCTGTCTGTGCAGCCCGGTTATGCCCCTCGCTCTGTTCGTCAATAGCGTTTAATTAGTGAGAGTGATTAGGATACGTCCGAGCGCGAATGAGACCGAAGCCACTAATTTATCACGCTAGCATACAGATCAATCACTGCGCGAGTGATTGGTGTTCCTGTCATCGTTCATTATTCTGCAGAGAATTCCTCATTAATCGATAACATCCTTCCTAAAAACCCTCCAGAAACGAGGTCAGATCTGACACCCCGGCCATGACCCTGTAGAGGAGGAGGAGGAATTGAGAGAGAAAGAGAAGAAAATGATAATCAGCATGTCTTTTGTATTTGAAATGAGATGTAACATTCGGCTGGAGTAAGCAGGATATTGAGTGGCGCGTGTCTGATTCAGCCTGTGATTCATTGCATTCATTCACTGTGATCAGTGGAGCCTCAGTGATCACTAAAACTGATTCATTTTACTAGAAATGAGCTTTAAATGTCAAAATGTTTAAATGTTTTCTACACAAAATCTTAAAGAATAAAGAACATTTATCTTATAATTAGATTATAAGACGTTTAGCCTTAGCAAGCCAAGCTACTAGCCAAGCTTAGTAAATGGCAAGATAACAGGTCTCAGCAGTTGAAACCCAGCATAATGCACTTTATAAAGTGGAATGGATTCTGATCTCTGGCAGCGAGTCTCGGTAGCTGACTTATATTTTGTCCATACCTGCAAAACTATTCCCATCCACTCTTTCTTCACATCTTCAAAACGCTGCTCTCCAGCTGCAGGAGAGAAATACAGGTCTGATTGGATATTGATCCAGTTAGAAACATCATTGTGTGACAGCAAACAGCAAATACACAGTGGCACGTCTCTCTCTACACGCACACACATATACCCACACACCCAAACGCAATCCTTGGTGTATATATGAATGTGAGATGCAGCGTCAGTATGAAAGTCAGACTTGGAACAATGCCGCCCATAAAAACAGTCCTTAACCTTTGATTTGATTTTAATTCGGTCCTAAATAAATAAGAAACGAGTGTGTTTTTTAAGTCTTCTGGGTGATCAGAGCTGACAGCACATATAGATCAATGTTGTTTGTGCTCTTTGTTTCGTGATACTTCTCAGGCAGGTAAAAAAACACAGTAGAAGAGAGGCGAATCTTTTTCCTATAGGTTCTTATGTTACATTCAGTCTTGTGAGGTTAGTTTGGCTGAGATCTCTCTGTAGTCCACAGTAAAAAAAATTAGCTCCAGATGCTGTTAGTTAGTGTGCTGTATTTCAGGTCATATTTAAAGGGACATTCCACTTTTTTGAAAATATGCTAATTTTTCAGCTCCCCTAGAGTTAAACATTTGATTCTTACCGTTTTGGAATCTGTTCAGCCGATCTCCGGGTCTGGCGGTACCACTTTTAGCATAGCTTAGCATAATCCATTGAATCTGATTAGACCATGGGTCTTCAACCGGGGGTCCGCGGCCCCCAGGGGGTCCGCGACGGAACTGCAGGGGGTCCGCCAAATGATGTTTGACCACAAGCTATTTTTTGCTAAAAACGTAAAATATATGTAACGTTATATAAAAAAACGTTACATGTCCCCTTTAAGTTGTGCACGTGCGTGGCCGCGAAGGCGCGCGTTCAGTTTAACAAGCGGACCAAAATAAAATATCGGAAGATTATAAATGTACACTCAGAAAGCAGCAGTAGCGACAGAAAAGGCATCATAAAACAGGTAAATCTTATAGGCATTTGTGTCTTTCTTTCAGAAAGTTATTTTAGGATCAGTGCGACATTCATTGTCTCATCTTATATTTCTGAACTTGGACAGCTGTTTCACGCGGTTCAGATTTAAAGCGCTAACTCAAAAGGCAAATGACGCCAGACCGCGTCTGCATTATACACTTTGACAAAACTATCGCTCGCATTTAAAAATGTATGAAACGCGCACAGTGATGATGCTATGTGCAAGATTCATAGTCAGGTTGAAATCCGCCTCTCAAAAAGTTGCCCCAAAGAGATGCGCGCGGACTCAATGCATGTTTTCCCCTGAGTCTGATATGAAGCTATGCAGAAAATAAACCTGCGTTACTCAAACTCGTGACAATGACGATACACGAGAAAGGCAACAATAAACCTCTGAATTATAAAGTAGCACAATCTCTATCCCCACCAGAATAGAGAGTCTTTGTGCTATTCACCATGATCAGTCATCTTTATAAACTGAAAGCCCAGGTTCAGGTAAATTCACAGTAAAATGAAAATCTATTACACTGCAAATACCTTCAAATAATATTTTATTATTTTTATTATATTCATATTCATATTATTATTATATTCATATAAAAACTAAATCTACTTTAACAAAAAAATATATGCATGTACAACAACATCATAATAGTGCCAATGTACTGTCTTAATATAGTATGGCTGTGTGACAATATGGTTTGTTTCTATTTATAAAACAGTCCCAGTCCTTGATTCTGATTGGTCAATAGTTGTACTTTACTCCACTTTGCGTTGTGCCTAATACGAAAAGACAGCCTCTCGTAGCTTACTGATTACTTAAATATATCAGTTTTACACATTTAGTATCAGGGGGTCCCTGCTCCATGCCTCTCTCATCTAAGGGGTCCCCGACCCAAAAACGTTGAAGACCCCTGGATTAGACCATTAGCATCACGCTAAAAAATAACCAAAGAGTTTCGATATTTTTCCTATTTAAAACTTGACTCTTCTGTAGTTACATCGTGTACTAAGGCCGACAGCTGCTATTTTCTAAGCAGATAGGAACTAAACTTTCATTCTGGCGTAATAATAAAGGACTTTGCTGATGTAACATGGCTGCAGCAGGCGTAGTGATATTACGCGCTGCCCGAAAATAGTCCCCTTGGTGACTTTCAATGGCAGGGGATTTTTGGGCAGTGCATAATATCACTACGCCTGCTGCAGCCATCTTACGGCAGCAAAGATCTTGATTATTATGCCAGAATGAGAGTATAGTCCTAACCATATCTGCCTAGAAAATCGCAACTTTTACTTTCCGACGGTCTTAGTACATGATGTAACTACAGAAGGGTCAAGTTTTAAATAGGAAAAATATTGAGGCTCTTTGGTAATTTGTTGGCCCGATGCTGCTGCTCTGGTCAGATTCGGTGGATGTGCTAAGCTGTGCTAGGGGTGCTGGCCCAGACCTGGAGATCGGATGAATGGATTCCAAAAAGGTAAGAATCAAATGTTTAACTGTGGGGGAGCTGGAAAATGAGCATATTTTTTAAAAAAGTGGAATGTCCCTTTAAGTGATATTTACTACAAATCTATTCAAATTTGTTTTATTGTTATATTATTTAGGGCTCAAACCTGTGTGAGCATCACAGCAAAATGTATCTGAAGCAACTCCAACTCTTGGGAGAAGTCACCAAAAAATACTTTGCCCCTGTTAATAGCATATAAAATATTTGACACACACAATGTGACTAGTGTAGCATCTTTCACAAAGACTAAACCCTGATTCATTATTTAATGATTCAATTAAAAAGACTCCTTAGGTTATCGGTTCGTATCAGTTTAATGAATCGCTCCCTAAGTGTGTTACTGACTTACAAATGTATGGCCACATACAGAGTTTTTGTAATAAGGGATATCCTAAATTCAGTTAGACATGAACTACGAATTCAACTTTCAATTCAAGTTTGTTATCTTATAAGAAATACATCTTAAAATCCTACCAGAGGTCAGAGAGTCCCATTGCTTAAACATTAAATAAAATGATCAGAGCAATAGAAGTGCAGTTTATTGTGAAAGAAGCTTTAATGCTAATCTAATAACCATCTCAGGGTGCCTGTTGCCCACAGAGATGGGAGTATGGAGATGCGTTTCCATAGCAATTGAAAGGCAGATAGACATCAGTTGCCTTGGTATTCTCCTCAACTCACAGCCTGGAGCAAGTTTGGTCCCAAACTTACTGTGAATGAGCACACAATAGAAACTACCCCAATCATTAGAGCCGAGTCTCTGCCAGCAGTGTTTTCTCTCTCATTTGCCCAGAAAAGAGCAAGTGTGTGAGTATGTGATTTAACTGTTCTCTGAGAAAGATCTGAGTCATGGTCTGTGTTGTGCTGTTTTTAGGAGAACATTGATCTGGGGTCCTCACCACCACTTCCTGCTGACATTATCCTGACAAGAGAAGCGACTTACAACTCAAGCAATTTATGTTTTACTTTAAATTAAATAATGTTAAAAGGTTTGTGTACACTATCAGAAGAAACAAGGTCTAAAAAAGGTCCCAAGCTGTCACTGGGGCAGTAAAAGGTCCTAATATGTATTATTTATGTTAAGATATGTATACATTTGAAATCAATATCTTTGAAGAATCATTATGTACATTTGATGTATTAATTTGCACTCTCTGACGTACTAATATGAACTTTTTAAATGCAAGGATATGTAGCTTACTTTTTTCAAAGTGTACTGCCCAAGTGACAGCTATGAACCATTTTTGACCATCTTTTTGACAGTACAGGGACACTCCACTTTTTAGAAAATATGCCCATTTTACAGCTCCACTAGAGTTAAATATTTGATTTTTACAGTCTTGGAATCCATTCAACTGATCTCCGGGTCTGGTGGTACCATATTTAGCATAGCTTAGCATAATCTATTGAATCTGATTAGATAATTAGCACTGCCCTAAAAAATAACCAAAGAGTGTCGATATTTTTCCTATTTAAAACTTGACTCTTCTGTAGTTACATCGTGTACTAAGACCACCGGAAAATTAAAAGTTGCAATTTTCCAGGCAGATATGGCTAGGAACTGCTACTCTCATTCTGGCATAATAATTTGTTGCCTCGCTGCCTGATGAGGCAATGACTTCGGTGGCATGAAGTCAGGTGCCTTTGTATTGGAACCGGATTTGACAGTTGATGATAACGTAGGGCGAGGACACAAGAATAAGATCGCGTAAGAATGCATATCGGCTACGTCCGACATCTCTGAAATGCTTCCTTTGGGGGCAGCATTTCAAGGCATGAAGGCATCAAGGCATGTCCGAATCCAATGTTTGCCTTACTTCCTGATTCCTGAGACACCTTCATCATCTTGTCCTACAATTCTATGCGTGTGTGTGTGTGTGTGTGTGTGTGTGTGTGTGTGTGTGTGTGTGCTTCGGGAATGTGATTGGTTGTGCCTGGTCGAGTTCAAAAAAATAAAATGGCGGCCAAGAAAGCAACTGGAGTGCAAATTTTGGGTTATATTTTTCACTTTTTACACATTTGGATTGAATTTCTAGAGAGAACTAGTATTGTTGTTTTCAAATATGAGATTAGTTATCACAAATAAGATTGTTTATATTTCAAACAGAATTCCTTTACGCTGCCTAAGGGTGTTTTCACACCTAGTTCGTTTTAGCCCTCAAAAGGGCAGTTCAGTGTGTATGTGAACAAACCAAGTGATCTCAGACCCCCCTAGAAGGACCCAAAAGTGAACCGAACTCAGACCACATCTGGAGGTGGTCTGAGTACGGTTCGCTTTTGGGTCCTTTGGTGGTTCGATTTCTTTTTGAGATGTGAAATCAATGAGGTATCAAAATCAACTACTGCACAGAAAGCTGGGGTCTGAGTTCTTATGAAGTTGTGATGTGAAAAAGAAAGGGTCTGAGATCACTTCCGTTCTGAAAAGGACCAAAAAAAACTGGGTCCTCTTTTGAGTCCACTATATTGTGAACACCAAATGGACTGAGGTCACATTCGGCTAGTTAGTTTTCTGGTTCACTTTAAGTGGACTGGGTTTGGTTCTTTTAAAATTAACTATATCGGAAAACACAGTAAGGCTGTCCAAATGCATTTCCCAGAGCTGCCTTCATGCCGCCGAAGTCATTGCCTCATGAGGCAGCAAGGCAACAAGTCAGCTGCCTTCTTTAGTTTCAGACGCAGCCATTAAGAAGCAGCAGTTGTCTTTCCCATATATGGGGCTCAACGTTGTCATTAAAGCAACACTAAAGAGTTTTTGCTCTTTGCT
The DNA here is from genome assembly GCF_027580225.2 of Misgurnus anguillicaudatus. Classification (NCBI taxonomy): domain Eukaryota; kingdom Metazoa; phylum Chordata; class Actinopteri; order Cypriniformes; family Cobitidae; genus Misgurnus; species Misgurnus anguillicaudatus. The sequence continues at coordinate 24,991,843 of NC_073341.2, forward strand.
CCCCCGTCGTAAATAATTTAGCCTACTGGCTCTGATTGGATTGTAGGTCTGCCGTAAAGCAAGTTTTTTGTAGTTTTCACTCGAACTACAGGACCGTGACCCGACGGTTGAAAACTTCTTTTGTACGGTTTTGGCCGATAGAAGGCTGCAAAGCGAATGTGAAAGTGCCGTTCACCCTGTTTCAAGTGAACGAACGACTAAAACTTTTTTGGAAACGTTGTTTTAAAGTTAAAAAAAAACTCTTTAGTGTTGCTTTAATGCCCTTGCTGTTATTGCCTGTATCAAAAATTCTGCATTTCGTCTTCTGTGCACAGCATTCAGTTTGGCAATTACAAGCTGCACTGCCAGTAAATTTATAACTTGCCCAACAATCGTAACTACTGCTGCATCCAAAAACTCTAAATTGGCAGGAAGGCATCAAGGCATGTCCCAACCCAATATTAGGTTTACTTCCTGACTCCTGAGATCTTGTCCCACAATTCTTTGTATGTGCACGCATGGGGAATGTGATTGATCAAGCCTGGTCCAGTTTGAAAAAAAAAACACTTTTTACACCTTTTAATTGCATTTCTAGCGAGAAATTCATATTGTAGTTTTTTAATATGTGATTAGTTGTCACAAAGGTGCTCTTTGTTTATATTTCAAACACGCTGCCTTTGAAGTGTGTCCGAAAGCATTTCTCTGAGCTGCCTTCATGCCTCCGAAGTCATTGCCTCATAAGGCAGCGAGAGTTTTCGGATGCAGCCTAAATGCAGTAATGTATCCATTTTCTAAGTGTACCTTGTTTTATTTACTGTTGGTTACTAGATTACAAATGTTCATTCGCTGGAAAAACTTGTTTGTTTTTCGTTTTTGCGAATTTTAAAAAGATTCACTTCATGTTTAGATATAAACCCAGCTATTGTTACTTCATCTGGAGGATATGTTGTTAAATATTTAAAAATGCTATGAATAATGGATTATGTATGTTTACAGCAGCCTATGTGTATAGGCTATATCTGTGCTGTGGTTACATTCTGTTAATGAATTGTAAAACATGTTAAAGAAAGTTTTTCTTAAAATTAGTTAATTACTAAAAAAAAAATGTAAAGAAACATCAGCATATTTTGGTTATTTTTAGAGATCAGTAAGTCTCACTAGAGAGCTTTGAAGTGGTACAGTCACCAAGAGATTTATTCTTTAAAAATCTGCAAAATATGCACTTCTTTTAGCTTTATTGTCTTTCATTTTATTAGACGACAGAAAGCATCAAATTAAAGTAATTCAAAAAGTCAAATATTTGGTTATTTCACTACATTTCTCTTTCTTGTCTGTTTCCGTCTCTATTTTTGTCCAGTGCTCTGTATCTTTCTCTCATGGGTGAGGAAAATTACTCTGCTAATCTACTCCCATAAATTACTTTCCTGGTCTAATTAATATTTCACGGGTGAGATCAGTCTGACATTGCACCTTTATCAAACATTAATTATTTAATTGACTGTTAAGGAGAGATAAATGGGGAGTAATTAGCCAACAGACTTGAGAGACCCCCCACAGAGTGAGCTAAGTAGCCCTCGCTAACCTGCACAAGCTAATGAGACCACGCTAACCTTCGTTAGCTAACAAGGCTTCACTTTTCACAATCAGAGAAAAGGCAGTGATGTTCTTATATCGGTAAGTTAGCAATGGGAGGGGAAAAGTGTAACCATCAATTTGGATTACGTGAGGCACATGCACAGTACAGTACAGTATTTTATGATAATTTTATGTTTTTGTACCATTCACTTCGTGCAAATATAAATTAGCCAACACGTAAAATACGTATATCACACTAGTAGTTTTGCAGCATGCTGTAATAATGTCTGTGTAATGCTATAACCGAGTAACATGTGGGGTTGCTGCCATAAGTGCACCAAACTGGTCCCACCAAATTGAAGTTCAGTGGGGGCAGAATTTTAGCTTGATATCTTTTCATCTGGTGTTCTTATTATATCTCTTCAGAATCACATTCATCATAGACTAAATAAACCTTTTTGAATTGTATTTGTTAAAAATGTGATGTAATTTCCAAAGCGTTGCTAATCTGTAGCGATGCGACTCAGAGCTAAGTGTTGTCCTGCTGTCATGTTAACTCACTAAAGGAGGAACAGATGCAGTGCAGTTTAGAAACAGACGTTTACTCAGTCGGTCACAGAGTAATCTTAAAAACACACACACACATAAATGCATCTATTTTGGCACTCGAAATTATTCTTAATAACTTAGTTTCTAATTTTAAAGACTTTGCAGGAGTGTTCAGTCCGCTAGTGCACCTATTTGTGAGACACTATCTGTTGGTCTGTCTGTCCCTTCATGTGATTTGAAAATATTTATTTATATATTTTAATTTTGCAATTTAAAAAAGTACATTAACAAACAAATGAGTCACTGGCAAAGTATGATTCAACTCTGGACACCCTTAAAATACATTTTATGAATAGAGCAAGTGGATGCTTGCTCTAGTATTACCATTGGTCAGATTAATGAACAAACTCCGCCCCCTATTTGTCTCTGATCAATATATTGTTCCAAAGACAGAAACGGATAGAGAAGAGCCAGTATCTCCGGTGAGTGGTGGTTAATATTGCAGACCTCTGAGGCCACAGATACCACAACGACCTGACATCCGAGACCTCCCCACACGCACACTGATGGTGTGAAGACAGGTCACAGGACACTGTCAGACACAGGCAGAAGACAAAAAATGGAGACTGAGAAATGAGAGAATGAAGGGTGTGAAAAAAATCGATGTGAAGAAATGGGCATTGGGACGCAAGTTTAATTATTCTGTCTGATACAAAACGTAACATACTTGCACACTTGCATAAGAAAAGTGTTTTCTGTTGATTAATGTGTGTATAAACACTCACCTAAAGGATTATTAGGAACACCATACTAATACTATGTTTGACCCCCTTTCACCTTCAGAACTGCCTTAATTCAACATGGTATTGATTCAACAAGGATTCTTTAGAAATGTTGGCCCATATTGATAGGATAGCCTCTTGCAGTTGATGGAGATTTGTGGGATGCACATCCAGGACATGAAGCTCCTGTTCCACCACATCCCAAAGATGCTCTATTAGGTTGAAATCTGGTGACTGTGGGGGGCTTTTTTTGTACAGTGAAAACTCATTGTCATGTTCAAGAAACCAATTTGAAATTATTCGAGCTTTGTGACATGATGCATTATTCTGCTGGAAGTAGCCATTAGAGGATGGGTACATGGTGGTCATAAAGGGATGGACATGGTCAGAAACAATGTTCAGGTAGGCCATGGCATTTACACGATGCCCAGTTGGCACTAAGGGGCCTAAAGTGTGCCAAGAAAACATCCCCCACACCATTACACCACCACCACCAGCCTGCACAGTGGTAACAAAGCTTGATGGATCTATGTTCTCATTCTGTTTACGCCAAATTTTGACTCTACCATCTGAATCGAGACTCATCAGACCAGGCAACATTTTTCCAGTCTTCAACTGTCCAATTTTGGTGAGCTTGTGCAAATTGTAGCCTCGTTTTCCTATTTGTAGTGAAGATGAGTGGTACCCGGTGGGGTCTTCTGCTGTTGTAGCCCCTCCGCCTCAAGGATGTGCGTGTTGTGGCTTCACAAATGCTTTGCTGCATACCTCGATTGTAACGAGTGGTTATTTCAGTCAAAGTTGCTCTTCTATCAGCTTGAATCAGTCTGCCCATTCTCCTCTGACCTCTAGCATCAACAAGGCATTTTCGCCCGCAGGACTGCCGCATACTAAATGTTTTTCCCTTTTCATACCATTCTTTGTAAACCCTAGAAATGGTTGTGTGTGAAAATCCCAGTAACTGAGCAGATTGTGAAATACTCAGAACGGCTCATCTGGCACCAATAACCATGCCACGCTCAAAATGGCGTATATCACCTTTCTTTTCCATTCTGACATTCGGTTTGGAGTTCAGGAGATTGTTTTGACCAGGACCACACCCCTAAATGCATTGAAGCAACTGCCATGTGATTGGTTGATTAGATAATTGCATTAATGAGAAATTGAACAGGTGTTCCTAATAATCCTTAAGGTGAGTCTTATCTTACACAATTTGGCTGTCTTGAGTGAATGTATTTCTTTCAAGGAATAAGCAAGATTAAGGAAGAAGATTAAGAAAATGATTTTTGCAGTGTATAGCGCTCTTTACCAGACATGATAACCTTCACGCCATGTCTAATTGTTCGTAGTTTATCGATGCATTGCTCCTGTCGTAACACTGCAAGTTCAGTAGCAATAATGTAAGTTTTCCCCTGCCACACACGCCGCCTTAATCAGATTACAATGGTGAATTATGGAGATTAATGTAGACACTGGGCAGTTGAGCAGAACATCCCTGCTGAGAGTTCCTCTTAAATAAAATGTCATTCATTATTATTCATTAGCTCTGAAATATGTTTTTGAATCACAAGGAGACATTTTATCAATGTCAGACAGAAACCCTCTTGCATGTTTTTATTTTTTTTTATTCAATTACACACATACTCTCGCTCTTTCAAAGGTCAATTTACCTGTCTCTTTTAAGTCCAGTGATCTCCCCTTTTTCTCCCTGTTCCACACACAGACACACACGGGGTTAATTTCCTACTCTCACCTGTCTGTCTCTGTGGGTCTGCAATAATGCCCCTGTCCACTTATCTTAATTACGTGTCAGTGAGCGTATCTGTGTGACAGTGAAGAGTGTGTTTGTGAGGGTGTGTATGTATATGTGTGTGTGTTGCATTTATTGAATTTGGGACCTTTAATCTCCTCATCAGGATGGACTCAGAGTCTGTCAGGAACATTGTTGAAGAAAAGAGCACTCTGTCTCAAAACCCACACACACACACACACACACACACACACACACACACACACACACACACAAACATTTTTTATCATGGTGGAGAGTGTCTATCTATCTCTTTGTTGTTTTGTGAAAGTAGGTTTACTGACTGACAGTTTATGATATACTACAATATACTATCTGAAATCATTTAATGATTTAGTTGGTTAAACTAAAACTAAAATAACTACAACAACTTTCAATGGTGCAGAAAAATGTTGAGTGATGTTATTAGAATAGTACAATTATTTTTTGTATATTATAAACACAAACATATTCCTCACCTCGCCCTATAGGTCTATAGATGATTTTTACACCATGTGTGGCTCATTTTCATAATATGACATGGCCTGGCAGACAGCGATGTATAAGAAAGTTATTTTGATATATGACATACAGTGTCTGTTATTAGGGGCATTTGTTATACGTATTTGCCCCCATCTGAAACGGTGGATATGTAATGCAGTGAAAGAGTGGAGGGAGATATAGGGTCCCCAAATATAATTTTCCAAAAATGTATAATGGAAAGAGATACAAGACAAAGAGTGGGAAAAACAACTGAGGTATTGGGAAGAAATAGTGAATAGATAATTATTTGTGGAATATGAAAAATATATTTAGATGCCAAGCAAAATTGCCACAGAACTAGATTTAACTGGCTATAAATGATCAGTGCATTGCAATGCTAAATCCTTATTGATTGCATAATCTGAAAGACATAATATGATGGTGAATTAATGCTTTTCAGGACTTTGCATCTATCTGAAAATACTCTCTCTTTTCTAATCCTTATAATCTCGTCTAATCTATTCTAATCTAATCCCGCAGCAGGTCTATAGTCAAAATTTTAACCTCATTTGACTCTTATCAGTAAACTTGTTCTTGTAGTCTTTTATGTGTGCGATTATGCTGTTGTAAAACAAATAATACATTGAAAAATCTGCACACAAAGGGAATTTGCTTCCTTGCTAATATTATTAGAAAAATCGATTTAGTGAGACTGCAGCCTTAAAAATAAAGGTGAAATGGGTTCAATTTATGGGTTAAATCTTTATAGCAGTGCCATAGAAGAACAAGTTAGTTACCTAAATAACAGAATTTCTTTTTAACCTTTTTTGTAGTCTGTATATGTTAAACTTTTTTTTATTCAACCTTACATCCTGACTGTTAAGAACATTTAAGGACACTTTAAAGGGTCATGTGATTTCATCTTTTCCTTTGTCTTTGGTTAAAAGTGTTCAAAGCTGTTGGTGCATATACAAGATCTTTAAAGTCGCAAAAATTAAAGTCTCAAACCCAAAGAGATATTATTTCTTAAAGTGAAGGGTCATCCCTCAAACACGCCCCCACATATCTCCATCACTGCGTGGGAAGATTTGCACAACACCGCCAGTGGCGGCCGGTGACTTCTTTTGTCGAGGGCGCTCGGTGTGAAGTTCGTCACATCATGTGTGTAGCCCGTCATGTGTGTGGTTCATTTTTTTTTCAAAATATGTGTTCTGCGCATCAAGAGATCCTGTATGCATCACGTGTCTTGTCAAAATTAGGGCTGTCACAATTATGAAATTTGGCTGGCAGTTTATTGTCTAATAAATTGTGACGATTTTGAAGATTAATTGTCTGTTTTATTTCTTTGACAATTTCCTTCTCATAATTTTTTTTTGTTTGTTCATGAAATCATTTTCACACATGACATGATCCTAAGGTCATATTGGTACTGGACCACATCCACATGTCTGTAGTGGCTTCAAAAAAAAATCTATTCCTTACAGATTCTTAAGTATAGCATCCTTCACTTCCTTAAATTTGGAATTGCTGTTTTTGAAATGTATGTTTTACCTGGCAGTTCATACTGCTTATCAAAGTTTTGCAGAATTTCTATAAATGTTTTTTCCACTGTATTGGCAATGGCTTTACAATGTTGTTTATACAAGTGCTACAGCTCCCCCTTGGGTTTTTTAAAGAGATGTGCAGTCATTGCGGTGATCTGAAATCATCACGATGAGGTCAAAGAAATCGCGATGAGACGTTTATTTAATCCTTGTGACAGCCCTAGTCAAAATAAGTGCCTGCTGCAGACGCGTCTAAAGTGTTTATGAATAAAGTGATGCTCGCGTTTGCCAAATACTCGCATAATCTCATGCGTAATCAGAGTTTACTGTTAAGGGAGTGTCTTGTGTGTATTTTTTGAAGCAGTGTGCAGCAGGCACTTATTTTGACAAAACACATGAAAACACAAGCAACACACACGACACTCCAAACACGTGTCTTCTCGTGCCTTAAAGGGGCTGAAACCTAAATAATGTTCCTTTATTACCTGTCCTTGATGTTCCTCTGCCTAGGGTGTTACCCTGTCCAAGCACTCCAAACGACTCTAGATGGGATAGATAGAGTATGATAGACTGGCTGAATTTTGATTCTTAACAGTGTACATAACTAACTTTACCCACTAGAGGGGGCTCGTGTTCAACAATGTTCATATCATGGAGACACTGAAAAAGACTAAATAATGAAAATCCTGAAATTATCTTGAAAACCCCATGGGTGTTGTTTCTGTAATTTCCATATTTATGCAACCATTAATGAAAACATAGTCACAGCTGACATTTTAACCCCCCTCATAATATTTTATTTTTTTTTTACAATAGGCTTCACCATATTTAAAATAAAGTGATGGAGTTTTCAGACATTTTAGCAAACACATTTACAGCATGAAAATGAAACCTCCCAGTGCCTGATATACCAAATGGAGAGAGAGGTGTGTTTGTGTGTCAGTGTTGTTTAGTAGAAATATGAATCATGATGTTTGTTGTTTGCTGCACCTGCAGTGAACACCTGACGCTGACTAATGAGTCTGAATCAGTCAGACAGACAGAAACAGCAGCTACAGACAGTTCATGTTTCAATATTTTATCTGGAGGGAAAAATGCATAAAATGCATTAAGTCTGTTTACTTGGTGTGTAATTCTTCTCCTGCTGAGAGAAAACCACATGATTATAGTTTATTTAAATGTCTGAAAAGCAAGTAAACGTGTTTGCTGAATCACAAACAAAACTGATATTGCTGCTCCAAAGATCTTATTTTATTTTATGTCTGCTGCAGTTTTACTGCCTTTATTTACTCTGCATTAATTTGGACTGTGCTGTGTTTAAGTGCATTTTCAATAAAATAGTGTAATATAATATTTACTATTTTAGTATTTTATATCTGAACATTAACTCGCACCCACATGAAAAAATTTTGTAGTTTACTTTAGTTGTATTTACCATTGAGTTAACGTAAATTTTGTATATTATAGTAAGTGCTACACTCAATGTATTCTGTAATATTTAATAATATCTTACGACAGTTTACTAGTATTTTATTTTATTTTATTTTATTTTATTTTATTTTATTTTATTTTATTTTATTTTATTTTATTTTATTTTATTTTATTTTATTTTATTTTATTTTATTTTGACAGAGGAATTCCTGCCTGCGTAACTCCCGATCTCCACTAGATGTCGACATTGTAAAATAAACGGGAGCGGTGCGGGTCTGGTGGGTTTTTGTGTGGTTAAAATCCACTTGGCACCATACTGCAACTTTATTAATGCTTTGGAAACTTGGATTCACAGCAACCTTCTATCACGTGTTTGCCTCTCTGTGTCATCCACTTGATATGATGATACTGTGATAACAAGTGAAGCCCATTTGAAGAGTTCACTTTAAATCCAATATAGTTGACACCCGACTGAAAAATCCAGCTAAGACCAGCATAAGCTGGTGAGCTGGTTTTAGCAGGTCTCCAGCCTGGTTTTAGCTGGTCTCCAGCTTGGTTTTAGCTGGTTTTGCTGTTGTAGGAAGCTGGTTTTGCTGGTGTAGCAAGCTGGTCTAGCTGTCTTTTGGTTACTTTTTAAGATGGTCTAGCTGGACTACCAGCATAACCAGCTTTGTCAGGCTGTGAGGACCAGTGTAAACCACCTTAAACCAGCTAAAACCAGCTACCAGCTTATGCTGGTCTTAGCTGGATATTTCAGTAGGAAACCCCTTAAATTAAAGTGCTTAATAGCCTAATTATCTGACTGATGTGTTTAGTGTCAATTAAAACATGCTGGTCTTGAACCTGGCATGGAGGCAGTATAATGTAATCCCTTCACCAGTTTAAACAACTTTGGCTTGAAACTGTTCAGATATGTTCTCTAGTGTTATTACATCATCATTCAGCTGTAAACTAAAACCAGAGCTAGTTCTCCTGGCTGGGCACCAGCCACTGACACCATTTTGCTGAAAAGAGGTATTAGACGGTATAATGGTGATCCCTAACTCATGTGCTCAGGTTAGCTGTGGTTGTCATCATGCTGGACAGAACCCTTGCTATAATTAGCAAATTAGCATGTCTCACTGCAATGTGCCACCAGGAATACAGAACACTCCAAACACACACACACACACACACACACACACACACACACACACACACGCACACACACTCACTAAAACTGACTCTGGCCTGTTGGGTCTGGTTTGAACTTTCTCTGACCTAGGGCAAGAGGTCGAATATTAACACTTTTGCATCCAAACTCATACACTAAAGTATATATTTACATTTACATATGCTTTTGGCAGAGACTTTTATCCAAACCGACTTACAGTGGATTACAAGGTATACATATTTTTTTGTGTGTGTTATAAAATAAAATTATATATGTGTGTATACCTTGTAATGCACTAAGACCACTGTCATCTCCCCATTTTAAAGACAACTCCACAAATACTCAGAAATAAAAACTCTCAGAAAGCATTGTAAAAGGTCAAAGTCAGGAACTTAGATATCTAATTTCTTAACTTGCCTTCTGAATAACGATTACACCCCACCACTCCCCCTTTTAAATCTTAGATCATATCCAGATGGCCACACGCCCATCCTCTTTACACCAATCACAGCAGAGGTGGGTGGAGACCTCACCTCCTGATGGGCGGAGAATGCTGTAGGGTGACAGAGGGCATGTGGAGATGAAACGGCTCCACCGTGTTGTAAACATGACCCATACATAGGACAGTTATAACAAACATACACCTATAGGCTACAACACATGAAAGAGGTTAGGAATGCAGTTACAACAAACATGCACACATGAAAGAGAGAGAGAGCGACAGAGAATTTCCTGGGCTTTAAAATCACATCCACAGGAAACTTAGCAGAGAATGAACTGAGAAATAAAGCACGTATACGGACATTTATTCCATAAAGCGTCAAATGGAGATCCCTGTTAGAATTTGACTTAAAATATTAGAAACAGTGATCGAACCCATTGCCCTCTATGGCAGTGAGGTGTGTGGGGTCCATTAACAAATATAAATCAAGATTTCATCAAATGGAAAAACATCTAATTGAGATCCTGCATACAGAACTTTGTAAAACTATCCTTCGAGGGCACAGACACACAACAATGCATGCATGCAGAGCTGAATTAGGAAAATATCCACTAATAATAAAAGTACAAAAACGGGGAATCAAATTCTGGAAACATCTAAAACTCATATTATTAAAAAGCCCTGAAAGAAAAAGAGCTGAGTAAAGAAACAAATCCTTTATCTTAGTGTTTCCCAACCACGAGGCTAGGGCACACAGGGGGGCTGCAGCAGATTTCCAAGGGGGCCTCAAGATGACTTAAAATGATTGAAAACAAGCATTAAAATAAGCTAAAACAAACAAAAATCTAGATGCTTCTTATTTTTTGGCAATTTTAGTAGTGAATATACACCTGTCTAGTCATTTTAATTTTATGTGGAAAAAATTGAGTGAGTAGGGGGCCTTTAAATATTGTTGTGGGCAACCAGGGGGTTAGGAAACACTGCTCTATCTGAACTGATTCAGAGCTTTAGTCCTGATGTTTCATTAACATCTGATACTAAACAATACTGATAAGTTTATTAAAGTTAATCAAATAATAACACAAATCAAATAAAAATTACATTACTCAAACACAACAACAAAGTAAAATGCAATGTTATTTGACACTGAGGAGAAATTCTCTGTACATGGTGACATAAAAAACTGAGATCCATCTTGACATGATACAGACTCCGTGGACATAAGCTCACTAGACGGGCAGCAGAGGAGAAGTTGTGTCCGCACTGTGACCAAAACCATACCAAATCTAGACAGAGCTACACTTTCTAACAGAATGCACAGAGATTCGTACAATTTTCTACCAAAAAATAAACAAGACATTTGAAAACCTATGAGAAACTGATCTTTCTGAACACAAGGACTGACGTGTGTGACCAGCACAACTTGACTTTATGTACATACTTAATGTATATTACTGTTTTATTCTGTTATTTAACTTCTGTGTTTACCTTTTTGTTCTTATTCTTTTATTTTATTTCTATTACTTACTAATTTACTTTTAATTTTGAACTATATCATTTGTTTTATTTTTACTTTAATTTGCACTGTTCACAGCCCAACTGAAAATGCTTCGGCAATACAGTTTTTGTCATGCCAATAAAGCACACTTTAATTAAAATTAAGAGAGAGAGAGAGATAGACAGAGAGAGAGAGAGACCGAGAAAGAAAGAGAGAGAGGGAGTGGTGTACTACATAGATAGCCTACACTTATTATTTTTGTCATGTTTGTATTATTATGTACTCTAAACAACATACAGTACATTTATTTAATGGTTGCAATCCATCCCTTGTCTTTAACTCTCTATCGCCATCTCTGTTTGAAACATAAAATTGCAGGTAACTTTATCTTTATGTGCATTGAGGTTAAGTGACGTCAAACCGACATATCCAACCAAATCCCACCCGTTAGCTCAAATGATTAATCATCGTAATAAACTTGCCGTTGTGCATGGGGTAAAGGTAAGGAGACAACTCAAAATAGTGATTATTTATGTACTTGCTTAATAATTCATTTAAAAAATAACTTAATAACTCATTTAAAAAAAATTTTTTTTGGTTTATTTATGCTTGAATTTATGCAAATGACTGTAAATTTTGTTTTGGTTTATTTATTTATGCTTGAACATACATATATGTATGTATCAAATACCTACATTATTGCTGTCATATTCCTAAAAAATAGACAAACTAATAAAAATATGCAATTTTTCAGATCTTGAATAGTGTAAAGAAAACAAGTTTATATTCATTTTTATAGTAATATTAATTTTTAAACACATTTACGTTTAAACATATTATTCATTTTTAACGAATAATACTAATGTTTTTACAATTTAAACATGGATATTTGATGGAATAACCCTGATTTTTAATTGGGTTAGTTGGGTGACTTTATGAGGTTTGTATTTGTTGGAATTCAACAGATGCTGGATTGAAATTATCACAATATAGAAATTATGATTAAAGGCAAAACTTTTTGTCGGCTGTATATATTATATAAGGTAAGTTATATATATTCATATTCTTATATTTTGATATAAAGACGGACAGACACACAGATAGATTTTTGAATTCCAATTATATTTTTCTATTTTTAATAGTGCTGGGCATAGATAAATCTAGATCAATCTCATACAAAATAAAAGTATTTTTTTGCATAACATATGAGTTTGCTCTGTGTGTAATTATTATGTACATAAATACACACACATTCATGTATGTATTTAAGTAAAAATTTACATGTGTGTATATATATATATATATATATATATATATATATATATATATATATATATATATATATATATATATATATATATATATATATATATATATATAAAACAATATAATAAAATGTATATGTATGTATGGGTGTGTGTTGAAATATACATAATATTTATAGCACAAACTCATATAATATGCAAAAAATACTTTTATTTTGTATGAGATTAATCGAGATTTATCTATGCCCAGCCCTAATTTTTAAACATTTTATTTGGAAAACAATGCAAAAACTTACTTTGTTGTGTAACTCTGAGAATCAAGAAAAGTGTTCATTTTCTTGGAAAATTCTCATTATGCAATACAATTCACCATGTAAGGTAAAAGATCTGTGAAGTTAGCTAGAGATTTTTAGGACATAAATATGCACGAAGTGGTAGACACCGTCATCACATGTGAGCAAGGTGGAAGTGCTTGGATATCCTGGTGAGAATTATCAGAAGCCAAAGTAAACACACAACATAAAAGAGTGGAAAGTGTGTGCGCAAGTGAATTAGGCACTGAAATGCGTGCATGCATGTTTGTATGTGATAATGCATTCTGTACTATCTAGAGCAGGACACTGTGGTCACATGCTTCTCACTTTGCATGCCTCCCCTTAGTAACAGAAAAAAAGAGCACAGCCTCTCCATACAGTATATGGAGTCACGGCTGACATGCGTCAGAGAGACAGAAAGAGGTGGTAGAGGGATTGCGCTGTACTGAAATGTCTAGAATGTCTCTGGCCATCGTCGTGGTGACAGTTATAATGCTGTTGTTGGTTGCAGTACATGCTTGTCAGTGCTTGAGTTTTTTATGATTTATGGGTATGAGATTAATCAGTCTAGCTCCTTTCACTGTGTGATTTGACCTGACTGATAGGGCATGATGAACCTTTTCACCCTTGACCCCTTATCAAATATCAGAAACTAACTTAAGATCACTTATCTGGATCATACAGTGCTATCAGAACGTCTGGAAGGCCATGAAACAATGTGATGAAAAAATCTTTAATGAACCACATGAGAAGTAGACCTTTTAAATGATTTTCGAACAAATTAATTTGAAAGGCTCACAGATAAGATTTATAAAAGCGGAGATATTAGCATGTACAAATACAAAACCATGTCAAATGTCATGACAGACAAATTAGGCTACAGTTTTTATGGGTGAGACCCCTCTCCTCTTGGCTTAATGAATAAGGAAAACTTTTGGAGGCAGTAGTAGTTCAGTTTTGATCATACTATCCTGTAAAAAATATTGCTCCACCCGGATCTTAGCAGCTTGTGTAAATATTTGATTTGTGTAGAGAAAGGTTGTCTTCTGTTGATCATGATGGTCAGAGAAATAGAAGTAGATGCAGGCAGTTTTTCCCATAGTGGGAGCTGCAGGGAATGTTTTCAGTAGGACTTCACCATGAACAAACATGCTCATTGGAAAGTTTGCTTATGTTGTGGGGTGTAGGTCCCAACTTCGATTCTACTCAAACAGAGACAGGTCATTCTGCATATCCAAAGGGAGAAAATCAATACTTGAGTATGTCTGTGCTGTGGTAGAGGAAAAATACAGCTTTAGGTCTACTTAACTTTTTTACGGCACTGGTCTATTGCCATATGACTTCCGTGTATCCAGAAATACTTTTTTCAGTACACTGGATTCCTGTAACTTTAAAAATTAGCAGTTTCTGGTTTATAAAGGAGCATTCTTTCACCCATAAAAATGACAGACTACACCTATAAACTTGCATTGGTTGGACCTACTAACACTGACTTTTTTATATGTTTACCTAAATTAAACATTCCTTTTTAAAATAAAAACCTAACTAAACACTTTACCTGTCTTTAGTTAGAGTGTCACACTTTGCCTTTTGTTGTTTTTGTTGGCACGTTTGGCTTTGACACTTTAACTTGATACTTATCATTGTTTGCTATCACAATAAATGTGCTTCTTGGTAAGTTTACGTAAATGTTTTGGTGATTTAGAGATAAATGTAACATGGATAAAGTGCACTATTTTATGTAGTTGAATGTCTAAACGTTTAATTGTGGTTCTGATGGGTGTGTCTGGTTTTGATGAGGCTTTGTTTATGAACTTTGAGCCCTGTAAGAGGATGAAAGCAGGATATCAAATTTGCCATTATCCAAATAGTATTTATTTCATTTTTTAAATTCAATTAATTTAGTCTTTTATGTATGGATTCTATTATAGGAAAAAATATTTTTTAGACAAATGTGACACTGCCTTTGAAAACCAAGCTGAAGCAATTTTCAGTTATGTATTGTATATAAAATCACCATACATGTTTTAAAGAACATTCTGTGAAAATATTACCTTGATATCTTTAATTCTGAATTATGAAGTCATGTCATGGAAATTAAAGTGAAATCATCAATGATGGAAATCAAACTTTGAGTTTTTTTATCTCATAAGTAGAGACAGCCTGGCAGAGATATAAGACATTTCACCTATATATATGTGAAATAGGTGAAATCTCTTTATATATATACACACAGAAGCTGGTTAAGGACCATAGAGTAGGCCTACATGATTTTCATATATGCAGAAGTAGTGGTTAGCAATTTTTCATATCCTTATTTTTTTGCATCATAGTCAGTTGCTGATTTAGTATGCAGAAATGTGTTGCCCTTATTCTTTTATAAAAATATTTAGCAAATTACAAAAAAAATATTTAAAATCCCTCCTTAAGTTTTGGGAAAGTTTCCAGGAGTTTGTGACATGAACAATGATTCAGTAGCCTAATTGATACAACATTCACCTAAATATGTCTTTTATTTTAAAAAATACTTATATAGTATTTATTTATAAATACTGTCCGTCCGAATTGTTTTAGTTTAACGAGTTAAAAGGCCTGAAGATCACGGTCAAATTCATGTGTAAGTCATGTCCTTGTAACTGGAGAATATTGTTGGAGGGCCGTACGGGGAGAGCTGCGCATGCGCAGAATTACAACAGCGCTGATGCAAAACTCACACCGTGAAGCCAGCCACGAGTCAACGGAGCCATTCAGAGCTCACAGTGGTGTTAATCGGACCGGGACCGCAAATCACAGAAGGGTAGAGTAGTTTTATCACCGAAGGAACCGAATGAAACGTAAAGGTATGTGTTTACGGGATCACACGTAGTGTATTGTCTAATTGTGTGGACCACATGGTCGCGCTGGAAAGAGAGAGAAAGGGGTTCATTTAGCTTTGTCTCCTCAGATTTAAAGGGACACAAAGGGACTCAATGAATTGAATTCAAATGTGGAGGGTGGAAGGCTACTCTCTGGTGATGTGTCTTGTGTGTTACCGTCAGTAATGTTCACGGATGTCGCAGTGCGCATAGTCATACAGATCAAGATACTGGAGAACATTAAAACAATCTGGTGCCTGAGTTTTTTGTTGCATCACCATTGAATTAGGTCTTTTCTCAAACAACAAAAGTGGGGGTCGGTTCATTTGAACACTGTTCCGTTTCTTTTCTCGCGGGTAAGCCGCGCGCGTCATCATGCTCTCACGTGCGCAGCCGAAGATGATACAGGTTTCGAACAAATAACAAGCTTCGTTCAAACACTTGAGTGAGTAATATTAGTTTGCTTACACATACTTCATTTTAATTTTAATAGTTATATAAAGATTGTGTGTGTGTGTTTTAATTGGATATTTATTTTCATAACTGGGTCTCAATCTCTACGTGGGCTGCATTTTAGGGCATATGCCCTTAAATGCTGTCTAATTTGGCGCCCTAGGTTTTGAGAGAGAGCCATGAATCTACTAGACTAGAGCAATCAGAATAAAGACCGTATGGTCCATTTACATTTATTCATTCGGGGTTTTATGTAAATCGACTTAAGTGCATTCAATATGTGCATTTCTTTTCTTACTATGTGTGCGCCCTAGGAATCGCACCTATGACCTTTTGAGATGCTAATGCAATTACTCTACCACTTGAGGTTCGTTAGTGAGATCTGATACAATGGATCATGTTTTCAATCAGGTTAAAGTTCTCTAAGCTCATTACTGTACTTACTGGTAAATGTCCTTGCCTTTTACACCGAGACTAAATGAAGGCCACAAAGTCACCTCTGGTTAAATTAAACGGGTCCCTGCCAGTTTGGGACTGGCACCGAAAGAGCAATAGTTTGGTAGATGGGTAAGAATCAATGTCAGTCTCTGACAATTCGTTCAACTTTTAGTACAAGTTTAAACAATTGCATCTCAGAAATTTCTTTACATAATCATCAAGTAAATTAATGCAAGAAATGCACAAATCTTTATAAACTCATTCACCTCTAAATCATATCAGTAGTAATAAATTCTAGAGGTCCTCTGATGCAATCACCAGACCTTGGCTCACATTTACAATTATAATGATTTCCGATAATAAAACCAGTGTCTTAGCACATCATAAACTACATTTTTGTTTGATCTTTGTTTTTTAATTTTGAAGAGTATGGGAATGTTTTGCTGTAATGTTTGGTAGGAGTGAGTGGCATTAATTGAGGTTTAGTTCATCTTATGACGTGATTTGGCAGAAAGGCTTCTTGATCAGGACTGATCTGTTGTAACTGATCAAAGGTTCGCATAGAACAAAAGGTTGAGTTTGTATAGGGGGCAGTGTATTCGGCAAATCAAACGTCCAGTGTGGTCACAATTAGGGATGTCCCGATCAGGTTTTTTTGCCCTCGAGTCCGAGTCCGAGTCATTTGATTTTGAGTATCTGCCGATACCGAGTCCCGATCCGATACTTCTATAATACATAATAAGAGCGGAAAAAACAGAACCAGGATGTTCCTTATGTCATGCCGCACGCACTGTTTCTGTGTGGAGTCAAAAGAGTCTAACTCTGTGCCAGCGCATAACTACAGATGTGTTAAAAAATAATGAGAATATATATAGTATATGTACAGGGGTTAAATTGGGATTTGTTTTGTGGGTATGCTCTGTTGGGATGGAGGGTTCGAGGGGTAACATGTTGACAGCAAAGCCACTGGTGTGTTTCAATGACATTTTGGACCTCTGATAGGATTTTATAAGTTTCAGTTTTAAAGCTGTGCCACATGTTGACCCAAACTTTAAAAACTGAACTTTAAATTATGCAAATCTATGAGTCTGACACCCTATATGCATTTGTTGCACATGTTATTATGCACAATTGATCAAACTTGGAAGTTATAAGAATCAACCTTCTTGACTAATTCTATGCATAAGATAGGCTACCCAAAAAGACTCAATTAACAAGAAAAACAACATACTGATTCAGCAATATATCTTATAAGATTCCCTAAGCTGGTCAGCAGTTAGTTATAAAATACCTATAGTTAGGTCGTAATTAATCTGTATAATCAAAATACATTATTTTATTAAACTATACAATCAGCATCCAGTTATCTAGTTAACATATTGTAATGAGATGAGTGAAATGGCTATACATACTTTAATACTTTGTTTCTAGACTTCTATAGTTTTCTCGACGTGGGCACCATTCTTACCTCTCTCTCTCTATCTCTCTCTACAGTATCCTGCGCGAATGCGCGTTCTTGAGGTTCTGAGTGAGACGCGGAGCTGCGTCTGAGCACATGGTGACAAATACGATCAACGCGTCGTTTAAATGAGCGGTAAAAATCCGGTTTTGCCGTGGGTTCCTTGCACGCACGAGTGTGAAGCCTATGAATGAAAGCACGTCAACAGGCTCGTTCGACTTCATGCGGCGCCGCAACACGACAGCCGGGTGACGTCAAACTACCGCGAGAGTGATCCGCGAAATCATACGGAGGAGTTTGTTTTTAAATCTCTCGCGGAACTTTGACGTCATCCGGCTGCCGGTTCTTGTGGCGCTGCATGAAGTCGAACAAGCCTATTCTCTTCTCATCAGTTCACACGCACCAGCGCAGCGCGTACACTGGCGTGGAGCAGAGCGAGACCTTAATGGATTTTAAACCCTGCATATGTATCCGAGTCCTGATCGGGAGGTAAAGGCCGATTCCGATCGAGTCTGAAACCACGTGATCGGGGCCGATTTCCGATCACGTGATCGGATCGGGACATCCCTAGTCACAATTATTGATCTGTGTATGAATGTACACTCAGATAAAAGTACAAAAGCTGTTACTGGGCTGGTACCATTTCAAAAAGTGTACCTTTGTACCTAAAGGGTCTATATTGGTACTTCAAAGGTACATGTTTTGTACCTAATGGTGCTTTCCCATTGCACAGTACCCCACGGGTTGGGTCAGCTTACTTTTTGGGGCTTTTCCACTGGGTACAGTACGTAGTACCTGTAGATTGGTCTGAAAGAATCGTCACTACCGGCGTCTTCCCTAAATGCAAGATTAGCATTTCATGCTTGCGCTGTCTCGGCAAACCTGTTGTCATCTGTGCTTTGTTGTAAGTTCCCAAACTTCCTTTTAGCAGTTAAAAAACATCCACAGTCTGAGAATCAGGAACACAGTGTTTTTCAGACTTGCACATTCGTGTCGTCCGCACAAATGCACGGCATTCTTGCAACTTAAATTCCCTCCCACTCTGAAGTGGTCCTAAACTCAACGGAAAAGCCAACCGAGGCTAAAATAAGGTGAGCTGACACGACCTGACCTGTGGGGTACTATGCAATGGAAAAGCGCAATAAATGGGACCGTCCCAATGACAACTTTTGTTTTTTTTTCTGACAGTGTTGCATTTGAATTCACTCCACCAAACTGGCACCATCCAGTTTCTAGTACACATGGATATTAGGATTGTGTTGTTAATGTGGTGTTGAAGTCGACACACAACGTTTATAATTATAGTATTAGTCTGAATGTTTGATGGTTTGGCAGACGGGTTAATATGTATACTTGCACGGCAAGTGCTCAGTAGTCATGGCAATTGTCTTGTGTGCGTATGTTTCCATGTATGAGGTGCTAGTTGAATACTGGAAAGGTCATTCTATTGTTGGGTTATTATACACGCTGAAAGATTATTGATGCTTGATTGTCATAGATTATGACTGCATTGGGTTACTTATGCTTGATTTACACTGAAAATCTTGATGCCTAATTCCGATTTTTTTTTTGCCTGTCAAACCAAAACTTTCTTTTAAAAGAGACTCATATCTAGTGCTGCACAATTAATCGCATCGCAATGTCAGCCTGTGTGTTATATGACAGCAAAATGTTGCAATTATATTAAATAAATAAATGTGTGGACTTGTTAACACAAACTTTCTGATAACAGTTTGATGATTTTCCTTGCTGTTTAAAAAAAGAAAAAAAAACTAACAAAAAAGGCAGTGCACGTGTGGCATGCATGTGTGTGGCGTGCGTCGTCACTTGTGTGTGCGCAGCGCAGAAATAGCAGAGCGAAGATGGATGCAGAGGAGATTGACAGTGATCTAGTAGCTAAAAAAACCCTCTACGTCTGTTGTAAGGCGGTATTTTGGATTTAGGATTACTGACACTGAGCAGTTGCTACATCACGTGGCAATACGAAAACTTTTCTAGTTTTACAAATACACATTTTAGCATTATCACTTAACTGTGTGTGGATTTTCCTTAAAACCCATCAAGTTGACTCATGATACCATTTATTATAATCACAACCGCACATCGCAATATTAGCATCAATAACCGCAATGGGAAAAATTACCCAAATCGTGCAGCCCTACTCACATCCGATATCTGCGTTTACACTAAACACTTGACAAAACAATTAAAGGTATATATGGTGACCCAGAACAGTGACTCCAACCACAGAGGATGTAAAATGTTGCGATATGTAATGGACACAGACAAAATGATTATATATAAGAGATTATACAGCTTTATTTCTGTAACAAGACATTAAACTTCAACATTACTCCACTAAATGGTGCTGTCATCTTTTATTGCACTGCTAAGAAGAGTCATGTGATCGCGGGTGATGTCCATCTGAGTTAACGTCATTTAGTGTCGCATCTGCACGACACGTCTTGAGATGGGAATATCCGTTCTGTCCGCTTACATTGCGGACACAGATGCACATATCCGATTTATTTCCACGTATGAATGAGGCCTGAAACTGATTGGATAATATCGGAATTAGAGCTGCACAATAAATCGCATGCGATTTGTCACGCGCATCTCTTCAGTAAAGCCAGTTCCTTGATTAGTAATAAATCACCATCAGCTGCTTCATAATCGCAGGCGATTCATCAAGCTTATGAATGCGATATTTTCCCGCTTGTGAACTACAGCTCTGTGTAGTAAACGCCGCTCCATCTGAAAGCAGCCTGTGGCGATTTATTACTAATCAAGGAACAGCTTTACTGACGAGATACGCGTGACAGTCGCAAACGATTAATCGAGCAGCCCTTATCGGAATCTGTGCGTTTTTTTCCTGCTTACACATTTACGTATCCAATCTGTGCCACGTGAGGGGAAAAAAATCAGAATTGGGTCACTTCAAACATGCAATGTAAATGCGCTCTTATTCAGTTCAAATGGTTGTGTTTGACATCGGATTTTGGCAATAGTGTGCCAAAGTTTATTGGTAGTTTATTGTGCAATACTGTGTGTAGAGTGAATTTGGCTATAAAATAAAGATTAAATACATCAAAGGATTAAAAAAGATTAAAGAGATCCACAAATGTGACATTGGATTTTGGCAATGGTGTGCCAAAGTTTATTGGTAGTTTATTGTGTAACATTGTGAATTTGGCTACAAAATAAAGATAACATTTATTGGGCAATATTGTGTGTAGAGTGAATTTGGTTATGAAATAAAGATAAAATACATTAAACGATTAAAGAGATCCACAAAGCTCACAGAACCTGAAGGATTATAATATCTACCTAAAAATGTAAACCTATATAGCGTACCTTTAGGGCTGATTGTGGAAAACTCACACACTAGGCGTTTGGCTAGTATGATTGCTTCATTTCGTACCAAGCTGCAGGAGTGCCAGGCATGCCATGTTCATAAGAGAAGCAGTGATGTCTGATTCATTCTTTCAAGTGAGATATTTTCAGTTAATGAAAGATTTCATAGAGCTATATTAAAGGATTCACAAATCTTACAGAAAGAAAGAACCGGATCAGCTGCTTCTGCTTACTGACTTGATTATCTTGTCATAACAGCTTTCTGTAGCATAAGATTATGAGTGATTAAATGCTATTGTATGTCCTCATATGACACGGAATATATAAGTCTACTTTTTAACACTTTATGCTGCTTTTACTTATGAAAGTTTTCACCTTCAGAATTTTTCTTTGTATTCCAGAAACAATTTGTGAGATTATTTAATGATGTAAAAATGAGCAACCGGATTTTCCATTCTGTTTGTTTTAATACATGGCACTGCTCATTAAATAAAAGGCTTTTAGAGTCTAGATTAGGGGATAAAGAGAATCTGAATGAGAGTGGACCATCTATGGGTTGGGGCCCGTCTGTCTGGCTGTTTTTCTCTTCACTCTGTTGTAAATGTTAGCTTGAGACGCAAACTCTCAATGACATCCTTAACTTTGAGCTAAAGAGAAGTCTTTCACGGAAGTCTTTGGTCACATGTAAACGTTTAGCGCGCATTAGTCATCTGTTGTCATCAGAGCCCTGAGGAAACCAATGTGGTGCATCAGTGAGAAACCAATGAATGTAGGGGGTGTGTCTGAACCCGCCTCACTGGGCTTAAGCCTTTGTAAAGATGTTTGACGTTAACGTCTTTTTTGTAATTGTTTTAGGACTTTTGCTACTATTTCTCATCTTTAGGTCTGTGTTTTACTATATTAGGGTTGTAAGAACCTCTCTTCCTCTCTATGAAAAGTGTTTGTGTGTCCTGTCTCAGATTGAACATGAGTTCATCCTATAAATTAATATAAAAGAATTGTAGCTTAAGCAAATAACCGTGTGTGGGTTCATGCAAGCATAGATGTACTAGGTTCCCTGCTGAGAGGGAAGGAATGCCATCACTGATTTGCTTTACCTTTATGCTTCATTGAGCTATAAAACGTGTAGTTCATAGATATAAAAGTGCAAGTCAGCAAATCTTTAGAGTCTGAATATGCTGTGATTTCTGAATTAGGCAATGTGTACTATGCACGCAAAGTTGCATACATGAGTGTCTCGATTATCTGTAAATTTGATATTGGGCATTCTTTGATTTCTTAAGAAGTGGAAATTGTTTGAGGATTTCTTAAGAGATGTTGCAATGTCATTAAGTCATTATGAAATGATTGCATATTAGTGATGTCGGTATGTATGATCAGGCGCACGGTTTGATCAAGACAATGTATTATTTCATGTAGTGAGTGCATTACTAATATAAGTTTTAGTGACTAGATGAGGCATATTTTAAAATTGTCTTTTGCGACAGGAATCTTTGGTTGCACACTGAAACCATTAAGGAATTATATGCTGCAAAACAACTTTTGATCTTTAGTTTTTTCCCTAAAGCAGAAGTTTTAAAAGTTTTACAAAGAAACAGCAACTATATAACGTTTGTAACTTATGATCCACTGAATGTTCACCAATTAAATGATTTGACTGAAAATCACAAAAGGAGATATCTTTCTGACACTTAAAATGCTTAATGCCGATATGTTTGCTTAATTTATAAAGCCCACATGCCCATCACTTTATGCTGGTTGCTATCTGATTGCATCATCAAAACGTTGTTCAGTCTTTTCAGTTTGGACGAGTAGTTTCAGTTGCAATTTGCAAACATTCAGTGCATCCCTATTTAAAGAGCACCTATGGTCCGATTACACACCAAAGGAAATGTAAAATCGTGAAGTGCGTGTTAGGACATGTTAACGATATGCAAAAGGTACATACCCCAAAGTAAATGATGACGCGAGTTATCATCTCCAACGTTAATCTCTTTTCTTGGACTACAACAAACACACGGATTGTAGGCAATCGTTTACTTCCTGAGATTGGTAATGTAGACAAGACCGATATTATCAATACAATAGCACTTTTCAGATGGATGAGTTTTGTACAAAATCAGTGCATTTCAGGAAGACATTATATCTGGAGCTGCAACAATGTATGGTATGTGGAAAATAATGTTTTTTAACCATGCAAATACATTGTATTATATCAAATACACAAAATAACGTTTCTTTTTAGCAATGAAATAGGTGCACTTTAAAACAGATCATTAAGGGATTAAAAGTGTTTAATATTTTTTCTTATGCTTAAGCTTACAGGTGCATTTTATGTTTTCTTACTTTCCCCGTCTATTCAGGAAACAATATTTTTTCTGCTTTTAAGATGCTGTCATCTGCTACATTTATATTGACTTTGAGATAAGCTGTGTGAGTTTTGGCTTGATCATGTTATTTTAGCTTACTACTAATGTACACCATATACTGGTTACTTCCCACCTTTCTTACAATTGGTAAAGCAATACATATTCCATGCAGCAATAATCGACATGGAAATGTTTTGGACTTTAGTCAAGAATGCAAACACAATAGGGTGGTTTCCCGGACAGAGCTTATCCTAGTCCCAGACTAAAATGCATGTTTGAGCTGTTTTGATTTCAAAAACACCTTGTGCTGACATTTTAACATACTCACCTAAAGAATTATTAGGAACACCTGTTTAATTTCTCATTAATGCAATGATGTGGGGGGTGTTTTCTTGGCACACTTTAGGCCCCTTAGTGCCAATTGGGTATCGTTTAAATGCCACGGCCTACCTGAGGATTGTTTCTGACCATGTCCATTCCTTTATGACCACCATGTACCCATCCTCTGATGGCTACTTTCAGCAGGATAATGCACCATGTCTCAAAGCTTGAATCATTTCAAATTGGTTTCTTAAACATGACAATGAGTTCACTGTACTAAAATGGCCCCCACAGTCACCAGATCTCAACCCAATAGAGCATCTTTGGGATGTGGTGGAACGGGAGTTTGGTCCCTGGATGTGCATCCCACTCCATCAACTGCAAGATGCTATCCTATCAATATGGGCCAACATTTCTAAAGAATGCTTTCAGCACCTTGTTGAATCAATGCCACGTAGAAGGCAGTTCTGAAGGCGAAAGGGGGTCAAACACAGTATTAGTATGGTGTTCCTAATAATCCTTTAGTTGAACGTATATTAGTACTGTTGTTCGTTTTCGAGATGCATACCAGTATTGTTTTTTTTTAAAGTTTGTTTGTAAAAACTAATTAAATGTCCTAAAATAACTAACGCCTAGTTCTGGATGAAAGGGAACTGCCCCTTTAGGTCCAGTATACTTAGATTCAGTGTTATTGATGGGTTTATTCTGGGTGATCTTTTATTTGTCAGCCAGAGAACACAATGTTAATCGAACACACCCTGTTCTACATAATTATGTGAATTATTCGAATGGTAGCCTATAAGTGAAGTGCATGACAGATGAAGGTTATAGATCAGAGACGGTGTAGTAAGTTAGCTTCTGAATGATTTACACGTGTTAGTACTTTCAGATGCACCAATTTTAAGTGGTAGTTTTTGAGTAACTTCAGTGAGCTAAATAATAAAATAAAATCTCAGGTGCTATAACAAAGAAAGCATCAGTGGACATGCAAACTAATCAGAGAAGATTCAAAGGGCAGATCCATGCACACTGTAACAACTGATATCCAAGGGCGCATTATTTTAAAATAATTCAAAGGACTGGAGTCAGTTATTCTGCTTATACTACGGTTACCACAAACATTGCTCTGATCATCATTTTTTAAGACATTTTTACAGGTGTGCATTTATAGAAAAATAATGCATACCCATGGAAAATTTCTCAACCAATTCGAATAAAGCATTCAACAGCCCTTTGGTATAATACATAAGTAATAAATAAAGAGAAGCTGAAATGCAAGGACACACTAAAATGTATATACTTTCCCAACACAACAAATTAGCGATGTGGTGATAAATGCCAATATACACTAATAATACATGGCCGATAACTACTCTGAATCGCACAGCCGATATTTATGTAAATCTATTACGGCTTTTGATCAGCAAGTCCATATCGATTTGAAATCGCCCTCTGCCTTTCGGATTTGGTGGCATTTCACCGTAATTCATTGAGAAGTATAGCAAGCATCATCGGCCCATATATCGGTGCACCCCTAACAAAAATATTACTTACTTTTTCAGGTCATAATATATGGGTAGGCGAATTTAGAAGATGTAGAACATGTCTTATCATATTACAAGTGTTACTTAGATAAACTTGGTAAAAAGTTATCTGTGAAATATCAGAGTTACAGCTTATCACTAGATCACACTGCGCTTGGTCTGAAGAAATTTAAGGTAGTCATCATCATCTCCTGAACCCTGAGCTAGTTAGTTTCCTAAGGGTCCCAGTGGATAAATATTAGCCTGTAACCTTTACTTCTCAGAGTCTGACTGATGCACAACCACGTCCACAGTGGAGAGCACATTGTGACATCCACACGTTCTCAGGAGACCGCTGAACCAAAACTGCGGTCTCAGCGGAGAAGTGCTCTTCATGGCTTAATTAGGTAAACTAAAGCACAGATTGTGTAGTATCTCAGTTAGATTAAAATTATACATTTCTAGGCGTTGTACATGACACTACTTGTACAGGCATAAGGTGGTGTAATATTATTTTTGAGACCCAGTTTTTCAGTAACCAGATGCATTAATCTTTAATAATTTGTTTTTGCAAGGTTGTTGTACACTTTATAAATGATTTGTATAAAACATACATCAGTTAATCCACAATGCCCTTTTGTAGGCAAATGCCGAGTCAGCGGAAAGTAAAAGCGCTTATTTTAGATATCTAGAGGTCATATCATGCGCCTTAGTTTTTCCTGTCTCGAATTTCAGTTAGATTAAATGCACATATTTCTGTAGTATTGAAAAGGCAGCAGGGAGGTAGCTGATCTGGGGTTTTATTACCTGCCTTTACAGCCCTGCTGGGTGTATTAGAAACAAGATAAGTGCTTTGATGTGCCTGAGTAAATATTTCTAAACCCAGTGGTTCTGTCAAGACCGACGAGCTTAGAATGAAAGAACATCATGGGCATCAGAATAAAATGACCTAATTTTGCTTAATTATGCTTGCTTGGCTTTGCTAAATGGTTATTCAAGCTGTTAATGTAGCTGCTTTCAGATATTTCTCACAGGAATCTGCTGTTTGGGTGTGTGGTGGTGAGAAACTCTTAGTGTGTAACTATAGGACACGGATTACAAGACTGACATGTTTAGCAACCAGTTAGGGTTAAGGGGGAGGGTCTTATAATGCATCACCTCATTTACCACCCGATTTAACGGGTACCCCATTCATGACTTTGTGTTTGTTTGTTATGAGCTGAGCTAGTGTGTAAACTTGTCTGTGTGAGGATGTTTGCACAGTACATTCAGGGCTACTAATACAAAATGCGTGTAAAAAAGGATTTGGTGAGGCAAAAAAATGTAGTTTAATTTTGTGAACATTTTTTTCATTCTAATTGATATAACTTGTGGATGTGTTGTTTGACTTGTAAAGTGAGTATGTCGTAAGTAATGAGGTCTTTCTGCTTACCGGGAACTTTGTGTTTAGTAGGAGTTATTTCCTCAGAACATGTCACAGTAATATGCATTTCCTAATACCTTATTAGAGGCGTCAGGGACATGCAGCTATCTGAAGATTTTAGAATCTCTTAAATCATTGTTATCAGCGTAACAGTGTTGTAAACGTTTTGGCTACTTGTGATTGTGAACATGTTGTTGTTGCTTCGCTAAGGACAGTATGTGCCTCAATCTAAGAAAGGCAGATGGGGTTTGCATGTTCTCCCTGTGTGTTTGTGTGTGTGCAGTCTAAAAAAGCTGGGTTATTTTCAATCCAGCATTGTTTCAAAAAGGGACGAAAACGAACCCAGCTGTAAAAATGAACAAGGAAAGAAAGTCAGAAAGAATTCCCCCACCGGTGATGTAAATTAAAAGGCATTTATGAGCCTCCTACACTTGACTTTGACGCATACTAGACAAAAGAATTTGACAGGCTTGGATCTGATTGACTGGGTTTACGTGGCTGTGCACATGTTTAAAGTCATTTTAGGTTTTGGGGCATAAGGTAATTGAAAGGAAAACACCACAGTTTTTTTTATATTTTACTATGTTCTTACATTAACTTGGATCAATTAATACATATCCATCTTTTTTCAATGCGTGCACTTTTAATCTTTGTACAGCGCTTCTTGAATGTGTTAGCATGTAGCCTAGCCCCATTCGTTACTATAGCTCCAAACAAACGTTTTATTTTGTGCGACCACACTTACTCGTGTTTAGGGCTGTCACAATGATTAAATAATCGTCTCATCGCAATTGTTTGACCTCATCGCAATGATTTCAGATCACCGCAATGATTGCACATCTCTTTAAAAAACACAAGGGGGAGCTGCAGCGCCTGTATAAATGAAACTGTATCAGATGGCGCTCCTACAGACATAAGACAAAAGATTTAATTTAAATAATCACAACAATGTGTGAAAATTATTTAATGAACAAACAAAAAATGTATGAGAATTACATGTCAAAGCAATAAAAAGACAATTAATCATCATAATTTTCAATGTTCTAAAACAGGCAATAGGCTTTATGGCCAGCTGCACCACTTCCTGAACTCCAGCCAGCTCCTTGTTTCTTGTCTGCCATTATTGGACAAACTGATTAATCCAGGTGTACCTGACCTCAGTAGTCACAACAACAATAATCAGACACACCTGGATTAATCAGTTTGTCCAATAATGGCAGACAGGAAACAAGGAGCTGGCTAAAGTTCAGGAAGTAGTGCAGCTGGGCATTAAGCCTATTAATCATCATAACCGTCAGAATTTATTAGACAATTAACCGTCAGGGAAATTTCACAATCGTGACAGCCTTACTCGTGTTACTTCTCATGTAAGAGTCTTTAAATATTTTTCATTTTTTTCATTTTTAATTAATTTAAAAGAGGACAATGTACATCAAAAGCGCTAATTCTCATCGGCAGTCCTTCAGCCAGGTGTAAAAAGGCAACCTTAAAAAATGATCACAATTATAAAAATCACAAAATAAAATGACATACAACACATTGTAGGTAGCAAGTACAATTCATATAATAGGGAAAACATGGAAGTGTTTGGTGGCTTATAAATTCATCCCTGTTTGGAGCCATAGGAATGAATAGGGCTAGGCTAATTTTAATTTTAGGCTAACATTCACGAGGCACTGTACAAAGATTAAAAGTGCATGCATTAAAAAAAGATAAGTACGTATTAATTTGTCTTGGGGTAAAAACATAGTAAAATATTGAAAAACGGTTGTGTTTTCCTCTAAGGCAAAAAGACTTGGTAGTAAGTAAATCTGGTTTTAGCAGAAACAACATAAACGGATTGCTTTTGTGTCCCAAAACTAACCTAACAACTAACCAGTAGACTTGTGCAAAGAATCAATAACTGAGTCCCTCTAGTGTAGAGATTATCTATGGTAACATGCAAAATAAACAAGTAAATAACCTTAGTTCAAAACATAGCTAAAGCTAACGTTACTGTGTAAAATTCATGTATACAATGTTAACTACAGATCTTTAAATTCTTGCCTGACTGCCAAACCTCTCTTCACACAACAGTGATTCGTGGTCATCATCTTTAGGAAACCGAATCATTTTTCATTTCAACAAGATATTTGTCCCAGAGATGAGTTGAGCCTCTATCCAGACAAATAGTTAAAGGCAGGATAGGCAGGAATTATCTAAAAAACTTTTTTACAAATTTGTTAAAACTGTCTTTATATACCAATACATAAGTACTCTGAAAAAGAGAGTATAAAACTAGAGTGTCTGTAGACCTCTCACGACTGTTTTAAACGCAGCTAATTATTTCCATTCGGGACGAAAAAATGAGTGGCTTGCGCGACTATCACTCTCTCTCGTGACCATGGCACCACCCTTGTTGCTATGGGATCTGCCCACACATGCACACAGCCGATTGATTTTGAACGTGCACGAGGCACTCTAGGAAGAGCAAAAGTACGGCAGAGAAAGTGCATTCAGAACTCACAGTACCTGCATATGCAGTCAGCAAAGGCAAACGAGGCAAAAAAAGGAATAAACGAAGAAATCAAACGAGAGTAAATATCGCGTGGCTTTTCCTCGAGTCGACGATGCGGTAGCAGTATTGTCTCCGGAGTGTAGTCCTCATCAGAGTCAACAATGCTTTCATCACGGAAACTCTTCCATGCAAAACAAGGTATATCTTATGAATCTTCCACGAAATTCAACTTCATCACAGTGTAACTTATGGTAATGAAAAACGTGTATCAACGCAATCTGTTTTTAGCTTTGTCTTATATATATAACATTTACAGAATCAAACTAAATATATTTTAAACTTTACGAGTATCGATATGTTAGCTTAATAGTGAGTACTAAAAGCCATTCTATTTGTTTATATTCATAGTGATGAAGTTAGGTGTATTATTACATGTGATTGTGACATGATGTTACTACATGCACCGTGCTCCTTCCTCTCCGCTCGTCTCAGGTACATCCTTCTCCCAGCAGAGCCAGTTAGCGTTCATGTGTTTTGGGGGCGTGGCTTTAGAAGAGACCCAGAAGGGAGTGGGTGGAGTAAATAGAAAAATTAGCTGTGTTTAAAACAGGTCTACAGACACTCGATTTTTGTGCTCTCTTTTTCAGGGTGCTTGCATTTTACTTGTGTATTGGTGTGTGGAGACAGTTTGAACAAATTTGTAGAGGAAGTTTTTTTGGATGATTCCTGCCTATCCTGCCTTTAACTTTATGCCAGATGCGTCTAATGGACAAAGTCTATTAAAAACCCTATACACATTATATGAATACAGTATTTGCCACTACAGTTTAGTTCTGCCTTATTTAGATAAACCCATTTTGTATACCACTGAGGTTGGTCTTTTTAGATGTTGGTTACTTCTTTGTGTGTCAATTCACTGCAGAGCAATGTGTGCCAACCAGTTTTAAATAGAAACATGCCTTAATCAGTTAAGCAGTCTCTCCTAATTAGTGACCAGTAGCAGCTGGTTTTAGTGTCAGTTTTTCCACTTACACTAAAAGCTCTTGACCTTCATACACTTTTTAACAGAAAGCTTGATGAATAACCTTCACTTTATCGCATAGACCAGCAAATGACCATCTGAAACTGATACTGAGCTCGTTGCTACCAACACAGAAATCATGGGTTTGGATGCTCTACCCCCCGCTGGCCTCACCTTATACACTGTTTGAATGTCAATGGCAGGAGTGTCTAGACTGCCATAAGCATTAGCAGGTTTCTCCTACTCTACACATAACAATTGACTGTAAATGATTATAATTCCACATATACATGTGACATTGTATCACACGTCAACGGTTTGACGTAACAAAGAATGACATTGCAATGTCATGCTGCTTTAGAAACAACACCTCCCTCGTTTTTCCTTTACCTGAAGCTTAAACCGGCTCGTATGTGAGTAACATGACCTCAGAAAGTCATTTGAGTGCTCAGGTGAGCAGCGTTCTGCCTCAGCTTAAAGATTAAAATGGAGTTGGTAACCTCGCTCTCTATTTTCTCCTGATGTATGACCCTGCTTTCTCACAGAGGCCCATTCAGTGTTAGTCATTTAGCTTTGACCTGCCAAGCATGAATACTGGTGTAAGACATTCAAATGAATTGTGGAGTTCCAAGATCTCTGTAAAGAGACTGTGTGTGCCAATGTGTCAGTGGAAATGTGCCTTTTAGGAAATTTCTATATAATTGCTAAGCTTTTACCATTGTATGTAATGTTTATTGTTGTCATAATATTGCAGGCATACCAGTTGAAAGAGCCATTTGAATTCAGGAAGTCTTTTTGACAGGATACACAGACTATAAACACATGTATGGCGCAATAGATTAACATTAAGATTGGCTATATAAACGTGACATTTGTGCTTTTTTTACAGTTTTAATAAACTCATTACGCTCGGATGACGCCTTTTTTATAATACAGTACATGACGTCAAAAGGTTCCAATATAGACCGTTCCATTTAAGGTAAATGTGATTAACGTCTTCAAACGGTAGATTGTAAAGTGTTGTGAAACAGAAGATGAGAGCTATAAATGCACACAGCAGAACTTCAAGGTGTGGTTTGTGGTATATATTGACACCTGCATGCCATTAAAAACACAAGAACATCAACGTCTTTTGTTCAGCCTTTTCAGTGTGAACCGGAGGGGATGAACACTGCAAAAATCATACAAATGAATGATGATGACAATAAAAACTATCTGACATGTAAGAAGGTGGGAGTGGGGAGTAAAACATTCTCAAATGACTATCGTAGATTCCATAGTATGTACTAGGGATGCTCCGATCATGGTTTTTGAAGCCGATACAGATTACCGATTTTTTGTCTTCGTGATCAGCCAATACCAATGCTGATACAGATTCATCAAGCTGATGTGCAAGCTTTTTGATGACACTAGCTGTTAAAAAATTTTCTAGATGAAGTTATACTACAGATGTTGCCTTTGTTATATTACTGAAGTAATTTGGTATATTATTGTTTTAATACGGAATCAAATAAGCACAACAAATATTTCTTATGCAAAGAGAAATTTAATATATGGGGTTGCTTCTTATTGCATTGAGAGTTGATTTTAAACTTTTATGCTATGTGTATATGTGTCTGAATGGTGTAGCTCCCTTTTATCTTTCTGAACTTAAGGCCTCAGGTCTGAGCAAAAAGGGGTTGTTGGTTTTCCGAGGACCAAGCTGAAGCAACAGGTGATCAGGCTTTTTTAGTGGGTGTTCCTCGGCTCTGGAACATTCTTCCAATCCATTTCAGATCTGCACCCACCTTAGGTTCTTTTAAAAACTACCTAAAAATTCACTTCTTAAGTGTAAACTCTCTGAGTTTAGATTTTTGACTTTTTTTATGTGTATATTGTTTTGTGATGTCCTTTTATGATGTGCTGTTTAATGATGCGTTTTTTGCATTCTCTTAGGTATTTATTGCTGTACAGCACTTTGGTACAACATCTTGTTGTACATCTGGTACAACTACAAACAAAGGCTTATGTCTGCTAAAAGTACTGAAAATAAAACACTTCACAGGCTGCACTGTGTGAATTAAATATACACGCATTTGTATGGAGTACAACAATTGTGAAAAAGTGAAGTGCAGAGAGTGATTTTATTGAGAGATGAATTAGGTTACTGTAGCTTTAAGACGTGAGAGAGATCGCTCTGACAGGCTGCTGTGTAGAGCAACTTTGACTGAAATAACCACTCGTTACAACCAAGGTATGCAGCAAAGCATTTGTGAAGCCACAACACGCGTAACCTTGAGGCGGATGGGCTAAAACAGCAGAAGACCCCACCGGGTACCACTCATCTCCACTACAAATAGAAAAAAGTGGCTACAATTTGCACGAGCTCACCAAAATTGAACCGTTGAAGACTGGAAAAATGTCTGATGAGTCTCGGTTTCTGTTGAGACATTCAGATGGTAGAGTCAGAATTTGGCGTAAACAGAATGAGAACATGGATCCATCATGCCTTCTTACCACTGTGCAGGCTGGTGGTGGTGTAATGGTGTGGGGGGGTGTTTTCTTGGCACACTTTAGGCCCCTTAGTGGCAATTGGCCATCGTTTAAATGCCACAGCCTACCTGAGCATTGTTTCTTACCATGTCCATCCCTTTATGACCACCATGTACCCATTCTCTGATGGCTACTTCCAGCAGAATAATGCACCATGTCACAAAGCTCGAATCATTTCAAATTGGTTTCTTAAACATGACAATGAGTTCATTGTACTAAAATGGCCCCCACAGTCACCAGATCTCAACCCAATAGAGCATCTTTGGGATTTGGTGGAATGAGCGCTTCGTGCCCTGGATGTGCATCCCACAAATCTCCATCAACTGCAAGATGCTATCCTATCAATATGGGCCAACATTTCTAAAGAATGCTTTTAGCACCTTGTTGAATCAATGCCATGTAGAATTAAGGCAGTTCTGAAGGCCTAAGGGGGTCAAACACAGTATTAGTATGGTGTTCCTAATAATCCTTTAGGTGAGCGTATATGTCATAAGTTTTAGAAAGGTGAGGCATAGAGGAGCAACAATAACAGTACAGTATGTAGAAACCAATGTGTTTTTAACCCTTAACTTGAGTAAACACATTGCAATACACCAAATACCCCAAAATAACATCATTATATTACCCCTTTATATCAAAAGATCACAAAGAAAGTCACTTTGAAAAGACCTCTCATTTTTAAACACATTTAATAAAACATATAATATACTACATACAATAAAAAATTAATCTTTGAAAAAATAGTGTTCTCCAACTTGCATTGTTTAAAATGAGAAACACTAAGATTTCTATTTGGCATAAGTTAAGGGTTAGTACAGGGTAAAGGATCATGTGTAAGAAGTGTGCGTATGTAAAGGCATCTGAGCCAACATTCCAATTCTTTGGCTTACCTACATGGAAAGGACATTCGATTTGTTTGACCTTACGTCAGGAGTTGTCTGTTTGTAGTAGTATTATCAGTCTAAAAAGTCTTGTATGTTTGTGTTTTGACATCACCCCAGTTAAAAAGTAACCGATTGTGGCTAATTTGCTCAAACTACAAGCTGTTAACACAATGTTTGTTTGTTTGCAAGCTTTGATGATACATGGTGTACTCTACCCTTGCTCATGTTGCCCTGTTTGTGTGGATATGTTTCTCTGTCAGGACTCGTCAACAGTGGTGACACCGTCTGAAAGATCCCATTTGATCGTGTGCATGTTTATTTTGCAAATCTCAACATCCATCTCTTTCTCTTCCCACAGACTGATCCAGAGTGCCTGAAGCTCAAAATTTTCTCCTTTTCATCTTCATCACCGTGCGTGGGTAGCGATGCCACCAGCGACAGGAGGGCCGGTGGGGTACACGCCTCCGGAAGGCGGCTGGGGATGGGCGGTGGTCGTAGGAGCCTTCATCAGCATTGGGTTTTCCTATGCCTTCCCTAAGTCGATCACAGTCTTCTTCAAAGAGATCGAGGTCATCTTCAATGCCACCAGCAGTCAGGTGTCATGGATATCTTCAATCATGCTGGCTGTTATGTATGCAGGAGGTCAGTCTTATTTTGTGTCTGTCTCAGGAGGTTTTGTCTGCTTTGGTAGTTAAAAAAAACTTGAGAATCAAAATACAGCTGTTTAAAACTTTGACCTAAATTTTTGTTGTGACTGCGCTACTGATGTGCACCGTAGGACATCACATTTGCGTGGTTGCTTGTATCTTCCAAGGTTTTTATACAGTTGATAGGTTTACAAAGGAGAGGCAGGCGTAAACTTGTCTAAGCCAACGGTGTTGCAGTTTAAAGGACCAGTTTTTTGCAGTGCATTGGAGCGTTTTGTTTGTTTTATAGTAAAGTATGTCAATAAAAGTAGTACTCTGCATATGCTGCTGAATCATGCAATGCTATATTACTGTACGACTGACGTTTTAAGACCAGACTGCCACGTCATAAGTGTGTGGGTGCGGTGGGTTTCGGTTACTGATTTCATGTCTTTGAGTTGAACAAGGTTTGGGCTTTCCACACCCACTTACTATTTTATGCACATGTGACTCTGCACGTAGTCTGAAGTCAACAAAGAGACTTTCATAGACACCTAGCTTGTGTATGTTTTGGTTTGATTTCTGTGAATGAATGAAAAATGTGAATGAAAGTGCATGATTTTTAAAGAAGTGATGGTTAATTTTAACTTATGTGAATGAATATGCTATGATGGAGTCACTACATTTTAATCAAATTATTGATTATTTCATACCCTGCAAATGGGCAACAGAAAATGGTGTCACATTAAATGGGTGTTTTGAATCTAAATAGTATAAAAATTGAATTCCATAATGAATACTGAAAAGTTACTATTGTTTTTTTTTTACTCTATCCACCTTATTTTTGATGTATATGTTTGCGACGCCATCTTTGAGCTCCATTGTGTAAGGCTGCGTCCGAAACCGCATACTGTATAGTAGGTACTGAATTAGATGAAGTACCTACTTACTTGGCATTAAAACAGTAGGTACTGTATAGTATGAATCCTGGTAGTATGAATGAGATTCGGACGTACTACATCCGCCATGTTGCTACATCACGTGACATACGTCGTCATCACGTCATGTCATTTCAGCGCGAAAACCGCAGCGTGCCTCTTCTTCTTCGTTGGATAACTCCTCGTCCGGGGCATCATGGGATACTGAAGCGTCCATCGTATGCACACTGCAAAATCTAACCGGAAGTAGTAGGTCATCCGGGTACTTTTCGCATACTGTTTTTCGAATACTATGTATTCGGACATACTACTCGCCTCGCCTACTGCTTTTCGCGTACTATATAGTACGTAGTAGGCAGTTTCGGACGCAGCATGAGACTTCTGGTGAGCCACTAAAGCTAATGGTAGTCGTATTACGACGTGTGCGTTTAGATTGCCTTTTTAATGTTTATTATGAAATCCAGGAAGACCAGCTTTTTTGTGCATTTAGTGGTTGCCATAATAGCTTATATCAATGCAGTAAATCTCTACAAAACATTGGTTTTAACCATAATACACACATGAGCTGAATGTGTATGTGGCACATGTGCATCCATTATCCACACATTCATCCAGTTAATCTTTCATAGAAACTGCCAGTGAACAATAAATACAGTAATTGTTCAAAAACAACTAATATTAAGTAATAGTATCATGTAATAGTAGTTTAATATGTTTATTATGGTTTCATCAAAAAACTTAAAATGTGTTAAATGAGAAAGATGCTGCTGACTGTCGGATCGATTAAAAAATTGTCCATGGGACAGTTTAAACTATTGCCTGAAAAGGATAAAAGCACAAAGTCTTGCTATATTCCATGTACAAACACTCGACTGACTTTCCCATTGTAAAGACACTGCTACTCTGTGCTTTTAAATTTGCGAATTGAAGACCCATCACCTTCGAGCAACAACACAAATCTTCATATGATCTGTCAGGCTACTTTAATTTTTTCCTCAAGCTGGGTCATACATGGCAGGTGTAGTAAATATTTACCATAACTGTTTCTATTCACGTTTTATACGTGCTCCCACACCACACTATTTTTCTACCTGCTGGCTGTTGAAACGGACGTCTCACAAAGAAGGGAAATGCGTCACATACTTCCACGTTCAAAAATAAATAAGGTGGATAGGTGATCGCATGTCAATCTGTTGCTCAAGCAACTTTTTTCTATACTATTTGCATGCGTTTAAGTTCGCCAAACCTGAACTTTCACAGCTGAATGCAGATTGCATGCATACCATGTGTGCATCTGTGTTCAGATAAGCATGAATGTGAACTGAGTGGAAAGCAAAATCTGGTGTGGTCGCTTTTTTATTTCCAGCAGTTTCCTTTTGCCAGAAGGTCAAATCCAGTCACATTAAGTGATCAGGGTTTTTTCCTGCAGTGTTACGTGCCTTACCTACTCACCTTGGCTAACTTTAGTACTGATTTAAAGTGATGCTATATAAAAAAAGATTTTTCTGTTTGGTGTTGTCCAGTCCTGTAGTTTAATATTTTTTATTATGTAAAAACAC
Source organism: Misgurnus anguillicaudatus (assembly GCF_027580225.2). Taxonomy (NCBI): domain Eukaryota; kingdom Metazoa; phylum Chordata; class Actinopteri; order Cypriniformes; family Cobitidae; genus Misgurnus; species Misgurnus anguillicaudatus. The sequence continues at coordinate 25,028,896 of NC_073341.2, forward strand.
CTACCAGCTCAAGCACTATAATTGTGTGTGTGTGTGTGTGTGTGTGTGTGTGTGTGTGTGTGTGTGTGTGTGTGTGTGTGTGTGGATGACTGGTGTCTTTGTAAAGCACCAGACCTTCCAGTCCCTCTAAATAATAAAGTCTGCCAGAATGAATTAATTTGAGGAACGTGACTGTGTTAAACAGATGGCTTTGAAATCTCTAGGGCTACAATAAATTTATGACACGGTTTCTGCTCTTCTTGATGTTAAATGTTTATGCAAAACAGCGATAGTGACATTCTGAGGGGGGAAGATTTACTAAACTTGGCTGATGCAACTGTTACATCGTGCCAAACTTAATTATTCATCATCTCTTCAAATTCTTAGGTTTTTTCATTCGTGCTTACCACATTGACTAAAGAACTTCTTTTTAAGGCTGTGGTGTCTTGCCTTGTATGTTAAGTTATTCAACTCGTTGCCAAAGTTTAAGGGCTCCAAATGGGGCCTTTCATAAGCACAGCAGTGACACAGCAGTTTTTATTCACCAATAATCTTCTGGTTATTTCACATTTTAAAACATTTGACTTCATTTTTTATAATGTTGGATTAAAAAAATTCAGCACTGTTTACTGTGATTTACAGTACAGCCTATAAAGTTAACATTTAATGGTAGAAGGTATGTAATGCATTTCATTATTTGTTTGTGAATGGGAACATGCTCCTGAAAATTTATTTTGGGTTTTGTCTCATACGAATTGTGTTACGGGTAAGTTAATCTTAACTATATTCACTACAGCATTCGTCTCAGACACGCATACAGATGAATGAACAGTTCCTGTTCTGTGCTGGTCCTGGGTCAGCCTTAGTTTTGCTGATGATGGTTTTCTCCATTGACACATCACGTGTCTGTCTGTGCGTGTATCACATCACGGTTTCCTTCCTCTGAATCATCTCTCACATCCTAAATCATTCATGCTTTGTCGTGATGTATTTATGGCTGCTCTTATACTGCCATCTAGTGGTAGAACAAAACAAAAAATCCTGATTTTAAAGGGGACATATCATGAAAATCTGACTTTTCCAAGTTAACTTAATCCATGATTAAGTGCTATAATTGGGTTCCCAGTGCTTCTATAAACCTAGAAAATGTGGAAAAAGATCAGCCCAGTAACTTAGTTTTGGTAAACTACTCTGAAAGCATGTGAAAAAATAGGTAATCGAAATTTGGCTCCTGTTGTGATGTCAGAAGGGGATAATACTGGCCGTTAATCTGCACTATCCAACCACGGCACTGCCATTTAGTACAGAGATCAGCTCAATTGCATTTTAAAGGACACAGTGGTAATTGTAACATGCTATAATAAAATATCTTTATGGTATTTTGAGCTAGACCAGTGGTTTTCAAACTGGGGGCCGCGAGATGGTGCCAGGGGGGCCCCAGTTTTATGACATTTTATGAAATACATTAATCTATCATGAATTCTGTGTAATTAAACCTAAAAAAATAAGACTACTAACCAAAAGCACTACTTTTTTGTATTATTTAATGTTTTTTATTAAAATGTTGAGTTTTAGAACAGTTTTTTGTCACAAATTTTCTTTGGGGGGCCGTGAAGGAATGCACCATACATAAGGGGGGGCCACATGCTGAAAAAGTTTGGGAACCACTGAGCTAGACCTTTACATGCATACTCTGGGGACACCAAAGATATATTTTACATCTTAATAAAGTCTTGTGAAATGTCCCCTTTAAAAAATCTTGCATGAAATATTATTGTTATATATTATTTTTACTGATAAACAACTACATATTCATTGTGCTGTGTATGATTGGAATGAGGCAAAGGAATAGTTTTCCCAAAAATGAAAATTCTCTTTCTCATGCAATTTCTGATGTATTAGACTTCCTTTCTTCAGCTTAACACAAAGGATATTTAAAATGTGTATTAAAATGCTGTCATGTTATCTCATATGGGAGCCGTTGTGGTGAAGCTCCATTTGTCTTTAAAGGGACACTCCACTTTTTTTTCAAAAAAAAAGCTAATTTTCCAGCTCCCCTAGAGTTAAACATTTGATTTTTACCGTTTTGGAATCCATTCCAAAGTCGATCTCCAGGTCTGGCGCTAGCACTTTTAGCATAGCTTAGCATAACCAATTGAATCTGATTAGACCATTAGCTTCGTGCTAAAAAATAACCAAAGAGTTTCGATATTTTTCCTATTTGAGGCTTGACTCTTCTGTGGTTACATCGTTTACTGGGACTGACGAAAGTTAGAGGTTGCCGTTTTCTAGGCTGATATGGCTAGGAACTATACTCTCATTCTGGCATAATAATCAAGGACTTTGCTGATGTAACATGGCTGCAGCAGGCGTAGTGATATACGCACTGCCAAAAAATAGTCCCCTTGGTTTCTTTCAATAGCAGGGGACTATTTTCAGGCGCTGCGTAATATCATTGCGGCTCCTGTAGCCATGTTACAGCAGCAAAGTCCTTGATTATTACGCCAGAATGAGACACATCGGCCTAGAAAATCACAACTTTTAGTAAACAATGTAACTACAGAAGAGTCAAGTTTTAAATAGGCAAAATATCGAAACTCTGGTTATTTTTTTAAAGCGATAGTAATGATCTAATTAAATTCAATGGATTATGCTAAGCTATGCTAAAGTTGTACCGCCAAACCCGGAGATCAGCTGAATAGATTCCAAAACGGTAAAAATCAAATGTTTAACTCTAGTAGTGCTGGAAAATGAGCATATTTTCAAAAAAGTGTAGTGTCCCTTTAAGGTAATACAAATGATAATGGTATGTTAAAATGTAATTGTGAGAGAATGCTTTTCATATTTTGAGCTTATTTAGCAATTGATATTTTGCATATTCATGGCAACATTCAGATATTCAAATTCAAATATGGTTTCACATTGATCATATCAAATCTCATTGATTCTTGCTTGTCTTTGTCTTTTTAAGCTCATGTGTTTTAACCTACTTGTGTTTTCTCAACAGGACCAATCAGCAGTATTTTGGTGAATAAGTATGGTAGTCGGCCAATAATGATTGCTGGCGGCTGTCTGTCTGGAACAGGATTGGTTGCCGCATCCTTCTGCAACTCCGTAGAGGGTCTTTACTTCTGTGTCGGAGTTATAGGCGGTAAGAACATTGAATGACACTTAAAAAAAACTTTTTTAACAGGTTAAATCCTATAACATGCTTTGGTCCTTTTCCTCTGTGAATTTCCAATTTACAATATGTCTCATTGTGTTTATAAATGCTCTGGAGTGATACAGAAGTATATTTAAATGCTAAAAGTATTCAGTCTCCGTTTCTAATTTGTGCTTCTTTCATTCTCCTCCTTTTTTAGGTCTGGGTTTGGCTTTCAATCTGAACCCGGCATTGACCATGATTGGAAAATACTTCTACAAGCGGCGACCAATAGCCAATGGCATCGCGATGGCGGGCAGCCCGGTGTTCTTGTCCACATTGGCGCCACTGAACAGCTGGCTGTTTGATCAGTTTGGCTGGAGGGGCAGTTTTCTCATCCTGGGCGGAGCTTTGCTGAACTGCTGCGTAGCAGGATCCTTAATGCGCCCCATTGGACCCAAACCACAACCTGTCAGTTCTACAAACGATAGGGGAGAGAAAAAAACTGTCATGCAAACCATAAATAGCTTCCTGGATCTGACCTTGTTCACTCACAGGGGCTTCCTGCTGTACCTGCTCGGAAACAGCATCATGTTCTTCGGCCTCTTCGCGCCACTCGTCTTCCTAAGCAACTATGCAAAGAGTAAAGATATAGCCAAGGACAAAGCAGCATTCCTGTTGTCTATCCTAGCCTTCACTGACATGATCGCTCGGCCATCCATGGGCCTAGTGGCCAACACTCGCTGGGTCCGCCCACGCATACAGTACTTCTTTGCCGCGTCCGTGATGTATAACGCCATCTGCCACCTGATGGTGCCGTTCACCACCGATTACATGGGCTTTGCCATTTATGCCGTGTTTTTCGGCGTGGCATTCGGCTGGCTCAGTTCTGTGTTGTTCGAGACCCTGATGGATCTCGTTGGTGCACAGAGATTCTCCAGCGCTGTTGGCTTGGTCACTATTGTGGAATGCGGGCCTGTGTTGCTGGGACCTCCTTTGCTGGGTAAGGATCCATGTTCAGCTTTTCATCATGATTGAATGAGTACTTAATGTGTTATAGCATCTTAGTATAAAAGGATTAGTCCATTTTCTTAAAAAAAATGAATAATTAAAAGATAATTTACTCACCACCATGTCATCCAAAATGTTGATGTCTTTCTTTGTTCAGTCAAGAAGAAATTATGTTTTTTGAGGAAAACATTCCAGGATTTTTCTCATTTTAATGGACTTTAATGCACCCCAACACCTAACAGTTTTAATCCAGTTTAAAATTGCAGTTTCAAAGGTCTCTAAACAATCCCAAATGAGGCATAAGGGTCTTATCTAGCGAAACGATTGTCATTTTTGGCAAGAAAAACAAAAAAATATGCACCTTTAAAACACAACTTCTCGTCTAACTCCGGCTGTGTGACGCTCCAGTGCGAAAGTAATTGCATAATGCCGTGGAAAGGTCACATGTTACATATATGAAACGCACATTTGCGGACTATTTTAAACAATAAACTGACACAAAGACATTAATTAGTATCATTTGACATACAACAACATCGGAACGGTCCTCTTTCTTCACACTTGTAAACACTGGGGCGTACTTTTGCATACGTCATCTGTGACCTCTTGACGTGAGGTCGCGCTGGCGCTTCACACAACCGGAGGAAGACGCGAAGTTGTGGTGTAAAAGTGCATATTTTTTTATTTTTCTTGTCAAAAATGACAATCGTTTCGCTAGATAAGACCCTTATGCCTTGTTCGTTTAGAGACCTTTGAAACTGCATTTTTAAACTGCATTAAAACTTTTAAGTGTTGGGGTCCATTAAAGTCCATTAAAATGAGAAAAATCCTGGAATGTTTTCCTCAAAAAACATAATTTCTTCTCGACTGAACAAAGAAAGACATCAACATTTTGGATAACATGGTGGTGAGTAAATTATCTGGATTTTTTTTTTTTTTAAGAAAATTGACTAATCCTTTAACAGTCACCCTGTATAATAGAAATTGCTGAATCTCTTTCTCTGTTTATCCCCTTGCAGGAAGACTAAATGATATCCACCATGATTATAAATACACATATTATGCATGTGGAATCGTCCTGGCGATAGCCAGTCTGTTCCTGTTTGTGGGAATGGGAATCAACTACAGACTAGTGGCGAAAGAGAAGAAGGAGGAGGAACGAAGAGCCAAGCTAGAAGACCGAGAAGAAGAGACAAATCTAGACAATGACTTGAACGAGAAGGCGAAGGCGGCCGACAGAGAGGCGTCTGAAGCGTGAGCCTTCATTCCCGAAAAGTATACAGACGCTATAACGGATCAACAATCCACGTCTTCCTGTTGCGACTGTCCAAAACAACAAACACAAAATTGAGTTCCCCTTTATCCTGTCTCCTAACAATTCAGCCAATGTTAAAAACAGCACGAAGGACTTTCGGGTGCCAAGGATTTTTCTCTATTTTCTGCTGTCATAGACACTCATGTGGTCCTATACAAACCCACACTTTAGATGTGATTTTTATTGTGATGCCTACATGCATACAGGAGTTTCTCTACACGCCTTTTTCTGGTGTGTTATAGATATAATAAGCGCATTCCTAGGTTTTAGTTTTATATAATCAGACTTATACAGTTCACCAGCCTTTAGGCAATGCACAGACCCTGTGTCAGCACTGCCATGTGAACCGAGCCTAGATTCGGGAGAAGAACCCTTTTAATGTTTTTTTTTTTTTAAAGATATAGGGTAAAATGAATTATTGGACTCTAAAGGTCAAGTAGGATTGTTTAAAATTTAGTTTAGTGTTACGTGTGTGTATTCTGCTGTTCTGATTGGCTAGTAGAGAATACTGCCAGGCTTTGTTTTGTCTGGATTTCACATACTTTAATCATAGAGATTTTTGTGTATTCTGTTAAATACAATCTGTTCAGGTTGCTTTTCACTCTAAAGCTCAGAACGCTGTGTGCTTTCTCACTAATATGATGATGATGTCACGGCAATCTCAAGCACATCGCTTAGCATCTCATCACTCAACTGTGTTCCTCTGTTACCATGGAGATTTTACAGCATTGTGAAACTCCTGCACTGCTCTGAGCAAGTCTCGCTTTTTGCTATGAGCGATTCTCAATTCATCTACGTAGTCAAGATGATGTTTTCTGAAAGAATAAATGACACTAGGGAACACTCAAATAGTGTCTTTCCATTTACACCTTTGATCATGTTGTGACCACGCGTGTAAAAGCTAAAGGCCGCTCTGTGCCTTTAAATGGGTGCCTTTTGATCTACATTCAAGTGTATACATGTATTTAAGCCTAACTATACTAACTTTTAAACCTGCTTTTTAACAAGTTTGTTTTAAATTTCAAGAGGTCGAACTATTATTAATGTGATATTTTGCTTTATCCATCATGTTTGGGAGGATTAAGTGTGTTACAGACAAATTCCAGTATGAAGCCTTCAAGTTCTGCTATATAGATAAACTGCTATACATTTAAGGAACAGTATGTAGGATTGTGGCTAAAACTGATATTGCAATCACAAAACTGGTGGCTAATACAAAATGACAACATAAACATCAGTTGGGGGCTGCAACTCCACTTTTAAAATGACAATATCCTGGCCAGACCACTGTTGTCAGTGATTTAAGTATTTGAAATGAAAATTATTTCTTAATGTCTAGTGACATATCAGGGCCATTTTATAATTAATTGATAAAAATGTATTACATACTGTTCCTTTAAGTATATGAGTTTAATCTATATAGCAGATTTTGAATATCAACAGTTGCTTATTTGCACAATGAAAGTGCTTTTTGTATAAACAGAGAGATTATTCCTAATGTTTTCCGAATCGATATTATAGCTTCAGAGCACATTTACTGAGCTTGTGGAAAAACACACAACCCTCCTGCAGCTATAGATCAAGCTACAAAAAGTTTTGCAGATTGTTGAAATAACTTGTGTGACAGTGTTGATTCAAGAGGGATGCAGTTTGTCACCTTGAGGCCACTTAAAATTAAGTGACATGGACTGGCTCTACATTAACAAAAGGAAGGAAACATCACCCCCTCTTGGTTTCCTAAAAACATTGCGAGCGACTCAGCCGCAAATGTGACTAAAGTAATTTTAAGTAAACAATATTGTGTAGTTATTTTTTAAGATATTATTTTTAGTAGATCTACAGCAGGTGCCAATTTTATTGCGCACTTTAAATGAGGGTAAAATTAATTCATACTCATTCTTTTTTCAGTAGAAATGAATTGGACTCTGTCCTGTGGGATTCTGGTGTGCCAGAGTTAGTAATGGGATCTTAGCATGGCAAAGCTCTGACTGAGCTTCTGTTAAACGGTCATACGAGTTCAAATTCTGTGGAATTTTATCATTGGTTTTTAGCAGGTGATCATTTGGAGAAAAAAACTGCTGTGCTGAGAATATGGGCAACCCTGAATTTTTTTTGTCTTGTCATGTAATACACAAATAATACTAACCAAGATTCATTTAAAATGTCTTTTTTTTCAAGACTTGACTGAGACAAAGAAAGAGAGGGTGGAAAATGTTTGAGATTGACTGACAGTGTGTTTGAGCACAAAAATTCCATCAATAATGAAATCACGTGTGAGATTTTGTATGTTTTGATGTTTTGTCTGGATGAGCAAATCAATAAACCTTTTCTAAAAACGTAAATTCAATATTAAAGAGTTTATTTTTTTATGTGTACAGGAAACACCACAACAAAATGAAGACAAAAGTGCACAATACACAATGATTTAATTGCAAATCTGCTAGTACAAGTGCACAGCAAATTTAGCAGAGTTAAAATTACGGTGTTAATGGAAATATAAAGAGTTCGGAGTTAATTTAACACTGGATTGAGTTAAAACTATTTTATTTAACTCTATAAAAATAAAGAGTTGGTGTCAAAACAGAGTGTTACCACTTTTAAAAAAAAATTAACTCCTACAGTGTTTTGTTAGTGGAGTTTGTTAACTCCTAGGGTGTTAAATAGAGAAGACCTCCCACTTTTTACAGCACACACTGAACCGTGTTTTTGGATGATGCAGTTCAAGCAAAAGGTCATCTCTTTTACTGTAAATGGTAAGTAAATGTTCAATAAATAACATTTTGATAAATAATATTTGAGAGTTGTGAGGTGTTATGTTTTATATTGCTGTTAGTATCAAGTTTAACATTAAGAGTCATGTGTTATTGTCATTATATGAATGCAGCAGTTGAGTTTAGGTCTTTAGGAATTTAGCCTCAGATGGAGCAATTCATACTCATAATGTTTTTGGGTGTTTTTTGTTGTTGTTTTTTGCTTTATATGCTGTTTAAGTTTAATATATATATTTTTAAATCCATTAATGTGTGCAGGAGATTTGCTTTGGGGACTTTGAAGGAGCACAGAAATAGGCCTACATGAAAATTTCTTCAGACGAAGAGCAATTTTATAACAAAGTGAGTATTTTGTGCAAAACATAAATTGTTTTTTTGCATTTTGTATTGTTTTTAATACCGAATTTTTCCCTTTTATTTTTGTTTTATTAACAGAAAAGTTCAATATCCAGTCTGAAGGTCTGACCGTTGAGGATCATATCACCTCCTTACAGCTACTGGTTCATCATATTCTGCTGTTAATATGTGAAGACCAACATGGATTTTGGATTGAAATGAAGTCAAACTTGTTTGTATGAACTGAAGCATCCCATAAACTGTGTTTACTGTTGTTATACATTGGGAAAGTGCTTTTTAGTTGTCTCGGATGTTAATATGTTAATTTAATGAACACTTAAATGCATGATACATTGAGGACAATTTTTCTGTCATAAATAAATGTTGATGAGATGACATTTAAAAAAAATCATTAATAGTTTTAAAATGAGAATGATAGATTATACTGCTGTATTGTTACATTAAAAAAACTGTTTAAAATAAAGTTTTTTGTCCCAAAAGTACCTTAATATGCTTCTGTCTTTACATTTACCATATTATATACCATATATATAACACTACATTGGAGTTAACAAATTAAACAGAGGGAGTTAATTTTTAACAAATAAAAAATATTTAACACTGATTAGTGTAAATTTATAGTTAGATTTTTAACTCTGTAGAGTGTCAATTGCTAACACTTTAAAAGAGTGAACGTGCCAACACTTTTAAAAGTGTTAAAATAACTATTGGGAGTGGACCCCATGAGACACTTTTAAAGTGTTGAAATTAACTCTTATAGAGTTATTCTGAGGTTCCAGATTTTGCTGTGTGGGTACATCAATAAGTATAAAGTGCATGTACTGTAAACATATGAGTGCACAGTATATGCAGTCTCAATGTTTTTCCTTGCCATTTAAATTTCTAGAACAGTGGTTCTCAAACTTTTTGGCGTGCAAATGTATGACAAAACATTACAAAACTTAAAATCTGAGTTAAACAAAACATATTAAATTAATCAGTGTAGTGCTGTTGCTTAAGCCTTATTTTTCAGAGGTTTTATTACATATAATTTGTGATAAATTAATGTATTTTTTTTTTAAATGTAATTAAACTGGCATCATCTCACCTGCATGTCACCCAATTTGAGAAACTTGAGAAATTTTGTCCTAGAAAATTTGAAAAGTATGAAACTGAAATTAATTTCGCCATTAGGTGTCGACAAATCTCTAGGTCGCATACAAATGTATAAGAGTTAACTAATTGTAATAAAATGTAACAAAGTTACTCGATATATTAAACAATTCTAGAAATTTGTTTTTAAATTGTATTTAAGTATAAAAATATGTATTGAAAAAAAATTTTATTAACATATTGTAGTTTATCCGGCTCGAGGTTATATCCATGGAAACTATTTCCAAAACAAGTCTACACTGTTGTGTATTAAGACGCAAACAAAACAGCTTGTTTCAGATAAACGTTGTGTGTACTGATTTTTATTAACAACAAATCGCTTCCATTGTCAACTCAACTTTAAGATATTTTTATCCGTTTGGAGTTTTTTTTATCCATTTTGCCTCAAGTTAATAAAATTGCGTTTTTGTTTGTATATTTAGTATGTCGTCAACAATAAACCCGCTCGCAAATCCCAAAGGAGTAAAGAAACTATGCATACTTTGCCAGAGACCTGCAAAACTGCAATGCGCAAACTGCCGGGTCACCCTTTACTGGTGAGTCTGACGCCGCCTATATTTATTCATTTTAGTATTTAAATAATGAATTCGCGTAAATTGTGACACTCAATATCAAAACTCAGTGTACCAATACATGCGTTATATAATAACGCCAGACGCCAGGTGGCGTAATAAACACACGTGTTCACTGTTAGCCGTGTGACTGCAGAAAGATGGAAGGGTTGAGTGAGTTCAAACAGCTGGAGGAGAAATTATGTGCAGAGGGAAGAGAATAGCCAGCCATGCGTTCTTTCAACCAACCATGGAAAAAAGAAGCACGAGTGGGGAAAGCGTATGTTTTTGTGAGTTTTTACTTGCTATTTTAAAGACGCCACAATGCCCGCAACGTATATTCACGGTCGCAATGACAACAATGCAAATGTCTATCTCACAGTCAGACGGTCAGTTTCTTTTCTCTTCACAAACAGAATGCTCTTTGACGGGCAGGCGGCTTTTAAAGTGCAAGATACACGCATTCCACTTCTCTAGTCCACGACTAATTTAAACATAACCAATCCCACAAATGAAATCATTACTGACCCACTGTCCACATGCCTTATATTTACGTTAAACAAAATTTATTTTTGTTTGTGTATAACGTTAGTGACCCTGACCACCAGCAGGCCGACTGGATCAGTGTTCATGAAAAAGTCTGTCCTCTACTGGTGTCCATTCACGCACCTGCACCCTTTCACACGTTGCATGCTGACCGGGAACAACACCATACAGAAATCCTGAAGAAACAGGTTCTTGTTTACTTATTATACGTCTCTTAAGAATACTTGATTCTGATTGGTCGGTCGTGACATTAGAAGGTCTGTTATTCCGAGTCTGTCTAGATGGGATACAGCAACGGCCAAATCTCGCGAGATGCTGGGTTAGGTCTGGGGGTAAAAAGAGCGCTCATCCAGCGAGATTTTACGAGATTTTGTCTGTAGCTGTATCCCTCTAGCCACAACCAGATAACAGCGAAAGCTGAGACCACCACGCAGTTTACCTACATCCTGCGCGTCATGTTAACCGGTCCGGCACTACTTATATGTTAAATTCATCACTCCGCTGTAACATTTTTATGCTAACATAAACGAAATGCCAAAACATTTCAAATCAATATTTCATATGTGCAGTTATTTACTCGTGTTATCACAAAATAAACCCCTTCAATGTGATCACGCTGTCTGGTTTATTTTGCGATAACAACCGGCTGCATATACATTATCCTTAACATATACAATCTGGCAAATAATGGGGTTATAAGGGTGGATGTCTAATTGGTAATTTATGTGTTTTGATGGACATTAGGAGGAGCTAATAGAGATTGCTCACCTAGAGGCACAAAGGTGGGTGTCCAGTAAAAGGTTTCATCATGCGATACCAGCTGCTCTTCTCTTCCTGCGCTGGGCCGTGCAGCTGTACGGACCTCGTTCCGTTAAACTGGTACCAGCTTATCTCCTGCTTGCACATGCTTATATAGGTGAGATGCACGCAAGCACTTCCATCAGCAAAAAAAGGCAACACGTGGACATTAACACACAGTTCTCAAAAGGGTTAGAAATGATTTCTTGGCTTTGAACTTGGGAAATGTTAGTAGGCTACAGCACAGGCATGCAAATGTCTTATTTTTCCATGACTCTGATGCAATGTCCGGCTGTACTAATTTTAACTCTTCAGAACCCATTAGATAAAGAGCAACAATAATAACTTTATAGTTCGCTTCACTGCCCGAACCTCTCCAGAGTCTGACAGGCGCAATAACTTCCTCTCAATAAGTGATGCTGGCATCAAGACCTGTTTACTTTCTGTGGGATGGTAAACTGGTGCGCTGAAAGGGCAGGGCTTGGACAAGGACACAGTTAAGGGAAAGACAGTGTTATGTAATTCAGGATATGATGGACTGCTGCTGCAGATGTGCAATAAGTTCTTACTGCATATTCACTATTGAGATTTGAGTGTAACATCGATTATCTACACAGTACAATACTGTGTCCAGGTATTTCACCAACTGTTGGTCCTCAGCTTTATGACAAGCATATATTGTAGGTAACATAACTACATTAACAAGCAAGCTCATTGCTGTGTTGTTTCACCTTGTATTTTTATCATTAAACCTTCATGAACCAGTTTTAAACAGCATGAACACATTTATTCTAGATGAACCTTAAAGAGACACTCCACTTTTAAAAAAAATGCTCATTTTCCAGCTCCCCTAGAGTTAATCATTTGATTTTTAATGTTTTGGAATCCGTTCAGCTGATCTCTGGGTCTGGCGATGCTACTTTTAGCATAGCTTAGCATAATCCATTGAATCTGATTAGACCATTAGCATCGCGCTCAAAAATGACCAAAGAGTTTTGATATTTTTCCTATTTAAAACTTGACTCTTCTGTAGTTACAACATTTCTAAAAGTTGCGATTTTCTACGCAGATATGGCTACGAACTATACTCGAATTCTGGCGTAATAATCAAGGACTTTGCTGCCGTAACATGGTAATGATTTTACGCAGCAGCCGAAAGTAGTCCAAAGTATCTTTCAACAGAGGGTATGCATTGACTTCACTTTTCCAGATGACCACGCCGGAACTCGCCCTGTTGAGTGGCAAACATTCAACAAAATGGCTAGTTTTCATTAGTGTGGTCCAACCAGACTCTCGTACATTCATTTCATTTGTACAGAGAGTCTGGCCACGCTCCATTGCAAAGCGTTACTTCCGTTAAGGAGGGTCCTCTGTTGAAGTTTAAAACTATTGGATCTGCCCAGAGTCACTCTGAATCTGCCATAACCAATCGCTAACGTTTGGTCGTGACATATGTCACTTAGTCTGGCGCACGACCTCAACGTCATCGTTCTTAGCCACCGCCCTCAGTTCGCTGATTGGACCTGCAGATTTTTGCCGGAGAAAACGAAACTCTACACAGCAGTCCCAGACATTGTGCTGAAGCGAAATGAAAATTAAGCGGAAGCACGTAGGAGGGCGGAGCCAGGCTAAGTTTTCATAGCGGCTGCTGCGAAAATGCCAGTAAAACTGACTATTAATCTATCGCACAACAGCTTTTTCCTAATTAGACGTGTTTTCCCCGTGTTTTCGCTGATTTCACACTGTAGACAAATTCTGCTGCCACTCAGTGGGCGTAACCGCAGTCACTTTCGCCAAAGGTGACCTTACGTGCATAGTTCCTAGACAAATCTGCCTAGAAAATTGCAACTTTTATTTTCCATCGGTCTTAGTACACAATGTAACTACAGAAGAGTCAAGTTTTTAATAGGAAAAATATTGAAACTCTTGGTTATTTTTTAGGCGCGATGCTAATGGGCTAATCAGATTCAATGGATTGTGCTA